>NC_042615.1:88919761-89222336 GCF_901001135.1 Rhinatrema bivittatum | reverse complement strand
TACTGAGCAGATTAATTTTAGCTGTCTAAATCAAACTAAAATAAACTGGACTGGGTGTGGGGGGGGGGGTCATTTGGAGGAATGGCTAAAAGTTATCTGGATGAACCTATTGGGTAAGTCCGGTTGAGCAAAAAACGCCTTTAACTTTAGTCAGCAATATCCAATGGCAGCCTTCTCTGGCTAAGTGCTGCTGAAAATCCATGTAAAGTTCACCGGCCTGTTCAATATGGATCTCTAAGTCCAGCTATAGTATAGAGTGAAAATTGGGTACTGCTGCATATCCTGCTTAAGTCAGGACACCAGTTGCATCTAACAGAAGCATAAGAGACAGATGTTTGAAAGTAAGAGCAGATGAGCAGCATAAGGCATTGGGAACAATACATCTCTGGGCAATCATCTGGCTGTGATACCCCATGGAAGATAATGGCTATGGTGAAACATAGGTAAGAGGTGAATGAAGGCGAGAGCAGAAAGTGAGTTTCGAAGGCATGGAGCTCTTCTTTTTTTTTTAATTGAAAGACATGGGAAAGGGAGAAAGACAAATAAAGATCTGGTGATAGAAGATAAAACTTATAAATCTTCCACAGTTCTCACAATAATAATATGTACATTTATCAGTAAGGAGCCTTTTCGCTTCCAATTTCGCGCCCAATAGCACCACCTTTTACGATGGCGCTATTGGGTGCGAAAGCCGGCAGTGATCGCACCGCAGAGGTGTGATCACTGCCGGCTTTCGCAGGCCCACCCCTCATCTCGCCCCCGCCCCCCCCCCTGTACCGCGCAATTCACGACTTCGCAGTAGGTTAGAAAATCTAGGCCTAAAATAGCAAACAATGCAAGCAGACATTTTCAAAAACATCAAATCCACCTGAAGTGGGGACCTAAACGCAGGGGCGGCTCAAGGCAATCTGCTGCCTGAGGCATGAGATGACGCCTCTCCGCCCCATAAGGCACAGCACAGGTCAAATCGACGAAAAGGTCATAGGGGGCAGAAGGTCCCCTTGGAGTCTGGCCCTTCTGGTGATTTCAAATGCTACAGAAGAGGGAAGCAAGGGTCAGAATTCCCAAAGAAATGGCAGAAGGTGTATCACTGATAATATTTCTTGGAAGCTGGCAACCCTGCTACACTCCCAGGAACACTACAACCTGCCTCCCACATTTCCGCAGCATTTGCCCCCTGGAGAAGTAGGAAATGGGTGAATGTATACGGCACACTCTCTCCAGGTCGGTGCAAGGATATCAGGTGCACTAGGCAAACTTTACACACTAACCCTCACCACACACAATTAAAAACTGTGCATTTATAATAAAAAAAATTGTACATGAAAAAAGATATTCATAGCCTTCAGAGGTAAAAAAATATATATATCACATCAACATGTATATTATTTTTACATGCACTGCATTGGTGCCAACCAAAAAACCCTGCAAAAAAAAGAGTTTTGGTATTAGGTCTATTGTAAAGTGTATTTGATGTGGGCTTGGCCCTCAGAATTCCTTGAGTAAGCTGAATAGCAATGATAATATAGAAAACCTATTATGATGGATTTTATGTTTATATTGTAATCTGCTTAGTACAATATATTTGCTATAAGCAGCCTAGAAATATTTTAAATAAATAAATAAACCTCCCATACTAAAACAGCATTAAATGCCAGCACTCAAGCAGTAACAAGCAGGAATAAGCCAGGAATAACATGCCAAAAGAATATGTTACTTTAATCACACATGTAGAACCCAGATGGAACGACACCAAATATAGAATAAAATATAAACAGAAGTTGTGCAAAAACTGAACTGGAACCTGAATGAAGCTAGAACTATATGCAGTGCAACAATGGAAAAATAGAAACACCATCATTTCTCCTTAAAACAATAATAAAATCAAGAACTATAACATTAATCATAATAGTAAAACTATACCTACAGAATAAATATTTCAAAATGGCTAATGAACAGGGCATCAAAAATTTTTTTAAATGTTCTCAAAAAACAATAAAATATTTCAAAACAACAGACACATTTCAAAACAACAGACACACAGTTAAATCTAATAATAATAAAAAAAAATTCCCTTCTGATATCTTTTGATTTCTAGTCACCCTAAATTTGTTGTGGACTGGTGGAGGGGGACCACATAAACATACCACCCTCTAATATACCTAGGCTTTCTCTCCCTCCTCTCACATACACAGGCTCTCTCACATACCACGCTCACACATGCACACAGGCTCTCTCACACACCACACCACACACACATTCACACGTGCACGCAGTCTCTCAGGCACACCACCATTGATACATGCCTACGGGCTCTGTCTCCCACAACCACCTACACACAGGTTCTCTCAAACACATTCACACAGGCTGTCTTGTGCACACACACTCATGCACACACACAGGCTCATACAGACATACACATGTACACAGGGTCTCATTCTCCAGCACATACATGCACCCAGCCTCACTCACATGTATACACACACATTCACATACACACACAGACAAGCTCACAAGCTCACACTCTCTCACACACACTCACACTCTCAGGGCATCCCTGACTCTTCAGGCCACATTGAGATGGTGTCTATTGCGGCCCATCCAGGTGGTGGGCCAGGGTGGTGCCCAGGGTGACCACTCAGTACGTTCTACCCAAAGGCTATGACTGCTCACTCTCCATTTTCTCTCACCAATCATTGGTACCTCTCTCCCCAGACCAGTCTTTGTCTCGCAACTGTCACTCCTCCCTCCAGTCCAGCCTCTTTCATCTCTATCAACCCTCCCCCAGTCCAGTCTCATTCATCACTATCAGCCCTCCCCTAGACCAGTATCTCTCTTATCACTGTCAACTCCCTTCCAAGACCAGTCTCTCTCTCATGAGTCACTGTCACCCCCAGAGCAGTCTTTGTCTCTCTCCAGTCACTGTCACCCCCCTTCCCCTAAGGCAGTCTCTCTCTCAGCAGTCACTATGAGCTCGCCCCATGACCAGTGTCTTTCATTTACTTCTTACCCCACTCACCCCAAGACCAGTGTCCCCAAGACCAGTGTCTCTCTCTCTCTCTCTCTCTCTCTCTCTCTCTCTCCAGGAGCGGAGGAGCCACTGCATATTCAGTATGTTGCAGCAGGAGTATCACTGCAGGCAGTGTTGCTACTGGAATGGGGCCTAGAGCCTGCCTACTCAATGTCTTCTAGGTCTTCTGCTCTGCTCCTCACCCCAGCAGCCGCCCTGCCTTGTCCCAGTCAAACTCCATAGTGTGTGTGAGCTGCCAGCCTGCTGCTGCCTTAAAATCGTCTCTGCTGCAGGCTGCAGCTGATCCATTCTACCTTGTGCCCCTCACTGACATCCCAGACCCTTGGCAGACTCAGCTTTTTTTTTCCCACAGCATGAGTCCCTGTCCGGCCGCTTCCCCTCCCAAGGGCCGCTGAGATGAATGGCCAAGCAGGCAGCAGCAAAGGCGACACAGGTACAGGAACCGAGGCTCAGTATTGCTTGCTGACCGTTTTTCTTTTTTTACAAACTTTATTTTGGAGGCAGGCATCAAGACAAGTGGGAACAAAATGCCACAAATCAAAGCAGCTGAGCTGTACATAAGCAGGCACCAAAGTACGAGGGAGGCAACAGAAAATGCTGACCCTGCACCTTTCTTCTTTTTTTTTTTTTAGATGGTTGGATGTGTGCCAGCTTGTGAACACAGAGGACAGCTGAGTGTGAGGCAGTCGGCAGCTGCGGAAGGGGTAGGCAGCAATCTTCCCTCTAAGGATTGGGTTGCTGTGTGCAAAACGTTTTGGTTTCATTACCCTGTGAGCACTACTTTTTTTGATGCAAAAAGCCTATCAATTTTATGCTCACAGCACCCAATCCTTAGAGGGAATATTGGAGCAGCATGCACACAAACTTTCTTACATACCCACACTTGCATATTCACTCTCATACTCTCACTTATGCACGCTCATTTTCACAAATACACACTCTCACTCTCATGTCTCATTTCCCAGACTCTCACGCACACTCACTCTGTTCTCCTCCTCTTCCACACACACACTCATTTCAGTATCTGCAAACCCTTCACTGTCAAACACTTTGAGAAATAACACAAACCTGCAAAAAAAAAAAAAAAAGACACCTAGAACCTTGCCATACCATACCAGCAGTATCTCAGGACTCAGCCTTATCTATGACACGGTAGCAATGCAAATATTGCACCATACCCTAGAACACTAATACACCACCTACTGCTTCAAAGCCCCACAGAAAAACTACATGGCAGTAGCCAAACTGCACCTCAGTCACACATGCAGAACACACACAGATCCTCCCCAATACAGAATAAGGGACTACAAATTAGAAACAGAAACAGGCAGAAAAAATATAATGGAAAGCCCAAGAAACCAGACTCTAAAGAGTGGAATATTGAAGAAAGAACAAAATACAAATATGTAATGCTCATTCCCAAAGATAACATATGCCAATCACAAAAAATCCAAAATATATATATATTTTTTTTTTTTACCTTTGTTTTCTGATCTTATTTCTCTAATTGGTTGGTCCCAGGCTTTTTGTTTTCCCACATTCCCTTTCTGGGTCTTTTCCCAATTCCTTTTTTTTTCACTGTTTCTTCTCTCTCTACCTGTCTTCCCTTCCTCCTTCAAACACACACTCAGGCGTTCATTGTCACAGGCTGTGTCTCTCTCAAAGACTCGCTCACATACAGGCGCCCACTCTCACATGCTGTGGCTTACTCATGGCTCACACTTTCACATGCTATCTCTCCTCATACATACACATCGGTTCTCTCACATGCTGTCTCACTCTCTCACACACAGACTCTCACTCTCACATGCTGTCTCACACAAACACACATGCTGTCTCACACACACACAGGCACTCACTCTCACTGGCTCCCTCACTCATACACCCACACACCCAGATAAGCTCCCATTCATTCTCTCACACGTACACCCAGGAAAGATCCCACAGATCCCCTGGCAGGCACCCATTCATTCTCACATACATGGATAGATTGAGAGGGTATCCTCCAATAAGGGCAAGCAGTAAAAAGCAACAGAAAAAAAGGCACCGCAAAAAAAAGGGCACGATTAATAAGGGCACACCACAAAAAGGCTCGCCTTAACAGAGGCAAGGATTGATAAGGGCGCACCCGTCACCCTTTACTGCTCGCCACCATTCCCGACACAAATCCAGACAGAAAGCCCGCCACCTTTCCCCAGCCCACCCCCTTTCCTCAGTTCGAGAGGGCATGTGCCGGCCGGTGTTGTGGGCTGACAAGCCAGACCCAAATGCCCTCCTGGATTACAGAGTGGGGATGGGGTGGGGGGGCATTGCCCCCTGCAAAGCTACATGAAATGGGTAAGCCAGACCCAGATGCTCTCCTGGATCGCCAAGCGGGGGGGGGGGGTGCAGGGGGGGCATTGCCTTCCCCCCCCCGTGAAGCTACATTAATGGGGGGGTGTAGGGTGATGGTCAAAAAGGCAGCACGTTGCTCTTATTAAGGCGTGCCTTTTTGAGGCGTGCCCTTAATAATCGTCGCCCTTATTAAAGTGCGCCTTTTTTTCATGGTGGCTTTTTTGGCATGCCTTTTTGCCTGTTGCCCTTTCCTGCTTGCCCTTATTGAAGTAAACTGATTGAGAGACCCCCCAGGCAGGCACCGATTCATCTGTCTCTCTCTCTCACACACACACACACACACACACACCCCGACCCCCAGGCAGGCATCCATTCTCATATACACACAGACCTCCAGGCAGGCACCCATTCATCTGTCTCTCTCTCACACACACACACACACACACACACACCCCGACCCCCAGGCAGGCATCCATTCTCATATACACACAGACCCCCAGGCAGGCACCCATTCATCTGTCTCTCTCTCTCTCTCTCACATACACACACACACACATAGAGACCCCTAGGCAGTCACCCATTCATTCTCACACACACAGACAGAGTGATAGACCACCTGGCAGGAACCCATTGTCACACAGACCCCAGGCAGCCTATATTCTCACACACTCACAGAGACCTCCCAGGCAGGCACCCATTCATGCACACATACATATACACCCAGGCAAGCTCCCATTCATACTTATATTTAAGGAAGGCCCCCCTCTTTCTTTTAAAGAAACGAACCGGAAACCGGTCCAATGTTGCAAGTAGCGACCAACAGACGAGAAGGACCGGTGAACACCAGGAAATCTTTATTCTGCACAAACCATCATAAAAAGCCCGTCTCAGGCCAGGTTTCGCTCAAACATGAGCTGCTTCAGGGGCTTTTAAGACCACAGTTGATGCCAGTGGTTGCCTGCATGCACTGTCGACAGTACACTTCCGGTCGGCAAGCTGTGTTCGCGCAGGCTTTACTCCTTGACAGATTAAACTTAAGTGCACTCAAGGAAGCTGTGTCTAAGGAAGCTATATGAACTGCTGCATACAGGCAACCACCAGCATCAACTGTAGTCTTAATAGCCCCTGAAGCAGCTCATGTTTGAGCGAAACTTGGCCTGAGTCGGGATTTTTACGATGGTTTGTGCAGAATAAAGATTTCCTGGTGTTCACCGGTCCTTCTCGTCTGTTGGTCGCCCCTCTTTCTTTTGCCAGGAGCCTCTCTCACTCTGCTGCCACTGTCACTGCGCTGCATGGCTGTTGGTGAGGAGCCAAACGCTGCTACTGGCATTGAAGCTTGTTCTGCTGCCTCCTCTGTGCAGGCCCCGTGATATAAATAATTTTCAGGGCTAGCACTTCCTTCATGCTGATCTCATGCATCGTGAGATTAGCATAAAGTGCTGCTCTCCCACGTTTTTAATACTGTAGTGCACTCAAAGCTTTTGGGGGTCTCATCTGTGCTTCGGGCCATGGTGGGATGAGCTCCACCACGGTCCCTGCTGGTCTTACTATGCGGGGGTAGGAAAGTTAAGCGAGGTCTCCAGAAAAAGTGTGCATGTACACGCACATGCACAGCTTATAGGGAACATTGGCAGACAGTGTAAAGCGGACGCCACAGCGGCGTTCTGAGAGAGGCATTTTTTGCTGCCTCAAAACTCTGCCGCTTGAAACGGCCACCTTGCCCTGCCTCGTTATAGAGCCGCACCTGCCTACATTTTCTGAGAGGTATATTTCCAGATGGAGACTCAAACCAAATCCCCATAAAACAACAGTTTACTGCAGTTCCATCTTGTTAATAACTGTGCTGACTGCTCTGAAGCAAATGTTCTACTGCAAAACTCACTGGTCTGTTTAGTGGTGAGACTAGACTACATGTTACATTTTCACAATCACCAAAAGAAGATAGCTGACAAGATAAAGACACAGGTCAACCTGGTCCAAAAATTGGCAAGCATAAAATCCTCCTGCTTCTAACTGCAGAAACAAAACCTCTTTATAAAAAAGCAAATCTCAGGTTTTTCAGACAGCGCTTTTACAACCTCTCTCGCCATATCAGCCATGCCATCTCTGCCAAAGGGCACTCTAAAAGTATTCGAAAGGCATCACCATAATCCCAGGTAATTTAATTCTTTTTAATTCTGTGACATAAAGAAAATAAATGTCTCCCCATCACCAAAATCTCAATACTCCCTCCCCCACTCATTACTTAAAGTCAAACAAGCCCTGCTAGCTAGAAATGTCTAACCTTCAACAATGCGAATCCAATCATGATAAAACTTAGAAAACTAAATGACATCCATTGGAAATCCCAAATATACATAGAAACATATATAGAAACATAGAAATGACAGCAGAAGAAGACCAATAGGCCCATCCAGTCTGCTCAGCAAGCTTTCACACTTATTTTCCCACACTTATCTGTTACTCCGACCACTGAGTTCAGAGCCCTTATTGGTAACTTTTTGATTCTAATTTCCTTCCATCCCTGCCATTGATGCAGAGAGCAGTGTTAGAGCTGCATCAAAGTGAAGTATAAGGCTTAATGTTTGAAGGTAGTAACTGTCGTATCGAGCAAGTTACCCCGATATTTGTATACTCATACTGCACAGATCAATGCCTTGTTAGATGTTGTCTGGATGTAAATCCTATTTCTGCATTCCCCCTGCCGTTGAAGCAGTGAGCTGCACTGGATATGCATTCAAAGTGATGTATCAGGCTTAATTTGTTAGGGGTAGTAACCACCACAAAAAGCAAGCTACTCCCACGCTTATTTGTTTACCCAGACTGTGCTACCTTGTTGGTTGTTGCCTGAAAACAAATCCTCTTTTCTACATTTTCTCTTGGCGTTGAAGCATAGAGCAATGTTGGAGTCGCATTAACCGTGTGAAAGTTTATCGAACAAGGGTATTAATCACCTGGTAGTAGCTGTCATTCCTGCAAGCCACCCCCACACCTTTTCTCTTCATTCCCATCCTCCAGATTTTATGGATCCACAGTGTTTATCCCACACCTCTTTGAAATACTTCACAGTTTTTATCTTCACCACTTCCTCCGGAAGGGTGTTCCAGGCATCCACCACCCTCTCTATGAAGAAATACTTCCTGACATTGGTTCTGAGTCTTCCTCCCTGGAGTTTTAAATCGTGACCCCTGGTTCTGTTGATTTTTTTCCAATGGAAAAGGTTTGTCGTTGACTTTGCATCATTAAAACCTTTCAAGTATTTGAAAGTCTGTATCATATCACCTCTGCTCCTCCTTTCCTCCAGGGTGTACATATTTAGATTCTTCAGTCTCTCCTCATAAGTCATTCAATGAAGACCATCCACCTTTTTGATCGCCCTTCTCTGGACCACCTCCATCCTGTCTCTGTCCCTTCAGAGATATGGTCTCCAGAACTGAGCACAGTACTCCAGGTGAGGCATCACCAAGGACCTATACAAGGGGATAATTACTTCCCTTTTCTTACTCGATATTCCTCTCTCTATGCAGCCCAGCATTCTTCTGGCTTTAGCTCTCGCTTTGTCACACTGTTTCGCCGACTTCAGATCGTTAGACACTATCACCCCAAGGTCTGCTCCATGCACATCAGCCCTTCACCCCGATCAAATACATTTCTTTCAGATTTCCACACCCCATATGTATGACTGCATTTCTTGGCATTGAATCTCAGCTGCCATAACTTCAACCAGTCTTCCAGCTTCCTTTAATCCCCTCTCATTCTCTCCACTCCTTCCGGTGTGTCCACTCTGTTGCAGATCTTAGTATCATCCACAAATAGACACACCTTACCTTCTATCCCTTCCATGATGTCGCTCACAAAGATATTGAACAGGACCGTTCCAACACCGACCCTTGCAGCACTCCGCTCATCACCACTCTGTCTTTAGAATACGTTCCATTTACCATCACACATTGTCTTCTGTCCTTCAACCAGTTGCTATCCAGGCTACCACCTTGGCACTCACACCCAAGCTTCTCAATTTATTCACAAGCCTCCTGTGCGGGACCATATCAAAAGCTTTGCTAAAATCCAAGTAGATGATATCGAGCGCTCTTCCTCGATCCAATTCCTTAGTCACCCAATCAAAAAAGTCGATCAGATTTGTCTGACAGGACCTTCCCTTGGTGAAACCATTCTACCTCTGGTCCATCAATTCTGCTGCTTGTAGATAATTCACTATTCTTTCCTTCAGCAGCGACTCCAATACTTTTCCCACCACCGAGGTGAGGCAAACTGGCCTGAAGTTTCCAGCCTCCTCTCTACTCCCACTCTTGTGAAGCGGGACCACCATCGCTCTTCTCCAATCACTCGGCACCATTCCCATTTCCATGGATCTATTGAACAGGTCACACAGCGGAGCCGCCAGCACATCTCTGAGCTCCCTCAGTATCCTGGGATGAACCTCATCAGGCCCCATGGCTTTGTCCACCTTCAGTTTTCCTAGCTCTTCCCATACATTCTCTTCCGTAAATGGAGTTTCATCCATTCCACTCCCCTCCAGTTTCATGTTAACTAGCGATGGTCCTTCTCCGGGGTCTTCTTTAGTGAACACCGAACTGAAATATTCGTTTAATATTTCTGCCATTTCTTCATCTGTCTCCACCCATTGATCCTTTTCACCTTTCAATTTCAGTATACCACTTTGGACTTTTCTCCTTTCAGTGATGTATCTGAAAAATGTTTTGTCACCTCACTTTACCTCTTTGGCAATCCTTTCTTTCGCGTGACTTTTCGCTTTCTTGATTACTTTCTTCGTCTCCCTCAGTTCCACCAGATATTCTTCCTTATGATCCTCCCTTTGGGATCCTTTATATTTCTTAAACACTGTTCTTTTATCTTTTATTTTATCAGTCACCTCCTTTGTGAACCAGATAGGTTTCATTCTTTTCTTGCTTTTCTTTACTTTTCTAGCATATATATTAGTCGCTTCAGTAATTGCTCCTTTTAGTTTGGCCCACTTTGTTCTACATCTCTTGTTTTCTCCCAGCCTTCTAGCTCTTCCTCCAGGTACTTTCCCATTTCAACAAAGTCTGTGTTTTTCAGACACAAAACCCGGGTCTTTGTGCGACTTCTCCATATCCTATTAGTGATATGAAACCATACCATTTGATGATCACTGGTCCTGAGGTGGGCACCCACCTGGACATGAGAGACATTATCACCATTAGTGAGCACTAAATCAAGTATAGCTCCCTCCCTCTTAGGCTCTATTACCACTGCAGTTTATCCACTATCTCTCTACTACTGTTAGATTCTGCAGAAGGGATTCTCCAGTCTACATCCAGAAGATTAAAATCTCCAACAATCACCACTTCTTCCTTCTTCCCCATTTTTTGGATGTCTTCAACCAGATCTCTGTCTAGTACATCCATTTGATTTGGAGGTCTGTAAACCACTCCAATAAAAACGGATGCCCCATCATCATTTTTTAGGACGGCCCATAAAGCTTCTTCTTTGCCACATCTTCCTTGCAGCTCGAATGCTTGGATATTGTTTTTGACATAAAGAGCCCCCTTTTCTGTCCTCTCTGTCCTTCCCAATCATATCCCCATATCCCAATCATGTGAATCTGTGAACCACATCTCCATGACAGCAACAATGTCCAAGTTTGCCTCCACCATTAGGGCTTGCAGATCTGGGATTTTATTGCCCAAACTATGAGCATTTGTGCTAATAGCTTTCCAGCTGTTCTGGTATAGGTTACTGCTTTTCTTGGACTCCCTTTGTGAATTATTTAGCTGACTTTTGTTATCTCCTTTGCCCTTTTTCATTGCATTTGTATTTGGGGGTGACATTTTAATGTTCTACTGTCACCCCCGTTCTCTAGTTTAAATGCCTTATGATGTAGGATTTGAATTTATCTCTTAGGATCCTATTTCCCTCCATAGACAGATGTAAGCCATCTTTGACAAAGAGCTTTTTTCTGTTCCATACATGGCCCCAGCCCCCAATATATCCAAAACATTTTTCTTTACACCAGGATTTGAGCCAAAAATTGAAGTTATCAATATGGATTAGCCTCTCCTTCCCCTTTCCATGAACAGGTAACACTTTGAAAAGGTAATGGTTGTCACCTTGTGACTAATCTGCTTTGCTAGAGACTGGAAATCTCTCTGTACCACTTGGATGCTGTTACTAACAAGGTCATTGGTTCACAGATGGATGAAAATATCAGCTTTAGTCTTTGCTTTCTTCTTGGATCATTTTGACTATCTGAATAGCATTTCTGCCGGCCGATGATCCTGGAAGGCATTTAACTGTAGTGTTTCCCTCTTGAAGAGTTCCCAAATTAGTGCCTCTGATGACAAGGTCACCCAGCACAATGAGCTTTTTTCTTTGGTTATTGATTATATTTTGGAATTTGTGTATGCATTGGGTTTCATCTTTCTTTTCAAATACCATCCTCTTTCACAGACTTAATTGGCATCTCAAAGACATGGTGGAAGGAGGACAACCAATGGGACAGTGCTACACTGGGGTACAAATTATATTGCAATGACAGAGAGGAGCACCCGGGAGGCGGTGTGGTGCTTTATGTCCGGGATGGCATAGACTCCAACAGGATAAACATCCTGCATGAGACTAAATGCAAAATTGAATCTTTATGGGTAGAAATCCCTTGTGTGTTGGGGAAGACTATAGTGATAGGAGTATACTACCGTCCACCTGGTCAAGATGGTGAGACGGACAGTGAAATGCTAAGAGAAATTAGGGAAGCTAACCATACTGGTAGTGCGGTAATAATGTGAGACTTCAATTACCCCAATTCTGACTGGGTAAATGTATCATCGGGACACGCTAGAGAGATAACATTCCTGGACGGAATAAATGATAGCTTTATGGAGCAATTGGTTCAGGAACCGACGAGAGAGGGAGCAATTTTAGATCTAATTCTCAGTGGAGCACAGGATTTGGTGAGAGAGGTAACGGTGGTGGGGCCGCTTGGAAATAGTGATCATAATATGATCAAATTTGAATTAATGACTGGAAGAGGAACAGTATGCAAATCTACGATTCTTGTGCTAAACTTTCAAAAGGGAAACTTTGATAAAATGAGAAAAATTGTTAGAAAAAAACTGAAAGGAGCAGCTACAAAAGTAAAAAGTGTGCAAGAGGCATGGTCATTGTTAAAAAAACACCATTCTAGAAGCACAGTCCAGATGTATTCCACACATTAAGAAAGGTGGAAAGAAGGCAAAATGATTACCGGCATGGTTAAAAGGGGAGGTGAAAGAAGCTATTTTAGCTAAAATATCTTCATTCAAAAATTGGAAGAAGGATCCAACAGAAGAAAATAGGATAATGCATAAACGTTGCCAAGATAAATGTAAGACATTGATAAGACAGGCTAAGAGAGAATTTGAAAAGAAGTTGGCCGTAGAGGCAAAAACTCACAGTAAAAACGTTTTAAAATATATCCAAAGCAGAAAGCCTGTGAGGGAGTCAGTTGGACCATTAGATGATCAAGGGGTTAAAGGGGCACTTAGAGAAGATAAGGCCATCACGGAAAGATTAAATGATTTCTTTGCTTCGGTGTTTACTGAAGAGGATGTTGGGGAGGTACCCGTAATGGAGAAGGTTTTCATGGGTAATGATTCAGATGGACTAAATCAAATCACGGTGAACCTAAGAAGATGTGGTAGACCTGATTGACAAAATGAAGAAGTAAATCACCTGGACCAGATGGTATATACCCCAGAGTTCTGAAGGAACTAAAAATGAAATGTCAGACCTATTAGTAAAAATTTGTAACCTATCATTAAAATCATCCATTGTACCTGAAAACTTGAGGATAGCAAATGTAACCCTAATATTTAAAAAGGTCTCCAGGGGAGATCCAGGAAACTACAGACTAGTTAGCCTGATTTCAGTGCCAGGACAAATAGTGGAAAGTGTCTAAACATCAAAATCACAGAACATATAGAAAGACATGGTTTAATGGAACAAAGTCAGCATGGCTTTACCCAAGGCAAGTCTTGCCTTACAAATCTGCTTCACTTTTTTGAAGGAGTTAATAAACATGTGGATAAAGGTGAACCTGTAGATGGAGTATACTTGGATTTTCAGAAGGCGTTTGACAAAGTTCCTCAAGAGAGGCTTCTAGGAAAAGTAAAAAGTCATGGGACAGGTGACGATGTCCTTTCGTGGATTGCAAACTGGCTAAAAGAAAGGAAACAGAGAGTAGGATTAAATGGACAATTTTCTCAGTGGAAGGGAGTGGGCAGTGGAGTGCCTCAGGGATCTGTATTGGGATCCTTACTTTTCAATATATTTATAAATGATCTGGAAAGAAATACGACGAGTGAGATAATCAAATTTGCAGTTGATACAAAATTGTTCAGAGTAGTTAAATCACAAGCAGATTGTGATAAATTGCAGGAAGACCTTGTGAGACTGGAAAATTGGGCATCAAAATGGCAGATGAAATTTAATGTGAATAAGTACAAGGTGATGCATATAGGGAAAAATAACCCATGCTATAGTTACACAATGTTAGGTTCCATATTAGGTGCTACAACCCAAGAAAGAGATCTAGGCATCATAGTGGATAACACATTGAAATCGTCGGTTCAGTGTGCTGTGGCAGTCAAAAAAGCAAACAGAATGTTGGGAATTATTAGAAAGGGAATGGTGAATAAAACGGAAAATGTCATAATGCCTCTGTATCGCTCCATGGTGAAACCGCACCTTGAATACTGTGTACAATTCTGGTCACCGCATCTTAAAAAAGATATAATTGCGATGGAGAAGGTACAGAGAAGGGCTACCAAAATGATAAGGGGAATGGAACAGCTCCCCTATGAGGAAAGACTAAAGAGGTTAGGACTTTTCAGCTTGGAGAAGAGATGGCTGAGGGGGGATATGATAGAGGTGTTTAAAATGAGAGGTCTAGAATGGGTAGATGTGAATCAGTTATTTACTCTTTCGGATAATAGAAAGACTAGGGGGCCCTCCATGAAGTTAGCTTGTGGCACATTTAAAACTAATCGTAGAAAGTTCTTTTTTACTCAACGCACAATTAAACTCTGGAATTTATTGCCAGAGGATGTGGTTAGTGCAGTTAGTATAGCTGTGTTTAAAAAAGGATTGGATAAGTTCTTGGAGGAGAAGTCCATTACCTGCTATTAATTAAGTTGACTTAGAAATTAGCCTGCCATTACTAGCAACGGTAACATGGAATAGACTTAGTTTTTGGGTCCCAGCGACTCAGCGTTAGGAGGGAGGGCCTGCGCGATCGGCGCCGAGGACCCACCGGGGTAAGGCCTAGCATTTCTTGCACTCCTACCCCAGGCAGGTCCCCTCGCCGACCACGAGGCCAGCTGAGCCTTTCCGACCTCGCCCGCAGCCGGATCGCCGTCCTCTTCGGGCCTACGCCCCGCCTCCACCGGACCCTGCCCCTTTGAGCGCCCCGCCACCGGACCCTGCCCCTTTGAGCGCCCCGCCTCCACCGGGCCTGCCCCTTTGAGCACCCCTTCGAGCAGCCCCGTCAGACAGCCCCAAAAGCACTGTACCTTGTTTCCTATAATATGCGGCCACATATAAATGGACGCTGAGTACGGCAACCTCTTTCCATCCACCTCATCACGCTACCCCCATCCGGAAAGGACAGCAATGTACACCGTACACCTCTTATCAAGCAAGACAAGGCTAAGCAGCACGAATGGTATTGTAGTCTGCTAGCTTTCAACTGATAAAAGTATCGACTATCTAGGTTTTGTCTGTATAATCCACCTTATTAATTAGCAGTCAGTAGTATTCCTGATACCTGTATGTTGTTTGAATGCACTTGCCCGGACATTTGGATTGTACCCTGTTTGTGCACTCTTTCCTGACTCTATACCTCAAGACACTTGCAGGACACAATGCCTCCTTTAATCACCAACTGCTCTATAGCCTACCAACCAGAACACCACTCTAATCAGCCCTTTTCATTCACACACCTGAACTCACAACACAAGATCTCTCTCAACAAAAGAAGGCTTATCCCCATAAAGACACTCACACGCACTCAAGCAATTAGTATCTCACTCATTTCCATTATCCTTTTCAACCCACAATCACTACAAAAGAAAACTCATATACTACATGACTTTCTAACTGATTCAAAACCAGAAATATGCGCTGTCACTGAAACCTGGTTCAAACAGCATGACACACCACTCATCAACCAATTACCCTTAGATTCTTACGATGTGTTCTCAATCCCTAGGAAAAGGAAGAGAGGAGGCGGCATCCTTTTAGCTGTTAAAAAGGACTTACAACTATTGGCCCAAAAATGCGATCTTCCAATTCAATACGAAATTGGATGTTTCAAATCAAAATCACTCCAGCTCTGTCTCATTTATACCCCCCCAGGGCTTCTAGAGAAAGACTCATCCCCACTCATTGAATTTATTGCAAACTCACTATCCCTTGATATACCTACGATTCTCCTAGGTGACTTTAATTTACACGTTGATACCTCCCCACAATCCCCGGCCTGTGAAGCTTTCCTATCATCCCTTGAAGCTATGGGTTTCCATCAAATTGTGAACTCCCCCACACACAAAGCTGGCCACACACTTGATCTGATTTTTATTAACTCCCCCATCAACATCAGCAATCCACCCTCTTGCACAGCAGTTCCCTGGTCAGATCATTACTTGATCCAGACTAAACTTATTCTTCCTCAAAGTTCTCCCACCTTGCCACGACAGCCATTACCTTTTAAATTTCGCAAATCCTGCACCACTGATACCATCTCACAAGCATGCGCTGACTTAGAAAAAAAAATTGACCTCTCTTCCCCAGAAAACGCCTTCTCCACATGGGTCAACATTACTCTCTCCATTGCCAATGAACATTGCCCACAAATAACAAAAACTGTAAACCCGAACCACAGAAATAGAAAACCCTGGTACAATCCGTACCTCAGAAATCTTAAAACACAACTCAGAGCTGCTGAAAGATCCTGGCGCAAACAACAATCCCCCTCTAATAAAACAATCTACTACCAACGCATGCATGAATATAGAAATTCCATCATGCACACCAAACGTGAATACTACGCCAAAAAAATACATGGCTTGCAACACAATCCCAAGGCCCTTTTCTCTATGGTAGCTGAACTCACCTCTCCCTCCCACACACAACAAACTTCTAACTCTTCAAAAAATCGTTGCAATGAATTAGCCCAATTCTTTAAAAATAAAGTCTCCGCCATCTCAACTCAATTCTCTAATAATAACTTAAATATCTGCCTACCGACTCTTAGCGCTTCAGTCTCCCTCTCCTCATTCGACTCTTCCTCCTCCCTTGAAGTAGAAAACATCCTTAAAAGGATGAAACCCTCATCGCATCCCTCTGAAACTATTCCTTCGAAACTTCTGCTTTCAATACCCAAAGTGATTGCCAAACCTCTATCGAATATCATGAACTTCTCCCTAGAACATGGCACAGTCCCAAATTTCCTAAAACAAGCAGTAGTGAAACCACTACTCAAAAAACCCAATCTCGACCCTGCCACCTTGTCTAACTATAGACCTGTCTCTAACCTCCCCTTCCTAGCTAAAATTCTTGAGAAACTAGTCAACTCTCGTCTTTCTGAGCACCTTGAACTTAACAATATCCTCCCACCCACCCAACACGGTTTCAGGAAACATCTCAGTACTGAAACCTTACTGCTCTCCCTTCATGATACTCTCATCAGAGGCACTGACTCAGGTTCCTCTTATCTGATTGCCATGCTTGACATCTCGGCTGCGTTCGACACAGTCAACCACGATGTCCTCCTCAACATCCTCAGGAGTATTGGGATCTCCGGCAATGCCCTCTGCTGGATACAATCATATCTCCAAAATCGCTTCTTTACTGTCTTTGTGGATAATAATGAATCTGACCCTATTAGTCTGCCCCAGGGTGTTACCCAAGGCTCCTCCCTCTCTTCTACCCTCTTCAATATATACATGCTTCCTCTCACCACCCTGCTGACCAACCTGCACATCAAGCATTTCATTTATGCTGACGATGTGCAAATCATTTTCCCATTTTCCGACTCCCTCCAAACTGCCCTACATAAATGGGAATCCTGCCTTTCCTCCATCACCCAACTTCTTAATGACATGCACCTAGCTTTAAATCCCAAAAAAACTGAACTTTTAATCATATCTAACAAGCAACCTCTTCCAGACATTCCACCTACACATTCATCCTCCTCTTTCCCCACACAGGTTCGCAATTTAGGTGTACTTATAGATAATCACCTGACTTTTAAATCATTCATTAACTCTATCATTAAGGAATGTTATTACAAGCTTCAAACGATAAAAAAAACTCAGACCTCTCCTCCATTTCATGGATTTCCGCACTGTACTTCAGGCTATTATTCTATCCAAAATAGACTATTGTAACGCACTTCTCCTTGGCATCCCCGCTTCACACACCAAGCCTTTACAACTTTTACAAAATGCTGCCGCTCGTATACTATCAAATTCCAAAAAAAAGGACCATATCACTCCCAAACTCATCTCTCTCCACTGGCTCCCTATACACTCCCGAATTCTTTATAAAGCACTCTCCATCATCCACAAAAGTCTGCTACACTCCAACCTAAATTGGATCAACCCTCCACTCATCCCTCGCACCTCCAACAGACCCACCTGCACAGCTCTACAAGGAACTCTACGTTCCCAACCCATTAAAGCTTTCAAACTCTCCTCCACCATAAGCAGAGCCTTCTCTCTAGCCGGTCCCACTATTTGGAACTCCTTGCCCCATGACATCCGCATGGAGACATATACACCCACTTTTAAAAAAAAACTAAAGACATGGCTCTTCCAGCAAGCCTACCCTATGTCACCCCCCATCACATAAACTTCTTCTGAAATGGATAACCCCAATCCACAATTGTGAACTCGGCCTGAATATGGATTACGATATGCCTCTGATTTTGGTACTTTGAACTGTTATAATTTTATGTTTATAGTTATTTATATATATATATATATATAGGTTATAGTATGTAAATCAATACCCCCCTCCAGTGTATTGCTTCCCTGGTTTTTGTTAAGGGCTACGCCCTAAAGTTAACTGTATTTATCTGTTCTTTGTAAGGGCTTCGCCCATAAATTTCATGTTTTACTGTGAACCGATGCGATGTGCAAACGGACATCGGTATATAAGAAACATTAAATAAATAAATAAATAAATATTTGCCAGGTTCTTATGGCATGGATTGGCCACTGTTGCAAACAGGATGCTGGGCTTGATGGACCCTTGGTCTGACCCATTATGGCATGTTCTTATGTTCATCACACAATCAATGCCCAAAAATATTATTCCAGAACCTCCAAACTTGTACAACACACATCAAAATACACAAAGGTAACTGGTATCATAAATCATTAAACACAATGTGGAACCACAGGTCCAAATTGCTTTTATTAATCAGGAGGTCAATTTTTAGAATTTTTTTGGATTTTGTTTTTCTTAAAATATTTTATAGACCCAAAATGTCATTGGTCACTACATATATCAAGCACCTAGTTGCATTATGTCAAACCCTATAATTACAGGCCACTTTGTAACACTTAAAATGCATTATTAATTGTAGATATCCCAAAGGTATACTCATCTATTCAAAGTCCTGTAGATATCCAAAATTCTTGCTGGAAGAGCTGCTGCCTCTGAAGCAGGACCAGGACGGTCCGAAACACGATCGTGTCGGGACTTTGCATAGAGGGACTTTGCACAGATGAGTATACCTTCGGGATATCTACGGGACTTTGAATAGATGAGTATACCTTTGGGATATCTACAATTAATAATGCATTTTAAGTGTTACAAAGTGGCCTGTAATTATAGGGCTTGACATAATGCAACTAGGTGCTTGATATATGTAGTGACCAACGACGTTTTGGGTCTATAAAATATTTTAAGAAAAACAAAATCCAAAAAAATTCTAAAAATTGACCTCCTGATTAATAAAAGCAATTTGGACCTGTACACTACAAAAATGAGTCTGTATGCTTAACAAACTCACGTAGTCCAGAGGTCCTACAGATATAGCGACAATATAATTGATGGTTTGTTCATGTGGTTCCACATTGTGTTTAATGATTTATGATACCAGTTACCTTTGTATATTTTGATGTATGTTCTTATGTTCACCAGAGCTTTATACTTATGTGATACAGATAAGGAGTTTTCTACTTGTGTCACTTGAGAGAGTGTGTGTTTCCGCATCACCGGTCTTACTCTAACAGAGTCCACCATAATCCTGTTGATTTTTGGGTACCTTGTCGCCCTGTGTAAGAGGGGAGGGGGAACATGTGGGCTGTGCAATTGTGTAGAATGGGTGTCTGTGGATCACAGGACTTATTCTACCTGAGCCCACTGTAAACCTCTTTTTCCTTGAGTTTTGTTTTTGGGGGGGGGGGGGGTTTTGCGGTAATGAGGAATTAATTTTAGAATACTGTGAAGTGGGTGAAACTTGCTTTATTGCAGTTAATTCTGCTTTAGCTTTAGCCAGCTCAATTTTGAGGGAAGAGAGTTCTGAACAAATGGGGAAGCCCTAAGTTTCCAGATGATTTCCCTCAATATAAAGGCTCTACACTTGTTGTATTGGATAGTCCTCATTTTGGTAAATTTGATGCATAACACCTGAGGAATTATCAAATTTCTACCCTATATTGTTGCTAATTATGTATTCAGGCAGACTATATCATAAAACCAACCCTAGGGGTGGGTGGGTAGGGGCAGGGAAGGAGGGAGGGAGGGAAGGAGTTAAACAGTTAACCCTTGGTCAAGGTTGTTCTCAGGACCTTGTATCTGCAATTGAGTTTGAAAAGACCCTCCCCCTGATTGGCTTACTTAGTTAAACTTGAACTTTTTACTTAAACGTATTACTTAGTTGGACACAAGAAGCTTTAGTGCTTCCTGTCTCCTGGCTGAGCATAGCCCACAAAGGATCTGATTGACCCCTGCTGGCTCTGAGTCAGCAGCCCCCAAACTAGTTTCAGCAGGACTCTTTCTGGAATTTTTGTCTTTTGCTTTAAATGAACCCTCAGCAAATTTATGCCCCAATATTAATATCTAAACAGAGATTATTAGTGACAGCTACATCCAAATAAAGAGACAGATATTAGTCAAGCAGTATCTGATTAGATCTAGAGGTTTTCTTTTGGAGAGGGATGGGTTCTTGAATCTTAAATAAACCCCAGCAAGATAATGCACAATGTCAATATCCAGAAAGAGAGAGAGATCTCGTGAAAGATCCAATGATCTTTCAGGTTATTCATGCTATAGCTAAATGATGTTAGGTTCCATTTTAGGAGTTACCACCCAGGAAAAAGATCTGGCCGTCATAGTTGATATTACATTGAAATTGTCAGCTCAGTGTGCTGTGGTGGTCAAAAAATAAAACAGAATGTTAGGAATTATTAGGAAGGGAATGGAAAATAAAATGGAGGATGTCATAACGCAAAACCACACTTGAATACTGTGTGCAATTCTGGTCACCACATCTCAAAAAAGATATAGTTGCAGTACAGAAAATACAAAGAAGGGTGAACAAAATGATAAAGGTCATAAAATAGCTCCCCTATGAGGAAAGGCTTAAGAGGTTAGGGCTGTTTAGCTTGGAGAAAAGATGGCTAAGGGGGGAGATGATAAAGATCTACAAAATCATGAAAGGACTTAGGTAAATGTGAAATGTTTATTTAACCATGTCAGATAATACAAGGACTAGGGAGCATTCCATGAAGTTAGCAAATAGCACATTTAAAAGGAGAAAATTATTTTCACTCAATGCACAATTAAGCTCTGGAATTTGTTGCTATGGGATGTGGTTAAGGCAACTAGTGTACCTGGGTTTTAAAAAGGGTTGGATAATTTCCTGGAGGATGTCCATAAACTGCTATTAATCAATAGGGAATCGCTACTGCTTGTTGCCGGCATTAGTAGCATGGGAACTAGTAAATGTTTGGATACTTCCCACGTACTTGTGACTTGGATTGGGCACTGCTGGAGGAATACTGGGCTTGATGCTTGATGGACCCTTGGTCTGACACAGTATGTCATATCTTATGTTCTTAACGCTTAACTATATCCACACAAACCATGAGCAATATGGATTGTTGGTGCTCAAATGGAAAATTAAAGACTCTCCAATGTAGAACTGAGTTCACCTAGATCAGCCTCTGGAACATTGGGAGGTCAATTTTTAATGCCATTTGCCTAACTGAAAATTAACTTTAATATAGTAACATATGATGGCAGGAAATGACTAAATGTCTCTTAGTCTAACCAGTTATTCTTGTCCAAGTTGCATGGGTATGTCTCAGCTGCTAGTCATAAAACATGTCTGCTTGAAAGATCTCTCTCTCTTTATCCAGGACAGCTTTGGTCATCTTCCTTATTTGTACTCTATCTTGGGCAGATGTACATACAAATTCCCCATTTAGTTAACATCTAGGTCTATTCTCTATCTATGTCTAACTTTAAACTTCATAATTATGTAACTAACTATGGTACTAATACTAGTGTGAACATGGCCCAAAAATATGGTCTCCTAGGTCCCCTGCATAGCCTGCTAGATAGACTGATGAACTAAGGACAAGGACTTCTAGTTTTTAATGTACTTGCAGCATGACAGACAGGCAGACAGACCCAGCTGCTAGCTGAATTCTATCATTACAGTTGCCTAAAAATCCAACCTCCTAGTTCCCTGCATAGTCTACCATACAGACTTGGCTATAAAAGTACCTGTTAATCTAACTTACTGTCACTTTTGTTATTCTTAGCAATGAATGATAATGTTGCTTATTATCAGGACCAGTGGAAATATCAGGCCTCAATGCAAATTCACACTGTGTAGTTTTCAGGATTTGTTGCATTTTGCCTGACTTTTCTGCAGTATATTTCTTCCATTTCCTAGTTGGCTTTTGTTTTTCTAGTCTGGCTTTTTTTTCTCACTTATAGTAACCTTAACTCACCTCTGTCAATAACTGATCCACAGCTATGAAGGAAATATCCAGTGATATACTCTGTAAATCTTGATGTAATATCTGGCTCAGCCACCTAAATGTAAAATTATGGTTGCTGAAACTACATCAGCCAAATGAAAAAAAAAAATAAAGGAATCAAGGATGCCAAATAGTACAACAAGGAAGCAGCAAGAGGCAAAGGAATGTTGCGGATACAAAAAATAGTTGTTTTCAGTAGAAAAAAAGGTGATTATGTCTCTGTACAAATCAATAGTAAGACTTCATCTGGAGTATTGTATCCAATTCTGGAAGCTACATCTCCAAAAGGATATATAGATGCCACGCTGGATATGCACTGATATTGATTGTAAGAAAATCAATAAGGTGAATAAATAAAATATTCAAATACATCCAGTTTCCTTGTCTTTGGTGTAGTAGACGCTTAACTGATGTATCCCTCAGTGGAAGTGTCCCTTTTTACTGAAACTTGGAACTTATAATCCATGATGTGGAATGAAAATCTGTCCCAAGAGGACTGGGGTATTCTAAACAGGGTGGATGTCCCTTTTCCAAACAGGTAAAACACGTAGACCAGTCGTCTCGATACTTAGAATATATTTATTGAGGAGATCAAGTTGGAAAACACAAAAAACAATTATCCAAACTGCCCAACTCTGGCCGAGTTTGGCCTATAGTATGGGTTGCATCAGGGGCTTTATGTATGGAACTGATAATGTGTGCACAATCTCACTTTGTCCATCTCTTTTGTTTTCTCAATGTATATATCTTAGCTTCAGGTAGTACAAAAGAAGCAGTAGAGCTTTCCTTAAATCCGGGTAATTCACAATCTTAATAGAGCAAGTTTTTATCTTTATGTCAATCACAAATCTTAAATCACAAGGACTCGGAGCCAAATAAAGCAAATTATCAATATCAATCGCCAAAAGGAATGCAGAGAAATTGAAGGTCCAAACTTAAAGATATTGCATGAAAAAACAATTTTTCTTTTTATTTAATTTGGCATTTCCATTGCTCAAATGTCAAGCTCAATAGTTCTCTTTAGGGTTTCCCGACACGGACCCCGTGTTTTCCCCAAAGGCTGCGCTGAGAGGGACAAGGTAAGTATTTAGAAACTGGAACATAAAAGCAAAATTATATAAACATTCTTATAAACCGGACCAACAAACAAGGTACATATTGTCAATATTTAAGCCGATAAGACATACCTTTAAATGCAAAGTTACTTTCATACAGCTGACAAGGCAAGGAGAGCAGGTAGAGATGACAGAGCTCAGCGTTTAAAGGAAGCAATTTTGGCGCAAGAATTTTGCACCAATAGGAAGGAAGTAAGCCTAACCAATCAGGAAGCAGAAAACCATGGAGAAATGTAAACAATAATAAAAATGAAAATAAAAACAAAACAGAACAATATTAGTGACAGGGAAACATTATATGAAATATTGCCACTCAGTTTCATTGTTTAATCCCTTTGGATGGAGACAGTCAAGTTTGAAGATCCACTTTTGCTACCTGCGAATCAGCATCTCATACTGGCAGTTGATCGCCTTTGCCCTCACTTTGTCACAGGGAGCGACGGTCGTTCCCTGTGACATAGTGAGGGCAAAGGCGATCGGCGCCATTTTGAAACCAGTCCAGCACCGGCACCGGCACCAGCACCGAGAGTATGATTGAAGGGATGGCTCCCGGACCCCCTGCTAGACCACCAGGTACATGTAAAAGGTTTTTGGGGGGGTCGGGAGGGTGGGAGAAGCAAAGGGGTAATTTGTAAAGGGTCGGGGTGGGTTTTTTTTTATCGGGCCATCGGCGCCATTTTTATCAGTGGTAGCCAAAATGGCGCTGATGGTCCGAGAGCGGGAGATTGTGCCGGGACACCCCCCCCCCCCCCCCCCACTGGACCACCAGGTAATTTAACATTTTGGGGGGGTTTGGGAGGGTGGGGGAGGGTAAAGGATTGGTTTTAAAGGGTCGGGGTGGGTTAGGGGTTTTTTGGTGTGCTGGTTTTCCCGCCCTCCCCCCAAATAATTCCTGAACTCGATTGAACGATTTTTCACGATAAATCAAGGGAATTGCTATTGTATCGAGTCCCTTACCGATTAATGATGATTTTAAAATTATTGGACGATAATTTAAATCGTTAAAAAATGATTCACATCCCTACAATCTAGTGTCAGCAGGACAATATTAAATATCTGAAAAAAGACGATGAATATATATATGAACTGAGGTGGTACCTGAAACTTCATTATATTACCTTGTTACTTCATTATATTACCTTGTTACCTTGTATTATATTACCTTGTTACTCTTCATTATATTACCTTGTTACTCTATATTACCTTGTTACTCTTTTTTATCACATTGTTAATTTTCTATCGCTTTCCTTACTTTCCAAGTTACTTTATGTCCCTGTTTTATTGTAACTGCTATTTCTTCTTATATCACATGTTAATGTTCTAAGTTTTTCTCCTCTTGTCACACCCTGTTAATTGTAAACCAACATGATGCGACTCCCATCGCGAATGCCGGTATATAAAAAATTAAAATAAATAAATAAATAAATATATGATATGTTATGTCATGTAGTCTTTTGTTGTTATACTGTTTACGTTTTATTTTCTAAATCGCTTTGAGCTTTTGCACAAAATCAATTAAGAAACTTTAATAAACTAAACTAAACTATTGTAATGTAGCTGATATATTAAACACTGATGAGCAGTCAAACCGCATAAAAGGGGTTTATTTTGACTCTTTTGCTGCTTTTTACAAAAGTAGGATATGAATATTTGTAGTCATCCAATTCAGCAAATAACTTTTTGTTGGAAATTTGTATAATTCTCAAAAGAGATGAATTATGGTCACTATAAGAGAAAGAAAATGCCAGGCAAATAACAGAACAAAAACAAAAGCCAACTAGGTAGTGGAGGAAAAATATTGCAGAAAATTCAGGCAAAATGCAGAAAAATCTGAAAACTATATAGTGTGAATGTACATTGAGCCCTGATGTTTCCAGTGATCCTGATAAGCAACATTGCCACTCACAGCTAAGAATAACAAAGTAACAGGAATTTAGAGTAACAGGAAGAAAAAACTAAATAATATAACTTTAAACTCAACTTGCTGAATAAAATATAAATGACATATATATTAAGATTGATTGTTCTATAGAGAGCACTCAGAGGAAAAGAAAATAATGTTTTTTTTCTGCACTTCAAAACAACTTAAATGGCTGTCTTTTCATGAAGGAAGCACAGTTGGGAGTATCTTATTTTTCTCCTTACCATTATCTCTTGATGCCTTGTTCTCTATTTCCCAGTTTGCTCGGTCATCAAGTCCTCAGCCTTAAAGCAAGTTCAATTGAACTAGTTTCTCCCATGGCTCTTGCTTTGGCTCCTTACTTCACCTACAGCTGACTCTTCTCCCATTGTTACTGCTGAGGATTTGATCGGAACACTTTAATTCCCCCCATCTTAAAAGCTTTCTGTTTTTCAAGCAAAGGTTACAATTGTTGACTGGACTCTGACCTGTGAAAGCCTTTGCTGCCCTTTTTTTTTTTTCATTTTTTCCACCTTAGTTTCTCTACAGCTCAGCCACCTTGGGATCGCTGTTCCAATACCTGAGGGACTACAGCCTAGCCGGGCACTTCCAGCTCACTAGTGCCACCTTTGGTGGTTTAATATATTGCTTACTAAGAAGTCTTTGTTGTTTATAACATCAGTGAGTTTCTATCTATCTTTCAGAGCTTTCTCTGGAACCAGGTACTCGCTCCTCCAGGGCCTAATGCATACCAACTCCTGGGCTGCCTCAAGAGACTACTGTGTGAGTGTTATCATCAAGGACTTGTTCCAGAACTCTGCATATACTGCCTACTCACTTTCTTAGTTTCTCTACAACTCAGCCACCTTGGGATCACTGTTCCAGTACCTGAGGGACTACAGCCCAGCCAGGCACTTCCAGTTCACTACTGCCAGCTCTGGTGGTTTAATAGAGTTAAAATCCAAACATAAATGAGCATGAGGAGCATGAGGAGGCCAGATACTTTTGGACAGCAGTTTCACTAATGTTGATGTTTGTGTGGATTATAACAAAACTTGGTAAGAAGACAAGGAAGGAGACCTATGTTCTGGATTAAGCATCAGTCTTATAAAAATCAAAGAGGAGGATGACCAGGCTTGAAATGGTCTACATGTGGAGATGATGGAGGCCAGTACTGTGGCAGATTTTAGGCATGCTGGGACAGATATGAAGGGCGGTAGTTAAAAGAGTGTTGAGGGGTCAAATGAAAGACAGGAATTGGGGTTGGAGCTGGAGCTGGAGCTGGAGCTGGAGCTTGTGTTGTTGTTAAGCAAATAATATTAAAGAATGGAGGGGATTTGTCTAGTGCTCTCAGGAAATTAGAACAGTGTTTTATTTATAATTGGCGCACAGCAGCCCCATTCGGCCTCAATGGCCCTATTGAATGGCATGCATTTTTTGAACTTTTTTGAACTTTTTTGATTGTTTTTGATATTTGGGGTGTTTCAAGATTGTGTGTTTTTTTTAGATGATCATAGATAATTGATTATATCAAGGGATCATGAGCATTGATTAGTGAGTATATATAAAGTTTTGAAGGATTGAATTTGATACCCGATGCCTGACGTAATATTTTACGTCTGATCATGTGTAAGTATGGCATTCCTGGGTGTTCGTGTTGGTGAGGAGTGTTGTGGAAAGCAGGTAATTTTTTGGACTTTTTAACATGCTGTTTATTTATATTTCTCTTTAAATAGAAATTTTGAAGCACAACATGTGAAGTCTTTTGACCCTGACACATTGCGATATGTGAGCATGTCCAGAAATATTGTAGATTGTTTATTCTGAACTACAGTAAATACCAAATTAGGATCACTGGAGTTCAATAACCTCTCCAAATCGACATCATTCCCATTCCAAATAAAAAACAGGTAATCTATAAAGCGCCTCCAATGTATGACATGCTGGAACAAAGAGGAACTATAGATAAAATTCTCCTCGAAATGTGCCACATAAAGACAGGCAACACCATAGGAGACCCCATAGGGATGCCTTTAATCTGTAAAAAGTAATCAGTTTTATAGCTGAAAATATTGCAGGTGAGCGCTATCTCGGCAATAGAGGTCAGGAAATTAAATCTACATGTTGAAATATCCATCTTAATAAGCTCCCTCTTGATAATATCCAAAGCTGCCTGTTGGGGAATACTGGTATATAATGGAGTTATGTCTGCAGTTATCAATACCCAATTAGATTGGGCATCTGGTAATGTTGACAATGAATTGATGAAATCCGTGGAATCTTTCACATAAGAGGGGATGGCCATAACACTAGGTTGCAATAAACGATCTAATAATTTAGCAATGGGTTCCAGTACTGTACCAATGCCAGCCACTATTGGTCGACCTGGAGGGTCAATCAAAGTTTTATGGATTTTAGGCAAGATGTAAAAATAATCCGTGACTGGAAACAGAACCTGTAAATATTGATATTCTTTATTGGTAATAATCTTCTCCTTAAAAGCTACCTCCAAGGTCTCAGTAATTTGTTGGTGCAAAGAAACAGTAGGATCACTTTCTAATTTCCGATAAGATTGTTCATCGGATAATTGCCTATAAACTTCCCGGTCATGATCAGAGTTATTCATGACAACAATTCCACCGCCCTTATCGGCTGAAACAATTCTAATCGAAGAGTTATCCCGCAACTGCTTAAGGGCTGTCCATTGTTCCTTAGAAAGATTGTATTGTAAAAATTCAGATTGATCTTCTATCAGGTCTGAAAAGTCTGTAACTAATGGCTTGGAGGGGTAGGAGGTACCCATTTAGATGGCTTATATAACCCTCCTCTCTCATATTGAACAACTTCGTTAGAAAAGTATTCCCGTATATGTAGCCGTCTAAAAAATTTATGTAATTCCATACGAGTCTGGAACGCATCGTGCTTACTAGCAGGAACAAATGAAAAGCCTTTATTAAGAAGTTCCAACATAGAATCAGTAAGTCGAACATCAGATAAATTGAATACCGAAGGGTCCCCATCTTTAGCTAAATTTTCTTTTAGCGGCGTAGATTGTAATTGGAGTTGTTGGTTTTGCCTCTTTGGAATCTGGAGCCTCATGTGCCCCGACTGCCACGTGATCGTGGGTCTAAAATATTAGAACCAGAATATTGTACAGAGTCACATGAGTCACCAGAGTTATCCCCTTCCAAAAACCTTACTTGTCTATTATCCTTCTTCTTATGTTACCCATCTGAATCATCAGAAGATTCGTCCGAAGACGAAAAATCCCCCTTTTTTTTATATTTTGATTTTTTGTTTGTCTGCATCCAGTGGTACACATACCCCCCATTATAGTCTTTTTCATCTCTACGAAACTTATCAATCTTAACCTTTTTTTGTCTCCTTTCTGTATTCATCAAGTTGAGTCTATAACTTGCTCAGGTGGCTCTGTAAAGAATCAGAAGGCAATTCTTCCTGAATTTTAATTAACTCAGAATCAATTTCCTTCTTAAGCTCGTCCATCTTAGTTTTTGTATTCTCAATGATCAAAATCATTAGATCATGCGAGCATTTATTGAGGATGGAGTTCCACTTCTGAAGACCTATAGTTAAAAGAAGTTCAGTGAGCTTCAGTTGAATAGCAGTTAATATATCCAGACATTGTATAGATAATGTTGTATACATATTGATGTATTTAATTGAATGTTTATACAGATAGTGTTTTTTGTGCATAAATATGTTTTTAAAGATGGAATGAGTATGATTGTGGAATGAATGTGCTAGTTTAGTTTTTAATATGGTTACACAGGTGAGTGTGTTGTGATGTTTAATAAATGGTTATATATTATATGATGATGTGATCTCTCTGTTGTGTGATATGTTTTCAGTCACTTCAGGCAGCTTACAGAATTAACATTCATAAAATGTACATAGCAAAATAGGATATCACAAAAAATAGATGAACTGCTATTAATCAGTTAGCCACTGCTTGCTGCCGGCATCAGGGCCAGTGCAAGGAGATTTGGCACCCTAGGCGAGCCTTCTCCCTTGCGCCCCCCCCCCCCCACCCCCCGGTCAAGCTGCCACCCCCCGGTCTCAGCCCCGACTCCTATCTCATTCTCGATCACGCCCGCTGACTGTGTGCTTTTCTGGGTCACGAGCAGGTTGGGCACTGCTCGCGGCGCGCCAAATCTCCACTCCTCTTTGCCACCGCTTGTGGCCCCATATGGTTCGCACCCAGTGGCGCACCAAGAATCTCCGGCGCCCGCGGGCTAATGCATTTGTGTGCCTCTCCAGCATCCCCCCCCCCCCCTTAATCCTTCTTGTGCTAATGCTTAAGGTCACAGAAAATCAGTAGCGTCTCCAGACAGAAGAATTGTTGGGGGGGTGGGGAGTCAAAATGACATTTCTTCATCACACCCACCTCTATAGCATGGATCCTGCTTTAAAATTGGTTATTAAACAGAAAAGTGTTAATAAAAAAGTCCAAAGGGTCTTCTGCATAATTTTAAAAAGCTGGCCAATTTCACACTATAAAATTATTTTATAGCCTCATTCAACTAATTCTATATGGCTATGAGAGTGAAGTCTGGAATATATAGAAAGGGACAGAATGTCAATACAAATCCTGCACCTCCAGTTCTGTAATTCTATGCATCCACTTGTTACGATAGTGGAGCCCTGTTTCAAGGTAGCTATCTACCGTCGAAGGGCGAGGCCGCTTGGACTGGAGAGGCTTGATTGAAGATTTCACCCTGGAAGCACGCAACCCCCCCCCCCCCAGGAGAAGCCTGGGGGGGGGGCCGGACCCTGTAGGGGTCCGGCCGCTGGGACTTAGGCGACTCCTCTGAAGACTGTAGAAAGGTCTGGATGCAGGCGCCTCCTGCAGGTCGTGGGTTCCAGACGGCTGGCGCCTCCAGCAGGTCGTAGCAGTCTGAGGAAGGAGTCGTAGAAGTGTCCAAAGCCGGTCCAAGGTTTGATACACAGGCGGGGTCCGAGTCCAGTCCAGGGTCTAGCAGGAGAAGGGTCCAAAGCAGTACCAGGATCAAGCCAGGAGAAGGGTCCAACGCCGTATCAGGATCAAGCCAGGAGAAGACATGTCTACCAGTCCAGAAGTCAGAAGCCAAGAATCAATCCACGGAGCAGGGGAGCAGAGCGGGATGAAGAACGAAGAACCAGGAACACACTCAGGCAGGAACCTCAATACCAAGGCAAGGACTGAATGCTCAGCCCTTGCCTTAAGTACAGAAAGCCAGGGGAGGAGCTTCAGGGGAAGCCATGACACTTCCTGTCATGGCTCCTTTAAGAATATCCCTCAGCCGCACGCGCAGCTCTAAAGAGCAGAGGGGGAGGAGCCAGATCGCCGCGGAGCCACACTGCCAAACTCAGCGATGGCAGCGACCGGGAGAGGGAAGAAGAAGGGCTGCCTGCTCCCGCAGGCACCCTCGACCATACCCGGCGACCCGGGTGAGTTAAGTTTTCTGCGCCCGTTGGCCTGGCCTCAGACGGCGACCACGGTCGCGGTCGCCGTCTCAAGGAAGCTCATTAGCTGGAAAGGGTTAGGCCCTCGAGGAGCGAATACCTGGTTCTAGGGAAAGCGCTGAGAGAGCGATGGTAACTCATAAATGTCTGTATCTGCGACAGCATCCAGGCAGTAGAGAATCTTCAGTGTTCAGAAACATGGGCCCTCGAGGAGCGAGTACCTGGTTCCAGGGAAAGCTCTGAGAGAGCGATGGTAACTCACAAATGTCTATATCTGCGATAGCTTCCAGGCAGTAGAGAATCTTCACTCTTCAGGAACATGGGCCCTCGAGGAGCGAGTACCGGTTCCTATCTGTAATCTGAAAGTAAAGAAAAGAGCGAGGCCCCCGAGGAGCGGGTACCTCTGGTAAGTCCGAGGAGGCAGAGTAGCTTGGGAGTAAAGCCGAAGCAATCCCTTTGCTAACTCAGTTAGATAGCGAAATAGAGACCTTTAAATATTGGAAGCGGATGACGTCATCTCAGGGGGACACCCCTGAGGTTCGCGCCCTTGCTGGTACTTCAATCAAAGCACGCACGCGCGCGCACCCTAGGTCTTCAGGCAACATGGTGGAACTGCAACGTCGAGCCGGTCCGGGGACGCCGCAGCAGCCAGCCGTCCATCAGACCCGGAGGGAGTCGCCACAGAGGTAAAGAGGGCGGAGTGAGGGCATTGAGCAGCGACGGTCGCAACACTTGTTTTACGCTTTCAGGCAAGAAAGCAAGTGTCTTTCTTCAAACTATCAGTCATATGATTATTCATGTGGGAGATATGGAACAGAAAGACATCCTTAGTCAGCTTCCCTTTTAACTGGGAAGATTCCAGTCTTAATCATTTAAAAATATACATTTTCTAAAGGCTTTAAAAAAAAAAAAAAAAGCAAAACCATTTCAGATTGGAACTATTCTTGACTTCATGCTTAAATTATGTGTCAAAAAAAAACCCAAACCCCACCTGGCATCACCATCTTAAATTTGTGATTTTGCTGAGATGAACATTTTAAATACTTTAATTTTTTTTTGCTTTAGTATTTGTCTCTACCCACTTTGTTAAATTTTATTTTCCAGAAGAGGGATGCTTAAAGTTCAGTAATTTCATCTTTCATCCAACTTTTCAAAAGTTGCGCTACCAGCACAAAAGTTGAGGAATATGTATTATCTCATTTCATTTTTTTAAACTGGCAGATTCCTTTCTCACATACATACCGCATACACACGCACAGAAGCTCCATTCCTTTCTCACATACACACCACATACACACACACACACACACAGAAGCTCCATTCCTTTCTTACATATACATCACACACACACACACAGAAAGATTGGCGCAGCCGGTCTAGCTGATCACGTGGCTGAAGAAAGGAAGATTGGCGCAGCCAGAGACCAGGCGCCGAGACTTAGGGGCGCCGCGGCAGGCAGCCAGCCCCCGACTCGCCCTTCATCCCCCACCCCCAATGCCACCTGACGCCCCCCTGGTGGTCCAGCGGAGGGCACGGGAGCGATCTGCCGCTCCCGGGGCCTCGGCTGCCACTAAGCAAAATGGCGCCGGTGGCCTTCAGCCCCTACCATATGACAGGGGCTACCGGTGCCATTGGTTGCCCCTGTCACATGGTAGGGGCTAAAGGTCACCGACTCCAATTTGCTTAGTGGCAGCCGAGGACCCGGGAGCGGCAGATCACTCCTGGGTCTCCGCTGGACCACCAGGGGGGGCGTTGGGAGGGTGGCACTTGGGGGGGAGGCAGGGCGAGTCGGGGGCTGGCAGAATTTTGAAAGGGCACTTTTTGCCCTTTCAAAATTCTGCCGCCTGCCGCGGCGCCCCCTAAGTCTCAGCGCCCTAGGCACAGGCTTAGCTCGCCTAGTGGTTCCTCCGGCCCTGGCCGGCATTAGTAGCATGGGATCTATTTAATGTTTGGGCGCTTGCCAGGTACTTGTGACTTAGTTTGGCCACTGTTGGAAACAGGATACTGGGCTTAAAGGTCTTATCCAGGATGGCATATCTTGTATTTTTATGTCCAAACCCAATAAAACAGTCTAGCTCGATGAGCACAAAAATGCAGCCTGAAAGTACATGGCCAATGAAGATCTTAGAGCTAATACATATATAACCTAAATTGTAACAGCCCTCATATTGCCAAAGATAAAGCACCAAGCAGTGACATAAAGTCTAGATCTGTTTTGTAATTTTTTAAGGTTGTACAATATTTTGTCCTAAAATAAGATACTTTCATCATTCAACAACCCTGCACTTGCTTGCCTGCTATTTGCTTTAGAGCTCTCTTGCTTTATAAGAAATAAAGTCACCCTTCGTTAAAGGGGTGAAAGCGTGTGCTGGTCTGCTGTAGTTTCCACTTTAAGTGTTTGAATTTCACTGGGCTTGTGTTACCGTTTTGATTTTACTGTTTGTGAGGATGTTCAAATGAATCATTTCCTTGCATAAAGAATGACTTCAGATTTAAAAGGAAGTAGTTCCCAGACAAATGTGCAACAATTGCTGGAGCTGGAGGGACATGCATGAGGAACTGGAGTAATAGTTAATGATTAGCATGAGAATATGCATGGAGGGGTGCAAAATTGTGGGCTCTGTTTTATTCACATTGGTGCACACATTTTTTGTATGCTAAATTCCTTCTTAAATTGAAAGTAAAGTTGTAAGCACAAAAATGTACACACAACCATGTGTTAAGATGTGCACACTACACAGCCAAGTGCATCTTATTACATCAAGATCTGTGAGATCTACAATGAGACACTGCTTAATCACTGAATAAAGCCTTCCCTTTTGAAAAACGCACCGTCATATCAAACATCTTGATCTGAAGGACTAATCAACAGAAATCAACCTTTGAAATAATTATGTACTGCTATGAAACCGTGATCCCTAAACCAGCTCTGCAAGCTTCTTTTGACATTGAACACATGGTGGCCGAGACCAAGAAACCACATGCCATTGCTGAGAATCTTGTCATTCCTGCTACCATCAGAATTGCTGACATCATGTTTGGCAAAACAGAAACAGATAAAATGAATCCCATCCCACATTGAAATGACAGCATGGCAAGAATCACTGATGACAGGCAAATGACATAATTACACAAATTTCAGAAAAATAATCATTCAGAAATCAACCGATGTGTCCAACTATGCACAAGTGATATTTCAGAGAAAGAAAAGTTAACAAATAACATATATATCAGGTGATATTTTTATTGAACTAACTTAATTCATTTCTTGACAAAGTTAGTCCAATAAAAAGGTATTACCTGAGATATATTTTTTTGTTTTTATTTGTTAACCTTTATTTTTGTGCATTCAAGTGGACTAACACTTGATGATTAGGAGGAGCGAAGAATACAGGAATAAATCTATGGCCGAAAAGAACAACACAAAAGCAACAGGAGAGGGCATTTTTAAGAACTTAAATGAGCACATTGTTAAAAATGAATTGTCCAGGGGTGTGTGGTCCATGTGCACAGACAGAGCAATAGCAATGGTGAGTGAGGAAATGGGCCCGTTGCTGACTTCAGAGTTATAAATCCTTCAATTGTGTGGAACTAGGGCATTATCCATAGACAGACATTGGCTGTAAAGCAATTGAATAGAGATTTAAAGAGTGTGCTAGGAACAACCATTAAAAAAAAAATCCAGCCAACTTCATAAAAGTGCAGGCTCTGGATTCCTGTTGCTTCCAATCACTGTGCCTTGACATGGGATATGAGCTCATTTCTGCACAGCTTCACATCCAAATTCGCTGGCTGTCACATGGATGGTTGTTGAATCTCCTGCTTGAGTTGAGGTATGACTTTATTGCCTTTCTCAGAGATATGAAATCTGAATTCAAACAGCATCTTGAAGATGAAGTAGGGATTTGCAAATTAAACTATCTGTGACATTTTTTATTAAATCAGTCACTTGGCCCTTCAGTTTCAGAGATACAACACAAATACATTTACCTTGCATGACAAGCTAAGAGCTTGCAGAAAAAAGTTGAAGTTCTGGAAAAGTTGAGCTTTATGTGGAAATTTTATTTCATTTCCCCAACTCTCAGAGTTCTGTGAAGAAAACTAAATCCTTCTGAATGAATGTGTGAAAGAAAATATTAAAGAGCATTTGGTAAAATCTGGAGATAACATTTAAACATTATTTTCCTAATGTTGAAACTGTGGGTTTTGAATCTATTTAACGACTGCAGTAAGGAACAAGCTGGGATTCCAGGAAGCTGCAGAGGATGCAAAGCACAGGACTGGGTGACATTCCCACATTTTTGGCAGAAAATGAAAAAAAGAAGGTATCACTCCACCCCACCCCCAACCTGCTGAGCAACACGGCTCTCAAAGCTTCTCCCGTTTGCCTTAACATGTTTCTGTGAGATCAATTTCTCACACTTGACCAGAAAACGATCTGAGAGTAGCAGTAATTAATTTAAAACCAAGATTTGGAATGTTTATAAAGCATCCTATTCCCTTGCTCTTTGCACCTCTCATAGAGGAGCCGGTAGGACATTAATGAGTTACTGCTTCTGAAACTTCTGCAGACCCTCCACAACGTAAGCTATCAGAAATGACAAGAGGCGAGTGGCTTCTTATAGACTAACCAACTTATCATGGACTCTGTCCTCGAAAGCTTGTGCCTCGATAAATTTGGTGAGTCTATAAGGTGTCACCCGCCTCTTCTCGTTCTTGCTCCACCAGACTAACATCCCTCTGAAGACTTATAAGCTATCAGATTGTCATTGCATCATGTGACTCTAAGGGCCAATGGAGCACAGAAGAAGAGCTGATCAGTGAAAATGTTGAGAGGAAGGGGATTTCAAATCACCCGGGGTTTGGGGAAAGACAGTTAGAGAGAGCCCTGTAAAACAGCAGACATGTTAGCTGTGACTCTGCCGGCTAGAGATGCTGTCCCCAGCAGGGACAGCATCTCTAGCCGGCAGAGTCACTGGGATGGACTGGGCAGTGAGAAAGATAAGCAGGTGGCTTAGGAGAAGACCAGCTGGAACTTACTAAGGGTTACAGTGCCTCTGCCTTGTTAAGCGTTGGATTGCTGCTGTTACCTGCTGCCCTGCTATTGCTGTGTCTGGCCGAGAGTTGCTGCCAGGCTGCTGCAGTCTAACGCAGGTACTGTTCGCTGCAATATTTGCAGAGGATAAAGGCTTCTTAAAGTGAAGTTCAGGACGTTGTTTGGTGGCCCATTGGGAATGGGAGTACTTTTCTCAGCCGCACACAGGGAAAGAGACTTTGGGTACTGGGCTTTGTACCTATTGGTGAATGGCAGATTCACTACAGTGAATATACTGTGATTACTCTTTCTTTTTTCAAAGTCGATGATTATTTCAAAAATAAATGTAAACACTATATCAACAATCAATTGTTCAAATGTTTCAAAAGATCAAATTTTTCAAAAACCAGATCCCATTAAACAAGATCCCATTATTTATACATTGGGTGCAATTGATTTATAGACCTTCATACTATCCCGCGGTCTTTTGAGCATCTCTGCTCTTTGTTTAAGCAGCTTGTGGGATCTTCTTTAATCATAGGTCTTTTTTTCACCCCTCAAAAATTTGTGCCTGAATAAATCAGTTTGTCTCTTTGTCATTTTTGCTGCATACAGACTTATCCTTCTGGAAGTTCACAATATCATATGCACAATATCATATGCATCATATGCATGTACTTTAAACGACTTTGCAGCACCACTCTCATGGACACACACAGCATACTATAAAAGCACCACAGGTATTGCACGTTGCTGTTTATTGCCTGACCGAACAGTATTTTAATTTCATATCTTAGTTTTAAAAAATAAGACTGAATCAATCAATCTCTGTTCTGATGATTGTTTTCCTTAATACATTGTTCACAAGAATTCAAATCCCCTTCAGTATCTATACTTTTGTTAATTGTGTCTAATTGACACTAATTTAGTCTCCACTGAACACCTCTAGATATAAAGCTTCATTCTTACAACTCTCATCTGAGGAAGGGACGGACCTTTATGGTCTCAAAAGCTCATGCACGACAACATCTTTTTTTTTTTTTTTTTATTGTCCTTAGCAGAGATAGCTCTCAAAAGCACAAAAATGACAGCCTTCTGCTTCTGGTTTTCCAAGTGAAATTAATTTATCATTTAAAAAGATACCCATCCATACAGACAGCTTTAGTCCCTGGACTCTGGCAGTGAAACACTTTACAGTAATTAGTATAATCCAATACTTGAGTGTACACATCTTCTTCTATCTCCCCACAACTCGAAGGCTGGAATCAGATTGAGTGATGGCACCAAGCCCAGGTTTCTGGCATGGGGGCACCCAGCATGCCTCACTCTCTGTGGAGCTTTATTTATTTTTAAACACATCAGTATGCACTAGAAATAGTGTTTATTAATTCTATAAGTGTTTACATTTTAAATGAAACATAATTAAAATAGAAGAAAATGCCGTGTTCTTCAGAGACTTTCAGACCTCACAGAGCTACTGAGCATGCTCCAGGCTTTCCTTGGGTTTTTTTTTCCCCTGCTGTAAACTTATGAACTATTTTCTCTGCTTGCTATACGAGCTTTATGAAGTTAAGTACTTTGATTTTGTTTATGTGGGGTTTTTTACATAGGGGCCCACAATTCTGCTAGCAGCTGCTGCTTCATTTCTTTTACAGTTTGCAGGTGCTTAAAAGAAAGTACGGGTTTTTCATTCTGGCTTTTGGACACAAAACAGCTGCCAAGGCTGCACCATGAGAGGTGGCACATCTGGTTTACTGCAATCAGATCATTACTAACAAGTGCATCCTATTCATGAAAAGAAAGAAATCAAGAAACAAGTAGTGAGAGAGGGGGAAAGTGGATTTGCTGGCAAATAAGACAGGAGAGAGAAACGACTTTTAAAACTTATTCCTGACTGTCTGCTTTTAGTCGTTAACTAACTTTCGCCATATTCTCACTGAATAGTCTTCCTGCTCCCTCTCTTGCTATGTTTAAATCCCATCTAAAGACCCTTCTTTATGAAACCACTTATAATTTTATGCCTGATTGCCTGTTTTTAGTCTTGCTAACTACTTTTCTTTTTGACCATTGTCTTGCTTTACAAAATACGCCAAGTCTCTTGTCATGCATGTTTGTCTTATTAGATTGTAAGCTGTATTGAGCAGAGACTGTCTTTTTGTATGTCTCTACAGCACTGTGTATGTCATGTAGCACTATAGAAATGTTAAGTAGTAGTAGAGAGAGAGAAAAAATAAATCACATTTAGATTTCATTCACATGAGAGGTACGTATATTATTATTTTAAACTCCATTTCATTGGGGGAGGAGGGTAGAATGATTTTTAATAATCTCCAAAGAAAAAAGCTGAACATAAAATGTAAATATGTTACGGGCGTGTCCACCACGCCGCTGACGGGCCGAGGGTCTGGGCGCCCTCGGGTACATATCGTAGGCGCAGGGAGCACAGCCGTCTCTAAAGCGGGTGGTGTGAGCCCTTGGGCCACGGCGAGAGCTAGGGAGGAGCCCCAGCCACACCGTGGGAGGTGAGCCGGTGCTGGCATGGAGAGCCAGGCATGTACCGAAGCAGGAATTCAGGAGCGGAGTCTGACCCTCAGCCAGACCTGCATGCCCATGACAACCAGCAACGCAATGTTGGTTGATGAACTGTCCTCCGACTGTTCCAAGCCCTTTCGGACCTGCCGCTGGGTAACGGCAAAGGGCGGCAGGCCGGACAGAGAACGAGGGCAGACAGAGTCCATAGTACACGAAGGACATCTTAGGCGTAGGCCAGTGCAGAGACAAGGACTGGTGCAGAGACATCAGAGACAAGGACTGGTGCAGAGACATCAGAGACAGGAACAAGATACGAGACTGGCAACATGGAGCGCCCTACACAGCCCACCCGCAGGGCTGGTCGCGGACCACTACAGAGGTTGCCTTCAGTAATAAGGTAAGGCTCTCTCACAGATATAGGAACGAGGTGCATGGCTTGCATAACGAAGCATCCTACACAGCCCGCCCACGGGGCTGGTCACGGACCACGACATGGCTTGCCGCGAGGCACCAGGACATCTTGAATATACAGGAACGAAGTGCTAGCATTCAGGAACAGGGTAAAGGCTTTCTCACAGACTCAGGAACGAGGTGCATGGCTTGCATCACGAAGCACCCTACACAGCCCGCCCACGGGACTGGTCACGGACCACGACATGGCTTGCCGCGAGGCACCAGGACATCTTGGAGGTACAGGAACGAGGTCCTAGCATTCAGGAACAGGGTAAGGCAAGTAGCTGCAGTACAAGCAGTCTATAGCAGGGTTTGCTGCACACCGGCAGCCTGAAGCAGGGGATTGCTGCACACTGGCAGCCTGAAGCAGGATCATCAGGGAAACTCAGGAACTGGACCAAACACAGGATCTGGAACAGACAGGAGGTAACACATCAAGGCACGGACTGGAACAGACATCAAGGCAAGACATGTAAGGAGGCCCAGGACAGCAGCATGGCTGCATCCCTGCCACATCAGGAGCACACGGGGGTAAGTGTGGCCAGTCAGGGGGCTTTCCCACTGCCAGCCAAATGTTACACTTATTGAGGAAAGACTCGCTGGAGCTGTACACAGAGAGTCCCTGCGCTTTCTAGTGTTTCCCCTGAGACTCTGCAGTTGATTCCAATTCCCTGATTCTCAGGTTGAATTCTAGTTCCTGGTATGTTCATTGGGAAGACTGCTCCTCTATGAACACTACAACTGAAGAAAACTACTATACAGTTGTTAGTGTTTGTGGTAGTTGTGGGTGGATCCTTGAGCCAGTGGCAGATGACCACGCCCCCGGGGGAAGATCCCGAGAGGGACCATCGGTCAGGCTCAGAGTATGGAGACAGACACACACTAGTTCTTTTATTAAAGAGTATATTGAACCACCAGAGGTGACAGTAGTGAGCTGGAAGTGCCCGGCAAGGCTGTAGTCCCTCAGATACTGGAACAGCGATCCTGGATAACTGCGCTGAAGAGAAACTGAATATAGTGAGTAGGTAGGGTATGCAAAGTTCCGGTACCGAACCTTGATAATAACACTCACACAAGAGTCTCATAGAAGTAGTCCAGGTGCTGGAATGAGTTAGATCCTCGAGGAGCGAGTACCTGGTTCCAGGGAAAACTCTGAGAGAGAGATGGTGACTCACTGGTGTAGTAGGCAGCGATGACTTCCAGGCAGAAGAAGTATTCAGCAACTAGTCCGGGAACATGGGCCCTCGAGGAGTGAGTACCAGTTCCTGACTGTGACCTGAAAAACAAAGAGAGAGCAAGGCCCCAGAGGAGCGAGTACTCCTGGTAAGTCCGAGGAGGCAGAACAGCTTAGGTAGAGTAACCCATTGCTAACTCAATTAATTAGCGATTTCTGAGACCTTATATATCCGGTACTGATGACGTCATCTCAGGGGGACGCACCTGAGGTTCGCGCCACTGCTGGTACATCAGTCGGGGCCACGCCGTGGGCGCATCCTTAGGCTCTTGTGAATCATGGCAGATTGCAGCATCGAGCTGCTCCGGGGACGCCGGGAGGAGTCGGCAGAATGACGCCGCGGCAGCCAACCTTCCACTTGAGCAAGAGGGAGTCGCCAAGGAGGTAAGGAGGGCGGAGTGGAGACGTCGGGCAGCGATGGTTGCAACAACAGTTCTACAGTACAGACAGTATTTAATATGTCAGATTAAAGAGACCACGCTTAGCATAATCTAAAACCTACAACAGAAGGTACAGGACCAATGTACTAAAAGGAGAAAACTACAAAAACAGCTTTGCATGCTAAATCAAAAAACATTGGGGCGGATTTTCAGAGCCCTGCTCGCCTAAATCCGCCCGGATTTAGGCGAGCAGGGCCCTGCGCGCCGGTGCACCTATGTTCAATAGGCCTACCAGCGCGCGCAGACCCCGGGACTCGCGTAAGTCCCGGGGTTTTCCGAGGGGGGCGTGTCGGGGGCAGGCCCCGATCCGCGCGGCGTTTTTGGGGCGGGATGTAGCGTTTCGGGGGCGGGCCCGGGGGCGTGGTTACGGCCCGGGGCGGTCCGGGGGCGTGGCCGCGCCCTCCGGACCCGCCCCCAGGTTGCGTCCTGGCGCGCTAGCGGCCCGCTGGCGCGCGGGGATTTACGTCTCCCTCCGGGAGGCGTAAATCCCCCGACAAAGGTAAGGGGGGGGTTTAGACAGGGCCGGGCGGGTGGGTTAGGTAGGGGAAGGGAGGGGAAGGTGAGGGGAGGGCAAAAGAAAGTTCCCTCCAAGGCTGCTCCGATTTTGGAGCGGCCTCGGAGGGAACGGAGGTAGGCTGCGCGGCTCGGCGCGCGCCGGCTATACGGAATCGATAGCCTTGCGCGCGCTGATCCCGGATTTTAGCGGATACGCGCGGCTACGCGCGTATCTACTAAATCCAGTGTACTTTTGTTTGCGCCTGATGCGCCAACAAAAGTACGCCAAATCGCGCTATTTGAAAATCTACCCCAATGTGTGTAATTTGCAGTAGTGCATACTATTTCCCGATTGCACATGCAAAGCCATATGTTCAAAGTGTTCTCCTTTACAAGCAGTAAAATGTCATACTTAATCCACTATGCTAGGAATTTTATTTAAATTTAAAGCAGGGCATTCATTACGAATTTAGTGAAATCTTGTATACGAAAATGTCTTTGCAGACAAGATTTCACTAAAAATATAATAACACCACAATGAGGTCTAGTTATCTTTTTGCAAAAAATAAATTTCAAGCAAAATCTTGCTGCAAGGCTCATTAATGTTTATTGTTTAAATAAATGTATACCAGACACCCTCCAAAGTTTATTAGCATACATAGCAAACATTTTGTGTGAAATTTCTGCGATTGTGTGTAAAAACACGTGCGTTAGTACAGCGATTCTCAATCAGTGTGTCACCAAGCCCCGGCAGGTGTGTCACAGCTCCTGGTGTCCCACTGCCCTGGTTGTGCTTCCCTTCTCCCTTCTTCCTGCCTCCACTGGCCAATGGGAAGCCTCCTCCGTTCTTCCTGCCCCCATGGGCCAATCAGAAACCTCCTCCCTTCTTCAGGCCAGTGGGAATAGGAGGAAAAGAGGAAGCCTGCTAGTGGCCAGTGGGGCAGGAATAAGGGGCATCCCATAGCGAAGAAGCCTGACCCTGCCAAGCAAGGCCACAACGGGAACTCATTCCTGTGGTGGCAAAGAGGAAGCCTGTCCCAGAGAAGCAAGGCCGCCATGGGAGCTTATCACTGTGGCGGTCAAGAGAAAGCCCGACCCCACGAAACAAGGCTGCCATGGGAGCCCATCCCCATGGAGGAGAAAGAAGGCCCACCAGAGTAAAGCCACGACAGAACTGGAGCCTATCCTTGTGGTGAAGGAAGAAGAGGTTTGGCAGTGAGGCCCGGTGCATGCATGTGTGAATGGGAACTTGGGTGTGGGTGTTTGTGTGTGTGTGTAAATGGGTGCCTGGGTGTGGGTGTTTGTGTGCTTGTGAATGGGTGCATGAGTGAGAGCTTGTGTGCGTGGTAGATTGGAAGTGAAATCATTTGTCTGTGATTGAGAGTGAGGCTAGTCAAAGGTGATGTGTTTCTGTATGAGAGAGAAACTGGTTAGGGAGGTGACTGGTGTATGTATGTGAGAAACACAGACTGGTCATGGAGGCATTGTGTGTGTGTGTGTGTGTGCGTGTGTATGTGTGAGTGACTGGTTGTGGGCCCTAAGGAAGAGGACTGTGAGGACAGACCTTCAGCAGCCACTGCTGCTTCTGGTGTGTGCTATTGGCCTGCAAGGGAAAGGAGTAGGAGAGTTTTTGGAGAGGATAAGTAAAGGTGGCTTTTTAAAGTTTATTTTCCTGGATTGACTGCCATTTTAATTATTGGGTATTATGTGATGTCTGCTGTTTTGAAATATTTTATTGATATTTGGCCATTTTTTAATAATTTTTGAGTTTTTAATTGTTGGATGTTATTCTGTTCATCAGCTGTTTTGTAACATTTATTAGTATAGTTTTACAATTTTTTCTGTGTGGGGATCTATAGCAGCTTGGTTTATTCTGTTCTCCTAATTGGAGGTGTATTAGTGTTTAGGGCCTGATTTAATATTTGTAGTATTGCCATTTCATAAGTAGGATTGTTACTGAGTGTATTCCATAATACAGGTGTAACTTTGTGCAGATTAGTTTATGTGCATTATTGCAAATCCTGGGACTATGTTAGGTGCTATATTTCTCTTTCCATTTCTCCAGGTTTGCACTGCATGCAGAGTGGCTTTTTTTGGTTTTCCATTTCAGTTTCTGTCTCCATATTTATAATTTGTGGTCTTTCTGTACTTGGTAAAGGTCAGTTCTAGGTGTGTGACTGAGGTGAGGTATTTTACTAGCATATAGGCATTTGTATCAATCTTATTTGTTGTGTTTCCTCAATAGAACATGCATTAGTGGCAAATTACTGTCTTTTCATAAGGAGGGCTATTGTGCCTGGTAGTAAAGAGAGTTTGTTTTGCTTTTACTGAGATGTCATCAGAACCAGAATATTTTTTTGTATGACGAGTTGTATGGGTAATGCCCTAGCTCTGCTCTGTTGGGGGTTGAGAGGGTTCCTGTGGATGCAGACTAAGTGTTTACATTTAGCCCCAAGACATCACATGTTCAGTGTGTGACGTATGTGAAAACCATCTGTCAGGTGTATCCCAGCCGAAAAAAGGTTGAGAACCACTGCTTTAGTACATCAGCATCTAGGAGCTCTGCATTATATCTTCATATTTGGTAGTTTTGCTCAAAAGTATAGGTATTTTAGGAATATATCCGCATCACAAAGATCATTAATGCCACATTGCCATTGGACCCTGGGATCATATTGGTCAAAGTTCCAATGGAAAAGATATGTTCTCGGAGATGGAAGCAGATAAGGACCAATTGACCAATCCTCTCTGCCCTGTTATCTATCCTCTTTGGCTCGATAAGCATTTAAATTGCCATACTTAAACCAACCACAGACTTTACCCCGACTCACACAGTTATAAAATTACTCTCTCTTCTCTACAATTTTTGTTGAATCCTGTGAGTGACCAAACATTAAAAGGTGTGCACAGTGTTCCAAACCCCACCGCCAGGTACTCCTCTTCAGAGAGAGAGGGCCTATGCACATGTACTTTTCCCCACAAATAGTGCAGCAATTTTCTAAAATCCCATTTCCAAGGCTAAAGCATTGTTTTCCCTGTATACACAGCTTTTAAAATTACCCTCACTATGTACATTATGGTCATATACATTGTTCTTAGTTTAATCAAACATGTTTGCAAAAGGTAACAGCCCTTTTACTTTGCAAAAATTTGGCACACGTGTGTGCGTGGCCAGGCTATTTTATGACATGTGAGGATATACACGCGCAAGTTATAAACTAGCTGCGGCCCTGGGCTTGAGGCAAAGCATTTGAAAGTTACTGTCCCTGACTGCATCTCCCAGTCAGGTAAATTATCTCACAATTATATTACATTACATTTATAGCACCTCAAATGAACCTGACTCAGCAGTACATTTTTCCAGGGAAATTGAAAATGACTCATGTGCTTACATACACCTTATATTCACCACCTTTCTTAAACAGCGAATAACTAGCCATTCTAATGTGGATGAAATACCCACCAATGGGCTCTTAATCTAGTATCTCTCAACACTGCAAATAGTCATTTCTGAGCAGGTAGAAAATTAAAAAAAAAATACAGAAATGAAAAGGTACCTAAAAAATTACTTCAAGTTGGCTTATGTCCTTCACATATATGTACTCTAATCCTGCACAGTTTCACAGGCAACTGGAATGCCAAGTGATACAACAATACTGCCATCTTGTGGAGCTTCTGTGTATTGAATAAATACAGTTTTCATTGATCTATTTTAAAAGTTTTTCTTAGCTAAAATGCAAAATTAAATAACCAGCCTGGTTAATAAAATACAATTGCAAAGTAAAAACAAACAAATTACCAAATGTAGTAAATATTTGATGGCTTCTGCACTTTTAATTGCTTTGTTTTATGTAGGAGTTATATACACTTGTTTTTATAACTTATGTGAGTCTTTTAAAAAAAGATTACACTATAGCCTATTGTATTATATCCATATTTTATAAATATATTTTATGGAGTTTTTAAAGAATCATCTAGCCAAGTCTTTCTTTTTTTTTTTTTTTTTCAAACAGCACCAATGAGTTTTTACTGTATATCAACTCAGATCCTAAAATGTTCCTTTGCTATGCTTTGAACTTTTTTTCAGTCCAAACCACATATTCATAAGAGGCACATGGGAAAAGCTAAAAAGGAGGTAATGTTTCAGAATGGCAATTCATATTCTATAAACGTGCAATCCATTAAACCAGATAAAATGATCTGAATTTATTGAAATGACCCAGATGCATTTAAAATCACTATAATTATAGAATAAAAACATTGTTAGACTCTAGCCTTATGGCTATAAAGCAGAGCAGCTGAGAAATAGCTAGAGACAAGCAGAAAAGTGAGAAAGCTTAGGAAATGTGACATTGAGGAAAGGCAGTGACACTTAAATAGAAAAAGATTTAAAAAAAAAGAAACTAGAAGAAGGTCAGGGACCTGTGAAAGACAGTCTCATATGTATATATTGAGGAATAAGCCAAGAGAAGGAATGAACTGCCCTCTCATAGGCTAATATAATAAACTTAACACACCTTTTTATTCATGTTTTAGTGCACATTTTGTGAGCCAAGCTTTACTCACAATTTAATAAGGTTTCAGTACTCATAAATCGTGCCTCCATGCAAATCCCATTTAAATAAAGAGATTACCTATTACTCCCCAATGCAGGGAGGGGAGTTGAAATCCTGAATGCTTAGCTCAGGAATTTTTAATGCTGGAAATTTAACTCCTGGGTCATTTCTGGAACTAGTGTCAGTCTATGGTGCTGTGCCAGTATGATCCCGAACCTGGAGTTCCTGTACGGAGGGGACTGGACTCCAGTCTCTTGGATATGGGGTGGGGCAATGCACCTCAAAGCTCCAGGTACAGGACCACACTGGCAAAGCAACATAGACAAACACTGTCCCCAGAAATGTGAGTCGCGTCACGTTGATTCCCGACCTCGTTCGCGCCAGACGGCTCGTTCGGCCCCAAAAAAGAACTTTTGGCCAGCTTGGGGGGGTCAGGAGGGCCCCCCCAAGCTGGCCAAAAGTTCTTTTTGGGCCGAACGAGCCGTCCGGCCGGCGAACGAGCCGGGAATCACGTGATGCCGCGTCACTCGACGTGCCACCGACGTCACATGCTTCTCGCCAAGGATTGCAGAAATGACGTCCTCACTCCTCGCTCGATCACCAGGGAGTTGTGGTAAGTCTGGGGGGGGATTAAGGAGGTTGAGGGGTTTTAAATTTTTTTTTTGCACATATGTACATTATACCCAACTCATGGATTTTTTTTATGTCCATATTGGCCCGCAAGTGGGACCCCTTTCGGACATCAAAAATATGAACATAAAATTTTGCTCTGCACATCCCTACCAGAGATGCATTGTCCTGGAAACCCAGAGTCAGAAGGACTCTGCCCCGGACCCCCAGGTCACAGATCCTCTACCATGGGAGCCCAAGTCAGAAGGAATCTAACCTGGTACAAGAGAACTCCATCCATTTATCTATACCCCATTTACCCACCTAATCTCCAAACCAAGCAAGCCCCCCACCCATCCAACCACTAGGGATGTGAATCGTTTTAGGACGATTAAAATTATCGTCCGATAATTTTAATATCGTCTTAAACCGTTATGGAACACAATACAATACAGATTCTAACGATTTATCGTTATAAATCGTTAGAATCGTGAGCCGGCACACTAAAACCCCCTAAAACCCCCACCCCCGACCCTTTAAATTAAAACCCCCACCCCCCCCCAACCCCCCCCAAATAACTTAAATAACCTGCGGGTCCAGCGGCGGTCCGGAACGGCAGCGGTCCGGAACGGGCTCTGCTCCTGCATCTTGTCGTCTTCGGCCGGCGCCATTTTCCAAATGGCGCCGAAAAATGGCGGCGGCCATAGACGAAAAAGATTGGACGGCAGGAGGTCCTTCCGGACCCACGCTGGACTTTTGGCAAGTCTCGTGGGGGTCAGGAGGCCCCCCACAGCTGGCCAAAAGTTCCTGGAGGTCCAGCGGGGGTCAGGGAGCGATTTCCCGCCGCGAATCGTTTTCGTACGGAAAATGGCGCCGGCAGGGGATCGACTGCAGGAGGTCGTCAGCGAGGGTTTCCGGCGCCTCGCTGAACGACCTCCTGCAGTCGATCTCCTGCCGGCGCCATTTTCCGTACGAAAACGATTCGCGGCGGGGAAATCGCTCCCTGACCCCCGCTGGAACCTCCAGGAACTTTTGGCCAGCTTGTGGGGGGCCTCCTGACCCCCACGAGACTTGCCAAAAGTCCAGCGGTGGGTCCGGAAGGGACCTCCTGCCGTCCAATCTTTTTTCGTCTATGGCCGCCGCCATTTTTCGGCGCCATTTTGGAAAATGGCGCCGGCCGAAGACGACAAGATGCAGGAGCAGGAGCCCGTTCCGGACCGCTGCCGTTCCGGACTGCCGCTGGACCGCAGGTTATTTAGTTATTTGGGGGTGGGGGATTTAATTTAAAGGGTCGGGGGTGGGTTTTAGGGGGTTTTAATGTGCCGGTTTTTCGATTTTTTCGATTTTTTTCGATTTTTTAACGATTTTTTTCACGATTTTTCACGATATTTTACCCCTCCCAAACGGCAACAATACGATTCCCTCCCTCCCAGCCGAAATCGATCGTTAAGACGATCCGAGGACACGATTCACATCCCTACCAACCACTACTTCAACAATCAAAACAACCATGTTCCCCTCCTACCAAAATGTTACACACAAACCCCATCCCACGGCCACTGATCGATCCCCGATATTTACCCATGCTATTGAATGCCTCTTCATCCTTCTTCTGTCTTGCCTGCCAGCCATTTTAAAAATGGCACCAATTCAGCTGAAGTCATTGACCCCAGCTGAAACCCCATCATTTTTTTTAAATGACCAGTGGAGAAGATAGAAGAAGGAGGAGGACTTCAACAGCATAGATAAGAATGGGGGGGGGGGGAGGCTGAATGATGGAAGATGGCTTAGTGAGCGGGTAAAAGGGTAGGTGGGGTGGTTTATTGGGAAGGGTTTTCAGTGGATGTGGTAGGTGGAGGGTAAGTTAGAATGTGGCGGGGGGGGGGGGGGGAACGGCTTTGGGACTCCCTGATCATAGGACAAAGTTGTACTGACGTGGAGGTCCCAGAGCGGTTGTCTGACTCGGGTTCCTGGGACAAAGGGTCTTTAGTTTGGGCCAGAGTGCCTCCCATGTTTTTACATTAAAAATACTAGGAAAGTTAGTGAACTTTTTAATTTTACTACCATTTTTGATGCACGTGGCCTATGTAAAAATTTCCAGTTTGACATACTTGATGTACAAATCTCCTACATTGTCTCATAATCTCCTACATTTCTATAAAGGGGTGAATAAACCATGTGGACAAAGGTGAACCGGTTAGAGTAGTGTATTTGGATTTTCAGAAGGCATTCAACAAAGTCCCTCATTGAGAGGCTTCCAAGAAAACTAAAAAGTCATGGGATAAGAGGCGATGTCCTTTCGTGGATTACAAACTGGTTAACAAGACAGGAAACAGAGTAGGATTAACATTATGGTCTGATTTCACACTGGAAAAAGGTAAACAGTGGAGGGCCTCAGGGATCTGTACTTGGACCAGTGTTTTTTTAAGAAATTATAAATGATCTGGAAAGCGGCACGATGAGTGAGGTGCTTAAATTTGCAGATGACACAAAATTATGCAGAGTAGTTTAAACCTCAAGCGGATTGTGATGAATTGCAGGAGGACCTTGTGAGACTAGAAGCTTTGGCATCCATATGGCAGATGAAATTTAATATGGACAAGTGCAAGGTGATGCATATAGGGAAAAATAACCCATACTGTAGTTACACGATGTTAGGTTCCATATTAGGAGTTATCACCCAGGAAAAAGATCTAGGCATAATAGTTGATGTTATATTGAAATTGTTGGCTCAAAGTGCCTGTGGCAATCATAAAGCAAACAGAATGTTAGGAATTATTAGGAAGGGAATGGCAAATAAAGAGGAGGATGTCATAATGCCTCTTTATCATTCCATGGTTAGACTGTACCTTGAATCCTGTGGGTAATTCTGGTTGTTGCATCTCAAAAAAGATATAGTTGCACTGGAGAAAGTACAGAGAAAGGTGTCCAGAATGATAAAGGGCATGGAACGGCTCCCTATGAGGAAAGGCTAAAGAGGTTAGGGCTGTTCAGCTTTCAAAAGAGACAGCTGAGGTGGGATATGATAGAGGTCTACAAAATCATGAAAGGACTTGAATGGGTAAATGTGAAATGGTTATTTACTCTTTTGGATAATACAAGGACTAGGAGGCACTCCATGAAGTTAGCAAGTAGCAGATTTAAAACGAATCGGAGAAAAGTCTTTCACTCAACGCACAATTAAGCTCTAGAATTAAGCTCAGAGAATGTGGTTAAGGCAGTTAGTGTATCTGGGTTTAATAAAAGTTTGGAAAAGTTTCTGGAGGAGAATGCCATAAACTGCTTTTAATCAATAGGGACTAGCCACTGCTTCCTGCCAGCATTAGTAGCATGGGATCTATTTAATGTTTGGGTTTTTGCCAGGAACTTGTTACTTGGATTGGCTGCTGTTGGAGACAGGATACTGGGCTTGATAGACCCTTGGTCTGACCCAGTATGACATGTTTTTATATTCTTAGGTTCTGGTAGCCAATGGGATGCCAGGTTTCACTGGCAGGGAGGAGGACAAGCTTCCAGGGCCTTAGGGTCTTGAGGGTGGGTATCCTGTATAGTTTCTTGCTTCTCCTACTTGGGTAGGTTTCAGCAGACTGGATCTCAGATTAGAAAAACAGGCAGAGACTTGGTGCTCAGCTAAAAACTGACTGTATCTTGAAAACTAGAATGTAAGCCAAAATAGCAAAAATCATGAGAATATATAACAAAATGAAAACTCCAAGTACTACAAACTCTTTCTACATCGTCAGCCTCTGAATCTATGTCCCAAATCTCTTCTTAATGACAGGAAAGTCAAAAAAAATCTCTTCTCTGAAATAAATATGGAGCTGCTGGTGAAAAAAATAACTGCCTCCTTCCAACAGGTAAAGGAAATATTCTCATATACACTATTTCCATCCTTGGACAACCCCAATCCTCACTGTTAACTGGACACAGGGCAAATGTGTGGCCCAATCCCCTCAGCAGGAGTGTTTGCCCTCCTCAACTGGTAGTGGATCTTAACAACCAACTCTCTTAAAAGTCAAAAATCTCTTTCTTCCTTTCTCCTTGTTACCCACTGTAGCACACCGGTGGCCCTGCTTGGAATCTCCAGCAACCAGACTCCTTCTCCTTCAGAGGGAAATCTACATTCAACCACAACTCAGCCAAAGGTTTTATAGCCTGAGCTGGACCAATGCCAGCATCCTGGGTGCTCTCCAAAGATGATAAAATTCCCCTAGTGTTTAACCAAGGAAATTTAGTAAGAGAAATGAAGTACCCTTTACATTAAATTTACACATTTTTGGAAAATATGGGAGCTACAATTACTGGGATTCATCCAGCAGATGGGAGGGGGGGGGGGGATACATTTCCAGGGCCTAGGCATATTTGACGAAAACTCCACTTCTCTAAGCCATGAATCTTTGGGGTGCCAAAAAGGTGCAGGGGAGTCCATCAAAACCACAGTAAAAATATACAAAAAAAAAAAAGTTGCCTGCAAGTGGTAGTCACTCCACTCATAATCCGTTCACTACTGGTAGCAAGGAGGAAAAATACAATAGCAAGAATAAAATTGGTATTCAATAAAAAGTTTACCGCAGTTTAAAAAATAAGGATCAAAGCAAGAATAGTTCTGATAAATAACATAAAAATATCACGGTTAAGAAAATCACAGTCTCCCTGTCCAAGTAGTTCCTCCTGGTTAGTTTCCTTCCTACTGCACCATCATCCATGCTTAACAACCCTTCCCATTAGAGGGTATGGTAACTGCAATGCAACTCCAGTACAGACTGGGCAGAAGACAGAAAACTCCCCAGGTTCAAAAATAGACGGAGCATCCACACTGGCTAAGAAAAATCCCAGAGTAGGTCCAAAACCCTCACAGTCTCTTAACTTCTCTTCACCCTTGCCTTTGACTTGCAGCTTGGGCAAAATTACCAATGATCCAGCCCTTCTGAATATAGGGGCAAAGCCCCTCCTTCCAGGCTGGTCAACATCTACATCAATCTTCAACAACTCCTTCTCTTCCCTCTGATCAAAAAACCCCCAAAGGGCGAGGCTATTCCCACTCCAACTTCTTTCTCTGCGACCTTCCCTCTTCATCTCTAATGAGGTAGGGCGAGGTGGCCAACTCAGGTGGCAAAATTTTGGAGTGCAAAAAGTGCCCCCCCAAAACACCGGGTAGTCGCCTCACCTTGCTACTGGATTAAATGGTTAGCTAAATGTCGGCAGAGTTCCCAATCCCGGCCGGCAACTGAAAAAGAAGGAGGTACCACTGGTGGCAGGAGGAAGAGAAAAAGCAAGTCTTGTGCTGAGGCCTCCTCAATGAATATACAAGAAGAAAACAAGAGGCTAATTCTTTCTTTATGCTGATTTCACATTGCACGAGTTCAGCATGAAGGAAGTGCTAGCTCTGAGAGTTTTGAATGCACGTGGCTAGCAGAGGAGGAGGAGAAGCAGCTGAACAGGTACCTTCCTGCTCCTGGTCGAATCATGCATGGACCTTTTCTTTGCTGCTGATGGGATGGGGGTCCACTGGCAGCTGCTCAGGCCTCTTCTTTTGTTCTTGAATATTCATTGAGAAGGCACCAGCAGCAGTGGAAGAGTAGTTCAGGAATTGATGGGGCTGCTGATGTGTGTTTGTGTGTGTGTGTGTGTGTGTCTGTGTCTGTGAGAGAGAGAGAGAGAGAGAAAGATTGGAAGCTTGCCTGGCCTGTGTGTGTGAGAGATCATTGGAACCTGCCTGGGATATGTATGAGAGAGAATGGGAGCCTGCCTGGGTTGTATATATATGTGTGTCAGAAAACAATGGAGTTTGCCTAGGTTGTGTGTGTATGTGTGTGAGAGAGCATTGGAGGCTGTCTGGGTTGTGTGTGTATGTGTGTGTGTGTGTGTGTGTGTGTGTGTAGTGTGTAGATATATACAAAGAGAGAAGAAAGTTTGTGCAACCCAATCCCACTAATACAAGGACAATCTCAGGGTGCTTGGAATCAAAATTTCCCAGGCATGCAAAGTGAGGAATTCTTTTTATCCTCATTAGTTTTAATTATTGGGTGATTTTTTTATGTCTATTATTTTTTCACATTATTGATTTTAGGGAAATTATATAATTTTTATGAGTTTTTAATTATTGGCTGTTATTCTATTCATCCACTGCTTTGAAACATTCTTTTTATTAGCATGTTTTTACTATTATGATTAATGTTTTGTATTCTTTGATTTTATCATTTTGAGGAATGGCATTTTTCTATTATTCCATTATTGCTCTGCATACAGTCTGGTTTGTTGAGATTTCCAGTTCCTTTCTGTTTATACTTTATGGTCTCTTTATCCTGTATTTTGTGCGAGTCTGTCTGTGTTATGTATGTGTGACTCGGGTTAGATATTTTGCTGCCATGTAGTTTCTGTGTAGGGAACTATAGTAGGCTGGCTTCTTCTGTTTTCCTAACAGGAAGTGTATTGGTGTTTAGAGCCTGGTGTAATATAGAGACTACGAGGTCTCCATCTGTCAGCCCTAGTCCCCAGCCCTTAATTCTAGTCTATCTGCATTACAGGCTATGCCACTCAATAGTACTGCACCTCTCCCTGAGGCTTGCGGAATAGACAGTCTGTTAGGCATAAGGTGGCATTAGACCATGTGACTAGGCAGTGTAGTTTTGCTTTTGAGAAGGACAGATGTATGCTCAGTGTGCTCTCCAAAGTTAGGCCCCAGCTTAGCAAGGAAGGGAGAGGCCCTGGCCCGCCAGTCTTGATGATAGTCTGGAGAGAAAAGGGATTTAGAGAGTGTGATTTTCTATTTTTGGGTCTGAGAATTAGGATTTTTGCTGTTTTTCACCTGTACTTTCTGGGAGGCTGAATTCCCCTCTCCAAGGATGCAGGAAGGATCTATATACCCTTACATCCCAACAAGAGGAGGTTGAGTTAGATCAAGAATTATTGCCAGATTGAATTTTCATCTCAGGAAGGAAGTTTTTTTTTGCTGCCCCTTCCCTGCCCAGATCTGGACTGGCCCTTCCCTAAGGAGGGTCAGTGAACTATTCATTCGAAGAGGAGTTGGAAAAGAAGACCATCAGGAGATCCTCAACTGGAGTTTTCAACCTGGGACCCTGGACACAGGCAGGAGACAATCGGGAGTAACCCTTCTGGAGTCAGGTACGCTTGGGAAAAGAGACAGCCCCCGTGGGACAGACATTCATTCTACATCATGGATTACAAGTTCCACGTTTCAGTAAAAAGGGACACTTCCACAGAGGGATACATCAGTTAAACTTGTACTACACTAAAGAAAAGGAACTTGGATGTATTTTGACATTTCATGTATTCATTTTATTGAATTTTCTCCAATTAATATCAGTGCATATTATTTTGAACACCCATCCAGCGAGTCCTGCCTGTTTGTCCAGGTACCTGTCCCGAAGAGCAAGGATAAAACACACACACACACACAGAAAGTTTCCTATGCCTGGGCCCAGAAGGTTATCCTTCCCTCCAAATAGAAGAATCCCCCCCCCCCCCCCCCCCCGGGAAACTAAAGAGTTAGGGAAAGGACTGAGGAGGTAGACCACATAAAGACATTCTTTTTGGACCTATTCCCCGCAAAAAGGGTTAAAGTAATATTGCCCTTTATAGTTAGGGATTTTACTATTTGAGGGCTTGCGGTTAGTGCTCTTTTAGTGTGGGAGGTTTCCAAATATTGTAATGGTAATTCAGTTTACTCTGGGCTCTCTGAGGGCAGAGCCCACACCCAGCATGCATTGCTATGGCTCTAATACCATGTGCATTCCGAGCAGGGGGGGGCACCCAGCATGCATTGCTATGGCTCTAATACCATGTGCATTCCGAGCAGGGGGGGGGGGGGGGTTTGTTTATTTTTTTTGCAGGATTGTGATATTTTTTTTTTTTAATTCTGTGTGATAAAGGCAGGGAGGCACAGGCCCAAGGCTGTGAAATTCGCCTAGGATGCCTAATCCCCTTGCACCAGCCCAGACCCCCCCCAATCATTCACCCATCTCCCACTTATTTATTTATTTATTTAAAACTTTTATATACCAACATTAGTAAGGAACATCATATCGGTTTACATCCAAACTAAAAGATGGAAACTACAAAAAACAGGTAATGGGTACGGGCAATGAACAAAAGGAGGCCGGAACTTCTCACTTCTCCATGGGAAAATGGGGAAAAGGTGGAAGGCAGGCCCTGGAGCTCCTGGGAGTGTGGCAGGTTTGCCAGCTTCCTAGAAACATCACTGACACCCTATCTGCCACTCCTCTGGGAACTCTGACCCCTGCTTTCCCCCTTCCACAGCATTTAATTTTATAACAGCCTGAGGTCCCTGTGTGTGGAAAGTACACAGGGACCTCAGCCCGAATTTTCAAAGGACCGCCGCGTGCAAGTCTGCTTTGAAAATTTGTGGGTACGCACACACCCCTGTGCGGCCTCCACACACATTCACACCTCTTTGGGAGCAAACCTAAACGTGCACTTGTGTATTCAGGTACATACTTTTCAAAATAGAAAGTATGTGCTTAAATGGTTTCCCCACCCTCACGTTCACCCTCCCCACCCTCACAACAGCTCTTTCAAGTACGCCTACAAATACATGCAAATTCGCTTCCACGAGTACTTTTAGGCTTCCATGTATTCTTGTAGGAATACAACTTCCCCCCCTCCCCCCCCCCGGCAGTTTTCAAAAGACCCTATTAAGCTCACACATGCTTATGTAAATCAGGCCCAAATGAACTAAAGCATCCCTAGAAATCAAATAAACAATTAGAATAATGCATTAGTTCATTTAGCAGACAACTGAATTAGACAGAAAAACTGCGTGCCTATGACTGCTGCATAAACTTTCTCACCCTCCCACCCCCACAAAAGAAAACATATTCACACATTCACACATACACACAAATATATATATATATATATATATATATATATATATATATATATATATATATATATATATCAGTATCAGTTATGATGAAGTGCTGATCTCTGTGACAGTGGCTATTAAATCAGTACAGAGCCACATAACACTCTGTGATTGAACTTGTAACATATTAAAATTTCTCCAGCTGATCCCAGAAGAGAAGTATAAAGACAATCCTTTTTTATGGCCAGTCAATCTATTTTGTTTGAGACTTCCTTCTCTGTCAGAATATATGCTTCTGCAGTGCCAAAGGCAGTGCATACACTAAAATGTACTACATGAATTTAAAGAAGCCATATAAAATTCTTTACAATTCCAAAGGAACATTTTTGTAAAAGCCAAGTCAGGATTTCATTGCTTCTTTCAACACTAAAATCAGAGATACTGTACAAGTCCCTGCAAGAATGTATTTATAGTAAAAAAATACCCTAATACAATATGGTGTGGTTTTACATACCATCTGTCAAATAAATGTATTCAAAATGACTTACAATTGCATAAGATATGCATTGCAGATACAGCAAATGCAGTATGTCAATACACCCCAACTGATCAAGCACTCCCAGGAAAGAGATGAGATTTAAAAAGAAGAAAACAGATAAAGAGGGCAGATGGAAGGTTTAAAGTTGGAAATTAACTTTATTCTAGTTTTATAATTAGGTATTTTTTTTAATGCTAGGCAGTCTAATTGGGTAATTGCACACTATGGAATATGTGACCAATTGCAGTGCAGTCAGAACTGAACTATCAAAAATTCCAGAAGCATGCTAAGGCTTATCTGTTCACCAGTGCCTGGGTGGGTGGGGTCGCAGGGATAGAGAGTTTAGCAGAGAATGGGTGTTTGTTTTTTTATTTTATATTTTTTATGGATGCTTTTATTATTGTAAACCGCTCTGATAGTTTTGCTTATAGTGTGATGTATATACAATTTTAAATAAATAATACATTAGTTTTGGTCATTTGCATAAAGATTTAATTTACATACACAGATAGATAGATAGATAAAGATATATATAGAGAGAGAGAAAGAGAGATAAAAGAACAGATTGAGTGTTATTACTAGTCCCATGAGAAAATCCTGTATAGTATTAAATGTCATTAGGGATGCAGGCTTCCTTATCCTGCATATGTTGTGTTTGTGGCATTGTGGACCCTTGGTTGCAATGGAAATGCCTCCGCCCACGGGGAGGGGCCCCGTGGAGAACCACTGCGATAGGCTGAACTCAGTTAGCAGACACAGTATGGATAGAGGCTTTATTGTACTGCTTGTAGATAGATGGTAAAGCAGGAAGGTGAGGCACTGATCCCAGAAGTGCCAGTACGTTCAACAGGCTCAGAAGTGAAGTCTCACCCAGATGTTTCACGATGGCGGAACTCCGCAGTGCGGGTGATGTCGCAGCTCGTGGGTGGAGCTGGAGTACCGGATCGTAGAGGTACTCACAGGAATAATGGCGTCTTCCTGGTGGTGTAAAGTTGGAACCGAAGGTCCGTGGTGCAGGATATAATGGGTGGTAAGCCCTCGAGGAGCGAGTAGCCAATGCAGGGGCGGATTGTGGGAAAATAGTGGCCCAGGGGATTTTTCTCCATACTGGCCCATGGGTACCCAATTACATATACAATATAATTTACATATATAATTTACATATAATTTACATATATATGTACACACACCTATATTTCGGTATGGTCCTCCCATATCAACACAGTACTATTTGCCAACACTCAAAGAATAACAACCCCACCTATGAAAAAGAATACCACAAATATTACACCAGAATCTAAAATATCAATACACCTCCTATCAGGAAAACAGAACAGGCCAAGCTACTACAGATCCCTACAGAGAAACCACATGCTAAAAGAATGCTTCATCTCAGTCTTTGCATGCAGAACACAAACTCTCACCAAATACAGAATACAAAATGAAGGAGCACAAATGACAAAAACTGAAATGGAAACTCCGATAAGCCAGACTCCATGTATTAACAATAGAAAAATAGAACCACCATTCCTCATAAAACAAATAAAATCAAGAAACATAAAGCATTAGTTATAATAGTAAAACCATAATAAAAGAATATTTTAAAACTACTGATAAATAGAATTTCTATTAATTAAAATCATATACATTTTTTACAATGTCCCAAACATTAATAAAATATTTCAAAGCAGCACATATATCAAATAACATTCAATAAGGATTTTAAAAAGCCCCTGCTGTCCATACAAGGGAGCTCTTTATTTCCAGTCACCCTGATATTGTCGAGGATTAGGAGGTTATCCCCTCTCTCTCACACATTTCTCTATCCCCCGTTCGATGTAAACCGATCTGATATGGTATTTAACCATGAAGTTCGGTATAGAAAAAAATGCTAAATAAATAAATAAATAAATAAATACTCACATGTCCATTCTCTCTCACACATACACTGTCACATACATACACATTCATGCTCTTATACCCACCATAACCTCTCGCTCTCACTGACACTGACACACTCTCAGGCTCTAAGACATTCTCTCCCCCTCCACACACACACACACACCCACACACACACAAACTCTTACTCCCTTGGATTTTCTCATACACACTCATGCTCTCACACTCACATACACACACACACACACACGCTGACCCCCAGGCAGGCTCCCATTCATTTTCACACCACTCCCTCCCCATCCCCCAGGCATGCACACATTCATTCTCACACACACAGACCCCCCAGGCAGGCACCAATGCATCACACACATACACCCCCAGGCAGACTCCCATTCATACACATGCACACACTAAAGGCAGATCCCCCTCTCTTTCTTTTGCCAGCAACCTCGGAACCTCTCTCATTCCTCTGCTGCCACTGTCACCACTGCTGCCGCATGGCTATTGGGGAGACGCCGATTGCTGCTACTGACACTGAAGCCCATTCTGCTGCCTCCTCTGTGCAGGCCCCGTGGGCTTCCACTTTCTCCATGCTGATCTCGAACATTGTGAGATCCACATAGAGAAAGTGCTACTCTTGCACATTCCCAAAGATTACATGTGCCAATCACTAAAAAGTAATTTTTTTTTTTTTTACCTTTGCTGGCTGATCTTAGTTTTCTAATCGGTTGGTCACAGGCTTTTTTTTTTCCACCTTCCCTTTCTTACTTTTTTGCCAATTCCTTTTATATTGTTTTTTTTTCTATTTCTTTTCTCTCCATCTTCTTCCCTCAAACACACAGTCAGGTTCTCATTCTCACATGCATTTCTCTCTCTCTCTCTCTCACACACACACACACACACACACACAGGCTCTCACTGTCACATGCTGTTTCTCATACAATCATTCATACACACAGTCTCTCACTGTCACATGCTGTCTGACTCTCACACACCCAGGATCTCTCTCACTCTCACATGATGACTTGCTCAAGCACAGGCTCTCACTCTCACATGCTCTCTCTCATACAATCATTCATACACACAGGCTCTCACTCCCACATCCTGTCTTGCTCAAGCACAGGCTCTCACTGTCACATGCTGTCTCTCTCACACACACAGAGGCTCTCACACGCTGTCTCTGCAAACATTCAGGTCCTCACTCCCACACACAATCTCTCAACTCATACACGCACAGACACACCCTCTACAGACCCTCAGCCTCTCTCTCACCTCTGGGCCTCCTCTTCACGGGTCGCCGCAGGATGGGCTCTGCAGTGGTCCTGATCTTCTCGGGCCAAGGCGGCCCTGCTACCGGGCCTCTTCCTCTTCTCGGACCGCGGTGGCCCCGCTACCGGGCCTCTTCCTCTTCTCGGCCCGTAAGCGCTGCTCCTCTTCTGCACGCACTCATGCTCCTCCTCCTTCCTGCCCACGCGGCTCCGGCAACGTTTACTTCCGGGACCGCACAGGCAGGAAGGAGGAGGAGCATCAGTGCGTTTAAACGCGATCTTTTTCTTCGGGCCGTGGTGACGTAAGCTCCACCACGGCTCTGCCGATCTGCTTGCTATATACGTGTTGCTGCTCAGCGGCTGCATGAGCCTCCTTGCGCCCGGGGGCATTGGCTCCCCTCGGGAAACAACTGCTCGCGGCACCCCCTAATACTTTGGTTGGAAACTTTATAATACAAAAAAAAAAAAAAATCACGTGACAGGAGTGACCAGCCCACCGGGGGAAGCCCGATCCCCCGATAGGTCAATCCACCCCTGAGCCGATGATCCGATATCCTAAAATGTAGAAGAGAGAGAAAGACCCCAAGGAGCGGTTGTCTAGTTAGAGAGGACCCTGAAGGGTAGTTGGAAGCGAGAGACCCCCCGAGGAGCGGGTATCTTGAGCTTCTACTGGAGCGAGGCCCTTGGAGAAAGTAGCGAGCACCTTAGAGCGGTCAGAGTAGCTTAAACCGAAGTCCCTGCTAACTCAAGGTGGTAATGAAAGCGGAGGCTAGATATACCCGTAGGTACTGACGTCATGCGGTGGGGCCGCCCCCGAGGTTTCCGCCATGACGTGTATTTGAGCATAGGAGATGTGCGTGCTCATGCCCTAGGGGGCCACGGGAGTGAGCATGGCGGATGGAGACACCCATGCTGGTCTGGAAACGCCGAGGCCCTCGGCACTTGGCACCGGAGGCAGCCCATCTTGCCCAAAGAGAGAGAAAGGGAGAAAAAGAAATAAGGCAGAGCGGTCGCAGCCGTCTGCGACCAACGGACGCAACACATATTGTTTATGAAAACATTTTTTTTTGTTGCCAAGTGCAAGGTTCCCTTTTTCTTAATAATTGTACCTTCATAAAAAACTGTTTGTGTTACGCCTGTCGGTCGCAGACGGCTGCGACCTCTCATGCTCACATCTTTTTTCCCTGCACCGTCAAATCTGGGAAGAATGGCGGTCTCTGCTAATCCCCACCGACCTCTCCGGCGTTCCCAGGACAGCGTGGGCGCTGCCGACTAGAGATGTGCTTCGTTGTTCGCCCGAAGTAGGAAATTGCCCGAAATTTCCTACTTCGGGTTTTTTTCGGAGGCCCGAAACCCGAAAAGAATTTTTCCCGACTTTCGGGGAAATTTCGGTTTTCGGGTTTGCCTGGGGGAGGGGCACACATATTTTTTTTTTTTATTAAAACCCACCCCAAACCACCCCAAACATTTACCTTAACTATAGTTCACCACCCCCCCCATCCCGATCCCTCCCCAAGACTTACAAAGTAGATCCCTGGTGGTCCAGCGGGGTCCCGGGATCCATTTGCCCTCCTCCGTGCCCATGTTTCTGCAGCCGTGCTCTTTAAAATGGTGACGCGCAGCCTCTGAACACCATGTCACAGGGGCTACCGGCGCCATTGGTCAGCCCCTGTCACATGGCCATCGGCGCCATCTTGTGCTCCTGTCATGTGACTGGAGCTGACCAATGGCGCCGAAAGCCTCTGTGACATAATATGGGCAAAGGCTATCGGCGCCATTTTGATTACTGGCAGCCGACAACGAAATGGCTCCCGGACCTCCGCTGGACCCCCAGAGATTATTGGCAAGCCTTGGGGGGGGTCAGGAGCCCCCCTTCTGACCCCCCCAAGGCTTGCCAATAATCTCTGGGGGTCCAGCGGGGGTCCGGGAGCCATTTCGTTGTCGGCTGCCAGTAATCAAAATGGCGCCGATAGCCTTTGCCCATATTATGTCACAGAGGCTTTCGGCGCCATTGGTCAGCTCCAATCACATGACAGGAGCACAAGATGGCGCCGATGGCCATGTGACAGGGCTGACCAATGGCGCCGGTAGCCCCTGTGACATGGTGTTCAGAGGCTGCGCGCCACCATTTTAAAGAGCACGGCTGCAGAAACATGGGCACGGAGGAGGGCAAATGGATCCCGGGGACCCCGCTGGACCACCAGGGATCTACTTTGTAAGTCTTGGGGAGGGATCGGGATGGGGGGGGGGGGGTGGTAGTGATAGATATGTAAAAAAAGAATTTTAAATGCTTGGGGTGGATTTTTTTAAAGATTCCTTTGCCGTTTCGTTTTTTTGGCCCGGTTTTCGGGTTTCCTCATTTCGTTTTTTCGAAAAACGAGACGAGGAAACCCGAAATTTACCACGAAGTATCCGAGTCAAAAAACGACCCGGCAGGAAAAAACGAAGCACATCTCTACTGCCGACTGCCATCTTGGACCCAGGATTACTTAGGCGCGTGAGCAAGGGCATCTTTTCAACACATGGCGGGAACCTCAAGGGCGTTCCCTCCCGATGACGTCAATCCGCTTGTGTATTTAATCTGTCGGGCCCTTGCCTTCGCAAGGAGTTCCGTCTTGCTGAATCCACCTCATTCAAGGACTTCCTGTTCCTGACTTTGGTCTTGGCTTCTAACACTCTGAGTACCTGCTCCTCAGGGGCTCCCCTGCATTCCTGGCTATCTACTCCTCGGAAGGCCTACCTGCCTGTCCGCTAGCAGACCTGCTTCTCAGGTCTCTTTCTCTCCTGGAACCATCGCTTGTGAGTACATCTCCTGACTTCTACTATACGAACTGTATGAGGAATTCCTGCAGTGTACTCCGAGCCTCGGGCCACTACAGCTTTCCTTCAGTAGAAGCAATTCAGCTTTCCTGCATTGCAGAGTATCGACACACCATCTACGGGAACCACTTCCGGGTTCCAGCATCTCTACCAGTTCTTCAACATCTACTGTACAGACATCCTCGGCATACCCCACTCCACGGGCCACTACCGGATCTGTAGGCATCTGAGGTGCCTACACTCATCAGAGGGGATCCCCTGGCCATACCCCGCTTCCGCCAGTCACTACCGGATCTTCTCATCTTCTCGCTCTGGGTATTCCCCATTGCTCAGGCCTGTGTTATTACATCTACAACACTGTGGACATTACTTTCTCCTTCCTTCATAATAAAGTCTCTACTTCTAGCTGTGTCCCATGCCACTGAGACTATGCCTGCTGACGGTGAGGCTCACAGGGCTCCTCCCTGTGGGCGGAGACATCTCTCATCTCAGCCCAGGGTTCACATTCTTACAAAAACATAACAGTCTGTATCCAACTATCACTGAAATAAGCATGGTACATTCTACCTGTGTATTCCTCCAAACACACATCCTGCTACTCCTATTTCCATTCCCCTCCTGTGCAATGCCTTGCCCTTACCCTACTCCCATGCTGGCTCTTATCATTACTCTAATCTCATGATGCCATCTTGACTTCATCTCTAAACATGCTCATCCTCGTCCTGCCAACCTCCTGCCTACTGATTGTTATGTTTATGAGGTGTTGGAGTGGATTCTTGGGTACTGCGGTGATGGCCACTCCCACATGGAGGAGCCCCGTGAGGAACTGCAGTACTAGGCTAGACTCTATACACACAGACACAGAGAAGTTGTATTTATGTACAGCTCGATGACACTGCCCGGGGAGCGTGGCAGCAGTGAAGTTAACCCAGTGAAGTAGTCCAGGGGTCCTCAGCAGAGGAGAGCAGCTTGATGGACTCTCTACCTGGGTAACATCAAGCTAGGTGGAGAGAACATTGCCCAAATCTCATCTTGGAGTAAGTTCCTCTCTCCGTCGGGTCCTCAGATCTTCACAAGAGACTACTGTTCTGTTTGCATGTCTCACATTGAATGTCAAAGTGACCCCTAACCCCTACACCAATACCTAACCCTCACCTCGACGTTACTAGATGGGCCTACTATAGGGATACAAATACCTATCTAGGGAGAAGACACTATGGCTAGTCTCTCTCTCTTTCTTTCTCTCTCTCTCTCTCTGAAATACAACAGGTTACAGTCTGAAAATGTAATTAGTGCAAATTGTGATAAACTGTATATTAGCATTAAACACACTGCTATTGCATGCAATACTTATCACATTTTGATAATCCAGGCCTTAGTTTGTTAGCAAAAGAAGGGCAGGCTAAATACCAGAATGATGACATCACTCAGAGGGAATGCCCCCGAGGTTCCCGCCATGACATGGATAAAGACGTGGGTGGCATACACGCACACATCCTAGGAGGCCCAAGCCATAAGAAAATAAGAACATAAGAAATTGCCATGCTGGGTCAGACCAAGGGTCCATCAAGCCCAGCATCCTGTTTCCAACAGAGGCCAAAACCAGGCCACAAGAACCTGGCAATTACCAAACACTAAGAAAATCCCATGCTACTGATGCAATTAATAGCAGTGGCTATTCCCTAAGTAAAATTGATTAATAGCCATTAATAGACTTCTCCTCCAAGAACTTATCCAAACCTTTTTTGAACCCAGCTACACTAACTGCACTAACCACATCCTCTGGCAACAAATTCCAGAGCTTTATTGTGCGTTGAGTGAAAAAGAATTTTCTTCAATGGACACAACCCTGATCATCTCTTCATCACCTCCTCATCACCTCAGCCTGCATTCTTTTCTCATTGACACCTTCCCCCCCCTGATAATCTCCAAGCTTGGGCCCTCCTTTCTACCTCCACAATGACACCTCTGAACTCTATCCCATCCCACTGATAATGCTTTTGATCTGCACAATCCTTACTTTCACCCCATGTGATGCCTTAAAGCCCAACTCCTTCTCCAGTGACTCCACTAAACCCTGGCCTTTTCCATTCTTGATGCTTTCCAACTATAAGCCTAGTCCCTCTGGTGGAAACTACCTCCTTGCCCTACCCCAATGACAATTCCACCTCCTAGCCCTATCCCCTCTTCTATAATATCTCCATCTACTCATCTCATCCCCTTTTTCCCAGAAGCATCTCCACCTCCCTTCTACCTCTATGTCCTTCCATCCCCTCCCCCACCAATGTTTATTGCCCTGTGCCTCCTCCCTCTGGTAAATCCAGTCTTTCCTTTGATATTAGGAAGTGAGACACTAATGATCTCTTTGGGCTCTTTCCTACTGTGTCCATAAAATGAAGCAAAGGAACTATTGCTCAGTCTTTCATAATAATTTGTCATGCAGTGTTCTAAAATACAGGCAATTCTGTCTGTTCTCTGAGCTAGCCCTGTTGCAGGGTGAAAGAAACATGATTAATATTACATACAAAAGAAAACAATGAATGCAGCAACAACAGAATATCAACCTGAGAAAGTATCATCATTACCGCATTCAGCTTTGCATAGGGGAGAAAAATGGATTTTTGCCTAGCAACAGGGAATGACTTTAGGCAGTATATTAAACTGAGTGTGACTTTTTGACCTCATGGCTGAAGCACAGAACTGCACATAATTTGGTCTAAAAATAACCTGATGAACTGATCCTACGTTGGTTAACCTGGTGGTGGCATTAGCTTTTCATTGCCCTGCAAATTGCTATCTGACCTGACTGGCACCCTGCTGCATTACTAAAACCCCATTTCAATACCCCAGAAAAGATAGCACACAGTAGTAGATGGATACACACTCATTTATATGTTTTACATGTATGAGTTACCACACAAGATAATTGACCTGATTTATTAAATATTTTCTCCCCCTCTTCCTATTGAAAAAAAAAACTCTTTGATAAATCAGGCCCAATGACTGCTGATGAAAAAAAAACAAAAGCTAATGAGTTTCAGTACTCTGGAAGATTTATACAGGGTTCATGTAGCAGCCACAGCAGCTCCTGTATATCAATTTAAATGACAGGCTTGAGGTGCTGAGGAAACAATATCCATCTTAAGATTGTCGTAAAAAGTAATTCCATTTCTTATGATTCATTTCATTGATATTTTAGTGGAATAGCTTGATATATTATTGATCCCTGCTTCATCCGATTTTAGCTGCAACAGCACAGACATGAGCCCAAACTGGAAAATATCCACTCCGGTTTTTCATTGCATAATGGCTCGCCCCATGATAAGTACTGAAATTGTGCCAAACCAGTCCTTGAACACGTCTCCATGTGGGGCTAGCAGCCCCAGGTGGGCTATCTGCTCTTGAATAATACTCTGTTCTGTATTGCAGTGCCTGCCATAGTTACTCTCCCACACCTCTCCAGATGAAGATTACCTGGATGAACTTTTATGACTCAGTTAAGCAGGAGAAATGATAATATTTAAGGTGATGCTGTAGGAAAATAAGGATATTCTGTAACCTGTGGATTTCTACACGCTTCCTTTCCACTCTTGTCTTTCTCTGTCTCTGGGGAAGGGGTACGGGGTAGTACTACAGAAACTGACCACTTATCTCCTATATATGCAATCCAAGCAGCTCAGGAAGGACACTGTTGTTCTCAGAATCAGATTTTTATTTATCAGACATTTCAGGCTTATCAGATAGAATAAGACAGATAACACATGTCTTACAATCCTTAACATAGCATAGGCTTATACTGAGTAAACTTTTGTATCATTAGTAAACTCAGGGCAAACATATCAGAAACTTTGACTTGCTTAGGATGTATTAATAAATGTAACTAGCTAACTACCCCACAACTTTAGGAGATAGTGTTCAGTCTCATCCTGGAACAGTCTCTGTGGCTGGAGGTTTTGGAGGCAGTCTCTGCTGAAGGGAGCATGCATTCTTGGCCCCTGTCACTTGTGGGTTAAGGAGGCTTGTCTGAACCTGGAGAAGAAAAGACAGGTTTGACATGATCAACTAGGTAAAAAGCAGGACTTTCTTACGTGCAGCCTTCCAGGACTCAGGAACAATTCTTTTTCATTGATGGAAGAGACAGGGGTGATTTCTTGGGTGTCTTCTGCTGGTGTGGGCTTCTTCTGCTAGTTTTCCCCCCTCCCCCTTCTGCTTTTAATGAGCAGGACATGCATATGTAAGAGTTCATGTATATTAAACAGGAGCAAGAAAAAGGGGTCTCTCCCTTCATTTCAGACAGCTGGACCTCCTTTCTGGTATGTGACCACATCTGCTGTGTGGCAACTCTTGGTCAGGGCATGTGCTCTCACTCTTGTAACCTCTTGACCAGTGAGCTGCCTGGTTGTGGCACAGCTCCCTTGTGAGCTGACCTGTCTGATAAGTCTACCTTCTTGGATAGGCTATTCTCATCTCCAGGCAGATTTAGGCTGTTTGCCATTCTAGGACCTAGGCTATTTCTTAGGTCAGTGTTTACAGATAGAAACTGTAATCCTTCAGAAATACATATTTAAACAGGCAGATCAGATAACTCAATCAAGTATTGTTATTCTGTCTAAAGTTCCTTATCTCTGTATTTCTGCTAAAATACTTGTCAGTGTCCATCATGTGAGGTTCATATTTTGTTGCATATAGTGAAACCTCTGGTATCTCCTACAATGCTATTTAAGTATTTGAAGGTAAAGCTACGAGGATGGGGGTGAAATCCTGCATAATGGAGAACCTGACCTGCAGGGTGGGTCAGCAAAGAGGGATACTGCATGTCCTTCTGCTTTTAAGGTACGGTAATGGGATCTTCTGATCTGTATTCTTCACATTTCAGAACAGCCTCATGAAGTTGTTTAAAAGGTTCATTATTTACATATCAACTGTGGTCATTAATGATACCATTTTAATTTAAAGTGGCCCTTATAACAATTCTCAGATTAAAAAGAAGACTTTTGTGTGGTATTTTCCATCTCCTACAGTCTGAATGAGATAATACAATGGCATCCAATATTTAGAAAACAGTGCACAGAACATGTCAGGCACCATGCAGACAATGATCTGCTTAAAGAACCACATGGTGTTATGTATTTATTTATTTATTTATTTAATGCTTTTTATATACCATCGTTCCAAAAGTAGATCACAACGGTTTACAAATATAGCATTGAATTACATTGTAGAAAAATAATACATTTCAAACTGCATTAATATAAAATATGAAAAAGATATAAAAATAAGAGAGTTATTAATTACTTCAATAATTCCAATGAATTATTTAAATAGAAGATTTAAGAAATGGTTGAAATAAGCTAGAGATTTCTTTATAATGCAGATCTTAAACTTGTATCGGCTGAAACTAGTTAGCTCTGTTGTACAGTGTGCTGCACTAAAAGAGTGAAATTTTCTTCTTGCTTTACTGATAAGATGAATGGTTGATTTGTGGGTATCTTTGGCTCCAGCCTCAGTTCCACAGGCGTGAAGAGAGACAGACATTTTTGAAAATGTATTGTGATGTATTCTGCAAGGTTTTCTTCCCTACATAATTCATGTCATGTTCTCTCAGCTTAGTGATTAAGACATATTATAGAAAGCTTCAACAGCCACAGTGCCCATGTATTAGAGCTAAAAATAATATAAGCAAAGCAGATTAATCAAATTCTATTCATGAATATGTCTTCCTAGTCATCGTTCAAATTGATGCACAAGGTAGAATGAAAATAGCTTTCTTTTTTCTAAGCTAAGTTGACTGTGCAGTATCCAAAATTAGAATGCATATACATGCATGTTTATGTACTTGCATATTTCACATTTTAATTCTCTCATCACTAGCATGAATTAGCAGACAATATACTGTATTATGGAACCAAAACAGATATTTCATTGCTAGGAATGGCATTTTATTCCTAGAATGAAGGCATTTGGAAAAGCAATTTTCACAAAGTGCTACCAAAACATATTACTGTTTTACATAATTTTGATCTCAATTAACATGAAATAAAAATCACTGGTGCCAATGGAAACAAAAAAATTTACATTTTGTGGAAAACGTTTCAGAAGCTTGGCCATCATTTATGCTGGTAAAAATAGCTAACCCTTCTAAATTGGCTGACTGAAAGTACATGCATACTGTCATAACTTACATACTTTTGAGGCTGCAAAATGTGGTATTAATTGCAAGTGGCCTATTTAGGGACTATAAGCATCACCTCTTCATCTGAGCATGCCCAGAGCAAAGAGTTCCAGGATTAGACATATACCTCCTTGGAAAGTACAAAAAGAAGGCTTGTGCAGAGCAGAGTGTGTCAGTGTTGCAAGGAGGGTGGTAGCTGTGGTATTAGAAGATTTGTCTGTTCATATGCATGTTGCAATTGTTGACTACTTGTCTCTTGTCCTTTGTCTGTTTTCTTCTTTGTTCCCATCCCTTTGTTCTATTTCTTGTCTTTATTATGTGCTGCTATGAAAGAGATTGTGAGCATAACTAGTTGTTAGTCCTAGCAGGGGTTCTCAAGCCTGTCCTCTGGGCACACCTAGATACTCAGGTTTTCAGGATATCCATAATGAATTTGCATGAGCTAGAACTCCATATATGCAAAAGGAATCAAAAGGAATGCTACAGTCGATCCATGATGACATGGGGCATATGATGGCAGAGAGGGTCCTACAATTGGTGAGGTACAGGTTCTATTGACCTAAACAAACACAAGATGTTGAACAACATTGTGGATAATGTACTAGTTGTATAAAAAGGAAGACCCTACTGCACAGAGCAGCAGAGATGGTAAACATTACTAGTCAAGGCCCTATGAATTTGGTGTGTATAGACTTCTTGACATTAGAAATAGACTTCCATCGTAAAGAGAACATTCTGTTGTGACAGACCATTTCACCAGGTATGCACAGGCATACCTCACAAAGGGCCAAAGAGCAGAGACTGTTCCTTGAGTATTATGTGAGAAATTCTTTGTGAACTATGGACCCCCAGCCTGGATACACTCTGACAAGGGGAGGGATTTTGAAAGCAGACTCATTAAAGAGATGTTACAGGTTGCTGGGGTTAGGAAGTCACACACCTCTCCCTATCATCCCCAGGGAGACCCCCAGCCTGAGAGGTTTAACAGGACACTTCTAAACATGTTGGGGATATTGAAGCCAGCTCAAAAGAGGAACTGGAGCCAGTATTTGAGCTATTTGGTTCATGCTTACAACTGCACATATAATGATGCTACAGGGTTTTCACCCTATTTTCTGATGTTTGGGCAAAAGCCTGGTTGCCAATTGATCTGTGCTTTTGGGGTTTCAGTAGATGGGTCATTGCCTCTGACTTTTCAAAGCTATGTGAAGAGGCTAAAAGAACAGTTGGAGGCAGCCTATAGGTTGTCTGCAGAATCTGCCTACAAACTGAGTCAGAGAAACAAGCACTGATATAACCAGAAGATGAGGCAGAATGATTTGATGGCAAGGGACAGAGAACTGGGGCTGAATGGGAGACACAAAATTGCTAATAGGTGGAGGTCTACCCCCTATGTTGTTGAGGAAAAACTGAACAACCTGCCTGTTTATGGAGTAAGGCCAGAATGGGGTGAAGGACCAGTAAATGTTGTACACAGAAACTATCTCCTGCCTATTGGAGATTGGATTCCTAGAGGAATCCCAAGCTATACCTGAACTCCCTCCACCTCAACCAAGAAGAAGGGGAACAGTAAGACCTGAGATCCAACCTCATTGGGAGTTTGACAAGAATTCCCATCGGGAATTGGTAGGGACCCCTAAGTATCCACTGGAAGACAGACATAGTGAATATGATAGTGAGGATTCAGAAAGAGAGTTATATGGGGGACATATGAGGTTCACCTGAGAGCCACATTGAAGAGACTGTACCCCAACAAACAGGCACATGATGGGGACTTAGTATGACAGTTCCCGGGGATGGAAACCCAGGAGAGGGAAATCCAAGAAGCCTTCCAGAGTAATAATAGGACTGAGGGTGGTACAGATGGCAAGAGAGGGATGGACAGCCTGGAACAAGAAAGGGAAAGAAGTGTCACCGATGAGATTCACCCCCAGAGAAAATCAGAAACTATGGAGGCTGAGGAATTTGTTCCACTGCCACCCCAAGAGCCAGAAAGACAGGTAGGACTGTGAAGCCCACAATAAGGTTCACTCACAATAGCCCTGGAAACCCAGTGAATGAGCACCTCACAGTAGCACACAAAGAGGTGACTGCCTATTACCCAATACCAATGAATGAATGCCTTGAGACTTTGGTCTAAAGGGGAGACACCTACAAGAAAGTGGCATCTTGCTGAGGACAACAAGAAATTTAAGTGGGGGAAAGTGAAACCCATCTCTCAAGGAAGATGGAAATTAAAGAGCATGCAACCATTTAAGTGAACTGCAGCAGAGAAAAAGAGAGGACAATGCAGCTATGTAATATGAGCCACCATCCCAGGAAACCCCGAATGAAACTGAAAGGTTGCCAGACCCCTTACTGTGGTCCTTAAATGACCATTGAATAGATGAATCAGAGACTCAGGTAGAGGATTTGTATGTCAAAGCCCCCTGGAATACTGTTGGTAACCTGCAGTGAAATATCACTTTAAATCAAAGGATAGCAAAATCCTAAATTATAGAACTATGACTGGAAAAGTCTTACTGTTGCACCCATTGGTCGCAGATGGCTACGACCTCTCATGCTCACCTCTTTTTTCGCTGCACCATCATTTCTCGGAAGAATGGCGGCCTCCACCAGTCACCGCTGACCTCCCTGGCATTCCCAGGACTGCGTGGGCGCTGCTGACCGTCATCTTGCTTCTGGAGTCACTTAGGCGCAAGTGCGCACGCATGGGCCACCTATGTACACGTCATGGTGGGAACCTTGGGGAAGTCCCCTCCACATGACATTATTCACTACCTGTACTTAAACAGACTGGCCCAATGCTCCTACGAGTTAGCAAGGAGTTCTTCTCATTGCTGAATTCGCTTCTCCTTGGACTTCCGGTTCCTGTTCCTGTCTCGGTGTGTGAACGCTCTGAATACTCACTCCTCGGGGGCTCCTCTGCGTTCCTAGGCTATCCACTCCTCGGAGGACCTTCCTGCCTAGATCTCTAGAAAACATTCCTCATGAGTTACACTTCGCTCATCTCTGCCTAGCCTTGCTGGAATTCCCCACAGTGTACCCCGTACCTCGGGCCACTACCGCATCTCCACCAGCAGGATTCGCTACACCTTACCCTGCACTGCAGGATATTGTTTCTTCATCCTCAAGTACCTTCTGAGCTCCAAGGCTTCAGACTACCTCAACACCATCATCACCGTACAGTCATCTTCGGCGAACCCTGCGCTGCGGGCCACTACCGATCTGCACACCTGAGGTATTTGCTACACTACTAAGAAAGACTATCTGGTGTACCCCACTCTATGGGTCATTACCAGATTGTCACATCTGAGGTGTCACCCTAGGAATACCCTCAGCTCAAGAACTGTACTTTGACTGCATTACCCGCTCCATGGGTTTTGCTTCAGAACTGCACCTTTTAACTGCATTCCCCACTCCACGGGTTATGCTCTCTCTCTCTCTCCCTAATAAAGTCTATCCTACAGCTGTGTCCTAGCTACTGAGACTGCGCCTACTGGCATTGAGGCCCACAGGGCTCCTCCCTCTTAGCAGAGACATCTCTCACCTAGGCCCAGGGTTCACATCCATACCAAAACATAACACTTACATTGAGAAAGAGATTTATGAGAGAAAGAGAAAGAGATGAGAAAGAGATTTATGAAAGAATGTACTGAAAAAACAGTCCTAGGAATTAAACAGATTCGTTTCTAACAAGTGGAGTCAGACCATTGGGATGCCTAATTCCCAGACAACAGAATAAAAGACCAGGCAGGATAAAATGTATGTAGATGTTCTCTTTCCATGGTCCTGTCTGGGTCTTGGCCTTTTGGCTGAAAGACGTTGACCCAACGAGGCTGGGTTACAGCAAATAACTGACTATGAGCTTAGCGGAACTTAAAATCACTGAAAGTTGAAACTGTGAAGGGTCTGAATCATTGAACGCTAACCAAGCCATGAGCCCAGTAGAGCTATAAACCCGAGCCACAAAATCCCTCCTACCAAGGGAAAAGAACCAAAGGACAGCAAGGATCTGGAGGTGGAGCAGTCCCCCAGAAGTAAGCGGACCTCAGTGACAAATTATGTAGTCCCCCTGGAGGATGTGGATCCCAGCAGCAGGTCCAGAGATGAGGTTGGATTCCCAAGGAGGGCATGGACCCCAGAAGCATTCCAGGAGGTGGAGTCAGGTCCCCCAGGAGGGTATGGACCCCAATGACAAACCAGGAGGCAGGGTCAAGTCCCCAGGAAGGCGTGGACCCCAGCATTGGCATGGACCTTTCAGCGAATTGGAAGCGGCACCGAGGAGATGGCAGCGGTTTAGATACAATGGACCCTCCAGGCCAACACTGCCCACTAGCCCATCTTTTGACATGGGTGAGACTTGGGAAAACAATGGGGAGGATAATAAAAACACTTGATTAAGTAGGAACTCAAGAGGTCCCTTCTATTCTATATGGTGGTATACTGTGGGGGCCAACAACTCCAAATTGCCAAATATTAAATGTTCTTGCTACTTTATAGAAATGTATACAGTTGTATGACCTGAGACTATTAACCATGAGTAGATAATTATGTTGTTATCCTATTAGCAATGTACATAGTCATGTAGAAATGTATATACCTATATAGTTTAATAAATCTATATATATTTGTACATACTGCCAGATTGTTTACAGTCTCATTAGTTTTCCTGGGGTGAAGGGAGGAAAATCCCACCCACTATCACCTTCTTGCCCAGGTAGAGGCACCAGGTGCCAAGGACATGAGTTCCGATGGAGTCTGCCCTGGGCGGGCTCCCGCCAGGTCGGTCCTGGACCCAGGAATGCTACGCAAGGTAAGCAATCAAGGGGGCGATACATAAGCAAAGGCAATACCCGCTCATTCCTGGACTTCTCACATACTAAGCTATTTATTTATTTATTTAAACATTTTTATATACAGTCTTATTTACATCACAATGGTAGCTTCTCTATTTTGAATTAGCTACAGTTTCTTTATCAAACACTCAGCAGCCCCACCAACAACCCATTACAATAATCTAATAGTTCAAAAACTAAGGCTAATACCACAGACCTAAGTGCAGCATTATCCAAAAAAGGCTTTAGTTGATGAATTCTCTTAAGCTGCAGATGTTTGTTTTTACCAGTCTGGTCCATAAAAGCCTCTACAGAAAATGCAGAGGCAAAGATCACCCCAGACTCTTAACTTTTGATGCAATAACCACTACATGCTCAACCAATGTTGGCAGTATTGAGACTAACCAAGGCCTCTCAAAAACACTTCCTACACCTAGAATCTTTGATGTATTCAGCACCAACCGACTTCCTGTAACTACATAGCAATTCTATCCAAACAAATATTTAATTAACAAATTATCTCTTCTAAATTGCGCTCAGACAGAATCAGGAACTGGGTGTTAGCATAAATATGCCCCCTGTCATCCCAAAAAAGGCAGGCCAAGGGCCTCATGAAGATGTTAAAAAGCAAAGGCGATCTAAACCCCGCCATCCCCTGCCTCTGATATAAAGTAACTCTCCCACTCTTGGTGGCTAAAGTGGCAATTACTGTGATGGGGTTTCAAATGCTAATTGGATGAGTCACCACTACATCATACATGGAGGAGTAGAAGAAAAGCAAGTTTGCTTACCGTAAACGATGTTTCCGTAGATAGCAGGATGAATTAGCTATGCTGTCATGGGAACTGTCCATCAGGCCTGGGAGAAGGAGCTTCACTAGTGATGTCAGAGCTTTGCTCTGAGGCTGCGTGTGGTTTCCCGCGCTGGAAAATGATTCTCCTCAGTCTGTGATAAAGCAAGCGTGGTCGTGTAGATAGAAAGTCGACTGGACAGGGAGGTGGGTGGGTCAGCATAGCTAATTCATCCTGCTATCTATGGAAACACCGTTTACGGTAAGCACTTGCTTTTTCCCGTCGATAGCAGGGCTGAATTAGCCATGCTGTCATGGGAGTCCTAAGCTCCCCATCTTGCTGAATTGGTATACCAGTCTCTAAGGTAAGTGAAGCGTGATGTAATTAAGTGTCCGTTGACTTAGAAGTATCTGCGGCAAATGCCTGTAGAAGGGAACGCCCAAGTTTGGCATCATTCGTTGTTGGTTGATCTAAGCAGTAATGGGCTGTAAATGTATGAAGGGAGGCCCAAGTGGCTGTTTTACAGATGTCCAATGGTGGAACATGTTTGAGGTGAGCTAGAGAGGCAGCCACCACTTGTGTTTGATGCGCCGTGGGGCGTATAGCCAACGACTCTCATTGCTTGTCGTAACAAAAATGTATGCATTGAGTGATCCAACTAGATATGGTTCATTTTACCACTGGAAGGCCCGGTGCATTCGGGTTAAAGGAAACAAAGAGTTGCGATGGTCTTGTAGCTGACTGAGTTTGCTGCTTATAATATGCCAATGCTCGTTTGCAGTCCAACGTGTGCAGGAGCTTTTCTCTTTCTGTGGCATGAGGTTTTGGGTAGAACGTTGGTAGTTCAATGGATTGATTCAGGTGGAATGAAGAGACCACCTTTGAAAGAAAAGAAGGGTGCGGTTGCAACAGCACCTTGTGATGGTAGAATTGGAGATATGGGCTATAGTGTACCAGTGCCTGTAGTTCACTGACTCGACAAGCTGACGTAATGGCAGTTAAAAAGACTACCTTCCACGTGAGGTACTTGACGTGAGCCAATTCTAAGGGTTCAAATGGTGATTTCATCAGTTGTGCCAGAACCAAGTTAAGGTTCCAAGGAACTGGAGGTTTAGAAATCGGAGGGCGAAGATGTGTAAGGCCCCGTAGGAAGCGTGACACCATTGGGTGTAGGGAAATAGGCTGTCCGTCCTGTAGCCTGTGGAAGGCAGCAATCGCATTCAGATGAATTCGCACGGAGGCTGTGGCCAGTCCCGACTGGTATAAGGTATGAAGATAGTCAAGGAGACGTGTCAGAGGACATGACAGTGGGTCAAGTCATTCGGAGGCACACCAGGTCACATACCTTTTCCATTTGAATTGATAGTTACGGCGTGTAGCCGGTTTTCGCGATACGAGGATCACCTCCTGAACTGTGAGGGAGAGTCCCTGTTCCGAGAGAAGGATTCGTTCAACCTCCAAGCTGTGAGATGCAGGGAGGAGTGGAGTGGGTGAAGTAGGGTGCCGTGTTCTTGTGAAAGAAGACCTGCATGAAGTGGCAATCGAAACGGTGGTTCCGTGGACAACTGGAGGAGATATGTGTACCACGATTGACGAGGCCACGCCAGTGCTATTAGTATGAGCTGCATTGTGTCTAACATGCATTTTTGTAGCATGCGTGTGATCAGTGGGATGGGAGGGAAGGCGTACATCAACAGTTCTGTCCATGGTAGGAGGAAAGCATCTTGAGCTTGACGTAGTGGGCTGGGCCACACGGAGAAAAAATGGGACACCTTCCTGTTGTGTTCGGTGGCGAACAGGTCGATTGTCGGTCGTCCCCATCTGCTGAATATAATTTCTGCCACTTCTGGGTGAAGAGCCCACTCGTGTGAGTGGAATACCCGACTCAATTTGTCCGCTCGGGTGTTGGCAATCCCTGGGATATATGTGGCCTGCAAGTGAATGGAGTGGCTGCAGGCCCACGTCCAGATGATGAGGGCTTCTCTGAATAGAGTCCAGGATCCCTAGACCCCTTGTTTGTTGATGTAGAACATGGCCACCTGGTTGTCGGTGTAGACCATGACTCTGTGACCTTGAAGGTAAGGGAGAAAGGTGCGTAATGCGTAACGTATCGCCCTTAGCTTAGAAGATTGATTTGGAAGCGTTGTTCGTGCTGAGACCATAGCCCTTGTGTTTGAAAGTGATCGAGGCGAGCCCCCCAACCTTTTCAGGAGGCGTCCGTGGTAAGGACTGCATTGTGAGGGAGGCGGGTGAAAGGTGCTCCTCTCATCAAGGTTCGTCCTCTTAGCCACCAGTCGAGTTCTGAGGCCATGGCTTTTGTTAGCAAGACCTTCCAATTGAGTGGTTGCGTGTGTTGTTTCCACTGACGCTTGAGGTTCCACTGTAGCATTCGCATGTGTAGGCGCATTGAGCGACTGCATGGATGGAGGCTGCCATGTGTCCGAGAGCAATCGGAACTTGTCAGGCTGAGGGAGCACGGGTCGCCTGTAAGCGGTGTAAAATGTGACGCATGGTTTGTCTTCTGTCCTGTGGAAGGAAGAATGTGTTTCATAGTGTCCAGCAGGGTTCCAATGAATTGGAGCACTTGCATGGGAGGCAGGTGTGATTTTTGGTAGTTGACGATCAGACCCAGGCGATTGAGGCAATGGATTGTGTTGTAGAGGTGCTGCCGAAGGGTATTGGGGTTGGATGCTACTAGTAACCAATCGTCCAGGTAGGGGAAAAGGATGATCCCCCTCTGCCGGAGGGATGCCACCACCACTGCCATGCACTTGGTGAACAATCTGGGTGCTGTTGACAGTCCAAAGGGAAGTACTTTGTATTGAAAGTGCCAGCCGTTGACTTGGAAAGAAAGGTATTGCCAAGAGGAAGGGTGCATTGGAATATGAGTATAGGCATCCTTGAGGTCTATGGAGCACATCCATGCATTGTGTTGGATTAGGGGTAAGATGGATTTGAGAGATATCATCTTGAACTTTTCCTTGATTATAAATTTGTTGAGATTTCGGAGGTCCAAATTGGGCGGAGATCCCAGGATTTCTTTGGAATTAGGAAATATGGAGAGTAAAAACCTTTTTTCTGTAAGGATAGTGGAAGGAAGCGGATCGCTTTCTGATGTAACAAGGCGGTCACTTCCTCCTCCAGCTGGGTTGGATTGGATCGGGTTCCCCCGATTGACAGGTGAGGGAGGGGTGGGGGGTTTTGGAACGGAATCCGATACCCCCATTTACCACTTCCAGGACCCATTGGTCTGAGGTGATGGATTCCCATTGCTGGAGGTGGGATGTAATGCCTCCTGCAAATACCTTTGGTGATGGTGGCATAGGTAGCTCTAAAAGACTGTCTTGGTTTGTTAGAGGATGGCTGTTGCTGGTTTTGCGGATGCTGTGGCCGAGGTCGTCCACGCCTGTTTTGGTTTTGAGTGGGTTGTTGGCGTGGAGGCGGCTGGTATGGTTGTGGACGGTAGGATGCATAGGGGCGGAATGCCCACCGTTGGAAAGGTTGTCATCGATACGGAGCATAGAACCTCCGCGAAGAAGCATAAGAATGGGGTGCAGTGAGCAATTGTACCGCTACTGACTGTTCCTTGAGCTGAGCCACCGTTTCCTGTAATTTGAAACCAAACAAATTGTCTCCCTGGCAGGGAAGATTGGCCAGTTTATCATGGACATCATCCCTTATGGAGCTGGCCCTGAGCCACGCTATTCTACGTGCCACAATTGCACTGGCTGAGACCCTAGAGGAAGTTTCAAATCCTTCATAGATGGTATGGAGTAAATGTCTGATGGCCTCTTCCATGTCCTGTAATGGGTTGGAGTCATGGAGGGACTGGGGATCATCTTTGAGGCGTTGCACGCATTCGAACAGGTATTGTACCAAATAGAATTGGTGGTGGTTAATACGTGCACCGAGCATGGAGGCTTGGTAGGCGCGCTTGGCGAACTCATCCAAAGTGCGAAGATCTTTCCCTGGGGGTGAAGCGGAATGCAGTTCAGTCTTCTTCGCTTTCCCCATTGCGGACTCCACAACTAAGAATACATGTGGCAGTTGAGGGTTTGTGTAGTATTGAGATTTTTGCATCTTATATTTCAAATCAATCTTCCGGGATACAGCTGATAATGTGAAAGGGGTATCCCAAGATTTCTCGAGGACTGAGTCCAAATCTGTATGTGGTGCTAAGGCTGTAGGCTCGGCTGGAAGGTCAAAGATCTTTAGGAGATCCAGCATGTCCGATCTAGGGTCCAGGACTTTTTGATTAGAGAGGTTGAGGACTTTCCCTATCTTCTCCAAGAATTTTGGATATGTAAGGTCTTTCGGCGAAGAGTAGGGCTCTGCTGGGCCTTCCACCGGGTCTGATGGATACCCCATGGATGAATCGGGGGAAGTATCCTGAAACTCATGAAGGACCGTGTGAGGTGGGTCCTGCTTCGGAGGTGACACCGGAGTAGGATCTGGTGGCAGAGTGTGAGGTGAAGGTGATCTTGGCTGTGTAGGTGATGAGTGTACCAATGGTTGCGGGGAAGCCACTCCACTAGGAGGATTAGAGGTTGGCATGTGGAAGGACCCCTGCATGACTTCAAAAAATCCAGACAGTGCCAGGGAGAGGTTAACAAACGCATCCTTTGTCTGCAGAGGCATGGCCGGTTTTTGGTCTGTGGGCAGGGATCTTATTGGCACCGCCGCTACAAGGATATCCGCATCCGGTCTCCTACCTGGAGAACGAGGAGTACGGGTCTCATCTGGCAACCGTCGTTTTTTGGACAGTGGTTCTTGCAAGGAACTGGTGTCTGATCTCCGATGTGAGGCTAGTGATAAATCTGAGTAGACTCTGCCTGAGGAGGAAGAGAATGATGGATACTGCGATGACAGTGTTCCCTTCCCCTTCAGAAGCTGAAAAAGCTGACGTGAACAGTGGTCCCCTCACCTCCGATGCGGGTCTACGTTTGTGGGGACGGGACTGCGTCTTGTCCGCAGTTTGTTGTTCTTGTAATTGAGCTGGCTGTGCTTGTGGCACTTGTGGGGTCAAGGTCGGCTCCGGTGATGTTGCCCGACCGATATGTGCCAACGATTTATGGGAGGAAGGACCTGTAGGTGGGTGGTCGGCTCCCTTGCTTAGTTGAGTCAAATGCACCGTCAATGCGTGCGTCTTGTGCGGTGTCGACACGTGCGCCGTGTGCGGAGTTGACGCATGCGCAGTTTGCGTCATCAGTGCAAGTGTCATCTTCGACGCATGCGCCTTGTGGTGTTTCTTAGGTTCGATCACCACCTTCTTTTTCTTTGGCGCCGAGTCTTGCACCATCCTTGCATGCGTTGGGTCCGGCGCCGTCCACATCGAGACACTCTTTTGCGCCGCGTTGCCTTGATTGAGCCGTGTGCCCTGGTTCATGGTGTCGCGTCCTTCCACGGCGCTCGGTGCTTCTGGACGTGGAGGGCTTGAGACAGCAATGCTGTCAACGCCTCATGGTTGCGATGTTGAGATCGGATCAGGTCGCGGCCTGGACGCGATTCAGCCTTGCGTTGTTTCGTCTTCTCGCAGTCCAACCTCGCAGCCGCGGGTTCGACCGACGCCACTCGATGCTTCAGTGGGGGTGTCGGAGCAGCCGGTCCTGGGGAGGAACGGGCCTCGGAGGGGGGTGCAATCGAACCTCTGCAGGCTGCCTTTAATGCTTCCATCTTCTCGGCGCGTTGTCTCCTGGCTCTCGGGGACATTCGTCCCCAGGAGAGGCAAGACTGCATCGGGTGGTCTGGGCCCAGACACCAATAGCAGCAATCGAGGCCGTCGGCGATAGACATCTCCTTACCATACTTGCAGGGCTTGAACCCCGATGGTCGGGGACCTTCCTTCTGGCCGCAATCCGCCATTTTTCTGAAGAAATCGCTAGTTTTTTCCACTTTTTTGTAAGTTTAACTGAGGAGGTCTAAGGCTCCGCGTGCGATCCCGCGCGCGGAAAAACAGACTGAGGAGAGTCGTTTTCCAGCGCGGGAAACCACGCGCAGCCTCAGAGCAAAGCTCTGACATCACTAGTGAAGCTCCGCCTCCCGGGCCCGATGGACAGTTCCCATGACAGCATGGCTAATTCAGCCCTGCTATCAAGGGGAAAATAAAATTCTCCTTTCAGCCTTGTCTCCTTTTCAGGAAAGGAGGGGCTTGGAATTCACCTGGACAGTCTCCCGAGGGTAGAAAGGAAAGGCAGAATTTAGGATACAATTCAAATGAAATTAAAATATGATCATTGCTTACAGTCAGAGACAAAGTGTAAAGAAAACCTTTATTTAACACCACAATTCTGTTTGAATATAAAGCTTTAGCAGGTCACTCTTAAGTTAAGCAAACAGTAAATAATACAATCTTACAGGTTTTCCCTAAACTGTTACCCAGAACCAGTTCTGTTCAAGCCCCCAATCAGATAAGTATCTACGTTGTGATGACAAGTTACAATATGATATGCTAATTTCTAGCTTCACTAATTGTTAGTTATAAACAATATTATCAAAGAATTTGATTCTTTGTGGTTATATCCTTTTTCAGAGGTCCCAAGATAACTGAAGAAAATTCAGGTAAGAATGAACCTCCTTTTGTTTGATTAAGTGTCTGCTCTATAGCCTCTCCTTTTTCTTCTCGCTCTTTCTCCTTCTGCGTTTATACTTTATACTTTTCTGTTCTTTCTACTTGCAGCGTCCTCTGTATTAAGGGTGTCCCTTATATGTAGTCACAATGTCTCAATGTGCTCTTTCTATTACTGATTTTGTTCAGCTGCTATATGAACTTGAATACACTTTGTGGATAAATGACATAATAATTTATACTTCCCTGTCTTTAATGTTACAGAGGGAATTTGTCTTCTTTCTTGAAGTATCACATACTGAAATACTCTTTCATGCACACGTAAACTGTAAGGTGTTTAAGGATTATAACTGATTTTTGTTTTGCTTTCACCTTTTTAGTGAAGTGGCATGGTATTACTTGCATAATGTTGTGCTGCCGCGCAGTCGGTGGACCCTTGGGCCGAGACTAGGCCGGTGCTTCCTGTAGGAGGACATCGCACAGGCCCTCACCATCGGGAGGCGGACGCTGGAAATGGAGACCCGACAGGACCTTCACCTTTACCAGCCCTGCAGGTTGAGCCCTTGGGTGCTGGGGCCGACAGGACTTAGGAGCGGGTCTGAAGTCGAGAGGCAAAACAGAGTCAAACGTACCAGGGGTCGAGGCCAGCAGCGGGCAGGAGGATCCAAAGACAGGCCAGAGGTCGGGGCAGGCAGCAGACAAGGCAGAATCCAAGAACGAGCCAAGTCGAAACCAGAGAAGCAAGCCGAGGGAGCAAGGGCACACGAAAACGGAGCTGGAGGACACGGAGGCGGGAACCGAAGACACGGAGGCAGGAAGGCACAGAGACAGGAACTGAAGACACGGAGACAGGAACTGAAGACACGGAAGCTGAAAGGCACGGAGACAGGAACTGCAGAGCAACTAGCAACTCCAAGGAGCGAGACCTATTGCTGAGGCAAAGGTTGGGCAGCAGGAGCTGCCTTAAGTAATGCTGGTGGCCCTGGAGAGCATCCAGGTCACAGGAGGCCTTTCCTGTCGCAGCCCCTTTAACTTAGGGGAGGGGCCGCGCATGCCTAGCTGGGGCTGGCGGCATAGCAACGGCCTTTTCGGCTCCCCGCCGTGTTTGGAGAGGGCAGCAGCGGCCCGGGTAGCCGCAGAGAAGGCCAGGACTGCTGTGGGAGGTGAGTGTGGCCGGCCGCGAGGCCCCGTGGCCAACTGACATAACAAATAAAATAATAAGTTATATTACCACAGTCACTGAGGCTCAGTGACTTTACAGTATTTTGAGGTCTTTTAGGAAATCTCCTCAGCATACTGCCTGATTCAAGCCCATCCTGATACTAAGTAGGAGGAACCACAGGAAGCAGCATGAAAAAACAGAATTTTGTCAGCAGTCAGGTTAGGGAAACAGACGTTCATTAACTGAGCGTCCGTTTTCCTAATTGGCTCACAGCCACTTCTTCTGGGCGCCCGATGCCATGGACGAGCTAGGGACATACAATTTATTCCTAGCATGTCCTTTTTTTTTTTTTTTTTTTAATCTTTATTAGGTTTTATAATAAACAAAAAGACAATATCAACATGTCATGGGATTTCCAGGGAATATCATTACACACATTTTTCCAATAAACAATCCACTAAAAGTGGTATACATATATTTAACTTTTCCCTGCAGTTACTATGCAATTTAGGGGAGAACAAAATGAAATTGGAGCAATCATACAATGTATATCTCAAAAAAGAAAGGAAAGAGAGAAATTGCAGTACTTATTACACACTGGCATTTCTAACAGAATCATCCCCAATATCCCCACGTGAGTTTAGAAATTTCTCTAACTGATCAGGTTCCATGAACATAACGTACATCATTTATTTTCATAATACATTTGCAGGGAAATCTTATAATTATCAAAGCTTCCATCTGGCGAGCTCTGGGACACAGTGCCAGAAATTGTTTTCGACGTACTTGCGTAGATCTCACAATATCGAGGTAAACCCAGATTTTTCCCCCAAGTACGTTTTATTGCAATTTCTAAGAAATAATCTTAACACACTGTCATGCTCCATGGGTATCATAAATCTGACAATTAAAGTCCCTCTTTTTTCTACTTGTTCTTCTTGTGTAGTTTCTAAGAAACCTATTAAATCCCTTAATGGTGACCATCTGAGGCAATTCCACTTGAGTATTTACATTTATACCATCTTGTCTTTGATCATTAAGGAAATACATTTTCATAATATTCAGTGTTTCTCCATTAGGCCAAGACAGTACATCTTGTAGATACTTTTTAAACTGCTCTTTAGGGGAAATTAACTTGCATTTCGGAAAGTTAAGTACTTGTAAGTTATTATAGCGTGCATTATTTTCCAGATTCTCCATCCGCTTTTTTAATTCTTGTATCTCCTTGTATTAAATTGGCTTGCACACATTTAATCTGTTGAATTTGCGAATTTTGAATTTCTTGTGTAGGCCCCTCTGGAAAACTTCCATCAGCACTACATAGTCCTCCAATATTAGCCTCACACAGGGTGGTTAACACATCTCCGCCCAGGGACTGCCCCACAGGACAGACAACTGAGACCCCCTTGATGGCCACTTCCCCAGCAAACGACATCCGTCTATGGTTTAGGGTTGGGCCCAGTGGGCTAGAATGGACAGGAGGAGAAGGAGTTGCCGGGGCTTCGGGGCTCAAAGATATCTCGCCGAACAGCATTAGAGCCTCCTCCTCCTCAGACGCTGCAGCCGGCTCTACCGGAGCATTTCCCGCAGTGCAGGGGCGAATTGGCCTATCCGGGGATTGGGCATCCCCCGGTGGGCCAGTCGCTCCAGACACGTGGTCTGCCGTGCGCGGCCATGACAGAGCCGCACTCAGCAGACCACGTGATGCATCCTGAGCCGGTCTGGGCGGCGAATCCCCGGGCCGGTCTTCCTCGGGAATCTGCCGCAGCGGTAAAAAACTCCCTTATTCTCGTCTGTTGTAGGGTAGGCGTCTGGGGGGTCGAGGATCCTTCCCTCACCTTTCCCTTTCTTTTTGTGTGCGGCATATTTGGAAAGCAGGTAAAAAATATTGACAAGTAGGAGAGCCCTCTAAGCACGTCTTTCTCTCGCAGCGGCCATTTTGTTCTCCAGCTAGCATGTCCTTTTTACTGTGACCCCTCATTTAAATAATGCATTGCGCGCCCAAGCGAAGTGGCTGGGCGTGCGTTAGGAGAGCAGGGCCCTCAATCATGAGCGCCCTTTTTATGCGTGCCGATATTGCATCAGCTTGTCTGACTCCAAAGTAATAGTTATCACTTTAACTCTGAGATTCCTTCCTACAAATTTGCCTTGCATGCGCTCCTTCAGACAATATGCAGTTTCTGGTGACTTTTACTCTCTTCTCTCTCTCTCTCCCTCCTTTTATCTCTCAGTTTGCATCAAAATATCAAAGGGAAGTTTTTTCTCTCACTCTGAATAACAGAGAGTTAAGCCAAGCAATACAGAAATAGCACTGGAACTCAGGTGGGAGGACTCAAACTCCTGACAGTATACTTGACATTAGCCAGTAGCTAGAAATGGCATTAATGGGAACAGCCAGTATAAAAAAAAAAAAACAGACACTTTATCTCAAAATGTGTCTTTCATAGCATTTTCTCTTCTAAAATGAAAATAAAATCTTTTACATTGACATAATAATGCTGTTTCACACAATACCTAACTAGCTGAGATAAAGACCATGGCTCAAAACCTTTAAAGGCTATCTGATCGTGTCCAAACATCTTACCTTGACAGCTGATACTTTTACCAAATACAGGCACTCAGATTCTCAATTGCACACTCTCTTTGTCTTAGAAATGTGCTTAAAAATATTACCTCCATGTTTTTTTATACCGAATACAGACACATCAGGCAGTCTCTGAAGAGAAACAGGTGAGAAAAGAACATAAGAACATAAGACTTGCCATACTGGGTCAGACAAAGGGTCCATCAAGCCCAGTATCCCGTTTCCAACAGTTGTCATTGTCAATCCATGTCACAAATACCTGGCAGGATCCCAAGGGTTAGACAGATTCCAAGCTGCATATTCCAAGAATAAGCAGTGGATTTCTGCAACTCCACCTTAATAATGGTTTATGGATTTTTCCTTCAGGAACTTGACAAACCATTTGTAAACACAGCTGCACAAATAGCTTTCATCACATCCTCTGGCAATGAATTCCAGAGCACTGAGTAGAAAACGTTTTTTCTCTTATTAGTTTTAAACATATTACCTAGTAACTTCATTGTGGGTCCCCTAATCTTTGTACTTTTTGGGGCCGATGCAATAAAGTGTGCTCTGTCTAGCATATAGCTTAATGAATGATTGGAATCACATTTTAGACATGGTAGGATAACCCCCAATGCAATAAGGGGATTAGCTCATCCAAAACGCATGTTCAAATTCAGGTGTAACTAATAGCACTCATTACATGTAAATGTCATGTAGATGAAGCTATTAGCTATTCCCCCAATGTAGAAAATTGCCGCTTGGCTAATGCACCCTTGCTGGCGCAGCAACTTTAACGCCAGCCCTGGAGCTGGTGTTGTTATAGCGCGAGTCAAGAGCTCATTAGAAGAGCGGCAATTTTGTACTTCCTCTTACTGGCTGTCTGCCTGGTTGGTAAAACCAAAGACCACATTGCCCAGTACTGCATGAAATGCATTGGCTTCCTGCTGTAAAAATGTTTACATTTTGCGAGGCTGCAATCTTTATATTTTGCAATGCTTACATTTTGCAAGGCTGCACGGCTGCTCTTTGTCACTGCAGAGGATTTTCTTTGGCAGGGCGAGAAAACGGATGCATGTATTGTTCTTCACTGATACCATGCTTCTTTGTATAGAATTATAAGAAGGAATGTTTGGGAATTTTAGAATTTTATTAGAAACTTGAATATGATTTCAGTTCCTTGATCAGTGGGGAACTCAAAGATATAATTCCACCAGCCTAATCACTCTGACCCTTAAAATGGTGAGACTAGTTCATTTGCATAGATGCTGAAACCACTTTCTAGCAGCTCTGCTCAAAATGGGGTCTGCTGTTTGAAATCCTGATCTGCCTCAGAGGTTTTAAATTGACTGAAGTTCAATTCTTTTCCTTGAAAATTTTGATTTTAGGACCAGGAAAATGTTTCCAAATTAATTATTTTGGCCAATTTAAAGTGGCTACCAGTTGTTCTTAGGGCCACAGACCCCATTCACAACCTAAAATTGAATTAATGTACATTGCAATGAAATTAATAGTTTCCCCATAGTTTTTGCTCAATTCAGCTATTATCAGGAAGACTGTCAATGTCTTTCAAGCAGTTTTCAGAGAGTAGAGCTCTCTTTTCCCCACGCTGTTTTCAAAACTTTAATTTGAGCCCTTTTAAATACTTTACAATACATCCAAGGTCACTTTGGGATTTACAGTATGCCCTTACTTGATCACCACCAGCAATTAATACTAATTTGGGCTAGTTAAAGTGACAGTATACCCATTCTTTTATTTTGGTCTTAAAAGTAGGGTTGCCAACTTTTCCTCAGACCATGACTGAACACCTGAGTATGCTGGGTGTGGGGGGGGGAGGAATCACAAGGAGGCATGTTTGTTCCCCCCTCATTTGCATTAATTTGCATGCATTTCAGATCAGCCACTTTGATCTCATGGTATCAGGCCTGTTGTAACATGCATTGTCTGTAGGCTTGGCCCTCAGAAAGCCATGAATAAATTTAATTACTATCACAAAATGGAAAACTTCCCAGACAAAAACAGGATGAACTGCCAGCACTCAAACAGTAACAACCTTACTCATAAAACGGCAACACTGCAAATATTATCCTAAAACACCAATACGCTTCCTATTATGGAAAAAGAACAAACCAAGCTGCAGTAGATTCCTACACAGAAGCAACATGTGTTACGGCGACCGGCCACGGGTTCCATGGCCAGTTCCCCTTACCTCCTCTGCACGGCACTGTTGACTTCTCTCGGCATGGTGGGGATGCCGTCGCCGCCCACTCCAGGCCCTATCTTGCGGCCCATTCAAAGCTGCCAAGTTCCCTTCTCATCGGGGACTTCCCTGGCGCACGCACGTGCCTCTCCAAGGGATCTTATACCCCTTTGAAGTCTAGCTCCCAAAAAGGTTGGGTTTTGGCAAGGGAAGGATTCAAAAAAGTGAACTCTCCCACTGCCCATAGCTGGAAAAATCTGGGGTTTATAATCTAGTGACGGGCATAGCCCCTGTCATACTTCATTCCACCCCTACCAATTTCCCCTTTTTTTCTGCCTATAAAAGAAAAGAAGACTGCTTTATGGTCTGAGCAAGACACTAACTCTATTCCTCACCAAATCAAATTATAAACTAATGTAACCCTTTTCTTCAGAGGGGCATTACCTCCAAGGGTACACAAAAGAATTTCTATTTCTCAAGGCTATCTTCCTGTGCCACTGGTGCTCGCCAATATTATTACCCCGGAGGTGAGTCCTTTTTATGGGGCAAAGCTGGGTCTTGTGGTCCAGGCAGTGAGGTGAATCCCTTTCCTGTGTGCAGCTGTGTAGTGTAGTGCTGATGCTTGGCTGGGACAAAGAATGCAGTAGACTGGACTGGGTGTTCAAACAATACAATTTTACTGATTCCTTTAAAAGTAATCAAGTTCAAAGTGAAATGGTGGTTTTTATAGATGAGTGTTCTTTTCCTCTCTGTATAAGTGCTGGGACTCAGGTTCCTGGGGAAATCTTAACTCTCCTGGAATGAGAGCTTCAGGGTCCCCTACTCTAGAGGGATCCTGTACTGTGAGGGAATCCCCTTAGAGGTTTACACAGTCCTACCTAAGTTCCAGCAGTCTTCAACAATTACCCAGCTTGTGCCTGTGTCCCAGGTGGAAGATCCTGTGGAGGGACTTCACATCTGCTCTTCTTTCTCCTTAGTTGTTTTATTGAACCTCTCTGAAGGAAATGGCCTTAAAGGACAAAGATCAGGCACCCTGCCCAATCTCCAAATGAGAGGAGGGGTGACAAAAAGACCTCCTCTCAACCAAAAGAGAATGCTTCACTAAATTGTCCAAAACTTTCTGGGATATCACTATCCTGGCAGCTCCACAACACTAGAAAGTCACTGGCAGATCTTCAGTCACCTGGTCTCTGGATCCGGGGGATAGACTTCACCAAGAGCACCAAGCTGCAACCCAGCAAAATAATCCTTAAAGCAGTAAACAATCCTAAAAAAAAAAAGTCTCTTCCTCTAATTGGGAGAATTACTCAGCTTGATTGGGAGTACACAAGAAAGAGTATCCCCAACATAAAAACATATAAAAACATGGAAACATAGAAATGACAGCAGAAAAAGACCAAATGATCTCTCCAGTGTGCCCAGCAACCTTATGGTAGCACCAGCCGCATCATACAGGTCTCCCCCATAACACCAGTTACCCCCATACTTAGTTTCCCACACCGATAAAGTCAGGGCCCTTGATGGTTCCTTGAGTACAATTCCCTGTTAACTCTTGCCGTTTGTAGCAGAGAGCAATACTGAGTTATATCACAAGTGTAAGGCTTATTGGTTAAGGGTAGTTACAGCTGCATGCTTATTTGTTTTCTCAGGCCGTAGAATTAATGTTCTTGTTGGTTGCTGACCAAAACGAATTCCTCTTTTCCATTTTTCCCCCTGCTGTTAAAGCAGAGAGCAATAGTGAGTTGCATCAACAGTATGAAGGCTTGGTGGTTAAGGGTAGTAACCGCCACATTCCCCCCCCCCCCCCCCTAGTGCTCTTTTCCTCATTTCCATTCTGTAGCATTTAGGAATCCACGGTGTTATCCCATGCCCCTTAGAAATCTTTCACCATTTTTGTCTTCACCACATTCTCCGGAAGGGCATTCTGGGCATCCACCACCCTCTCCATGAAGAAATATTTCCTGACGTTGGTTCTGAGTCGTCCTCCTTGGAGTTTCATTTCGTGACCCCTAGTTCTACTGATTTCTTTCCAATGGAGAAGGTTTGTCAATTGTGCATCATTAAAACCTTTCAGGTATCTGAAGGTCTGAATCATATCTCCCCTGCACCTCCTCTCCTCCACAGTATATATATTTAGATCCTTCATCCTCTCCTCATAGGTCATTTGATGGAGACCCCTCACCATTTTTGTTGCCCTTCTCTAGTCCACCTCCATTTTACCTCTGACCCTTTTGAGATACGGTCTCCAGAACTGAACACAATACTCCAGGTGAGGCCTAACCAAGGACCTGTACAAGGGGATTATCACACCCTTTTTCTTACTGGTCATTCCTCTCTCTATGCAGCCCAGCATTCTTCTGGTTTTAGCTACTGCCTTGTCACATTGCTTCGCCGTCTTCAGATCGTTAGACATTATCACCCCAAGGTGTCTCTCTTGCTCCATGCACAACAGCCATTCACCCCCAAGACATACAGCTCTTTTGAATTACCACACCCCAGAAGCATGACTCTGCACTTCTTGGCATTTAATCTCAACTGCCATATCTTTGACACCATTCAAGCTTCTTTAAATCATATCTCATTCTCTCTACTCCTTCTGGCGTGTCCATTCTATTGCAGATCTTAGTATTATCCGCAAAAAGACAAACTTTAACTTCTATTCCTTCCGCAATGTCGCTCACGAAGATATTGAACAGGACAGGTCCCAACACCGGTCCTTGCAGCACTACACTTATCACCGTTCTCTTTTCAGAGTAGGTTTCATTTACCATCACATGCTGTCTTCTATCCGTCAACCAGTTTGTAATCCACACCACCAGTTTGGCGCTCACTCTCAAGCTTCTCATTTTATTCTCAAGCCTCCTATGCAAGACCATATCAAAAGTTTTGCTATAATCCAAGTAAATCACATCGAGCACTCTTCCTCGAACCAATTCTTTAGTCTCAAATCAAAAAAATCAATCAGATTTGTCTGACAAGACCTTCCCCTAATGAATTCATGTGGCCTCAGGTCCAGCATTCCTCCTGACTGTAGATAGTTCACTATCCTTTCCTTCAGCAGAGTCTCCATTACTTTTCCCACCACTGAGGTGAGGCTAACCAGCCTTTAGTTTCCAGCCTTCTCTGTGCTCCCACTCTTGTGAAGCGGAACCACCACCACTCTTCTCTAATCACTCGACACCACTCCCCATTTCCAGGGATCTATTGAACAGGTCGCACAGTGGACCCGCCAGCAAATCTCTGAGCTCCCTCAGTATCCTGGGATGAACCTCATCAGGCCCCATGGCTTTGTCCACTTTCAGTTTTCCTAGCTCTTCTCATACATTCTCTTCTGTAAATAGAGTTTTGTCTACTCCACCCTCCTCCAATGTCTTGTTAACTAGCAATGGTCCTTCTCCAGGGTCTTCTTTAGTGATCTCTGAAATGAAGTATTTGTTTAATATTTCTGCCATTTCTTTTTGTCTTTCCACACATTGATCCTTTTTGCCTTTCAATGTCACTATACCACTTTGGACCTTTCTCCGATATATCTGAAAAATGTTTTGTCACCTCTCTTTGCCTCTTTGGCAATCCTTTCTTCCACCTGACATTTTGCTTTCTTGATTACTTTCTTCGCCTCACTCAATTTCATCAGATATTCTTCCTTGTGTTCCTCTTTTTGGGATCCTTTATATTTCTTGAACACTTTTCTTTTTGCTTTTATTTAATCAGCCACCACCTTTGAGAACCAGATAGGTTTCTTATTTCTCTTGCTTTTGTTTACTTCTCTAACATATAGATTAGTTGCCTTTGTAATTGCTTCTTTTAGTTTGGTCCACTGTTGTTCCACCTCTCTCATATTCTCCTAGTTTTCTAGTTCTACCTCCAGGTACTTCCCATTTCAACAAAGTCCATATTTTTGAAGTTCAAAACTTGGGTCTTTGTGTGACTTCTCCGTATCCTATTTGCATATCAAACCATACCGTTTGATGATTACTGGTGCTGAGGTGGGCCCCCACCTGGACATTAGAGACACTATTCCCATTACTGAATGAGGGCTGTAGGCCTCACCAAAAAGAAACCACTCTGAGCTCCTCTCTCCTCAAAACTCCAACTCAAATGCCACTCCTGTTCTAATCCTTGTCCCTAGCTATAGGCAGGGTCCACTCACTCAAGCTGTCTCTAGAGATGGAGCTGAAAAGTGGTATTCCCTCTAGCTGGTGAACATCTATAGGGATCTATTGACATCTAATGACCAACCTGTAATGGTGCCACATCCTCCCCTCCCCCAAAACAAAATTTGTAGAATGCGGACATATGTACCCTCTCTTACCACTTGGGGTGCGCTAACCCAAGGGCCTTTGTCCAGAATAGATCTGAGACATAGGGTCTTATGGCAACACACTTAACTCATAATCACAATACATTACAACTGGAACCATAATCTCCCAGGGTTCTCCAGGGGAGAGAACTCCACTCATGGGTCATCTCCCACTCACTTCATGACACTTCCAATACATTTACCTTCAGTGAGTTTCCTGGGGGAAAACTAAAAAGTACCAGGCATACAAGCCTCTTCCACTCAAAACAGGAGTGGGGAACAATGGGACTTAGTGTCCCTTCCACCTACATGGATATGAGCCTCACCCAGAATTAAGGAGGGCTGAGTCCCATGTAGGGTGACACCCCACACCAGAAGCTGGGAACACTAGTTAGAAAATACCAAATACTCCAATAGTTATCGCAGTGGGGAATACCAATACTTTTAAAGCATTGAACCATTACATAGCAACACAAGCCTTTATATCAGAATAGACCTGCAGTGGGAAGGTCTCAGCAACTACAACCACAGCTCCACTTCTTCACACATATCCTGTGAAAGGAATATAACTCTTTACAAGGAACAAAGGCCACAGGGAAGAAATATGATAGCTGTTGATTCAAACTGCAAAGGAAAAATGTTAGTGCTAGATCATGGAATCATATTGGATGGATTACAACCTAAAGGAGAAATAAATAGTTAAGATATTGTCATTGCAAAATTAAACCAGGAACACCCATGTTTATATGGTTTTATAGTTTTGCTATTTTTTGTTTGGCATTTGCATTTTTTTTTTTCAAAATTTACTTTTACTCAAAGTCTCATCATACTTAATGCAGCGTCACAGGAACCTCCCAAGACCTGGAAGAAAAAAACCCCATACAGGCATATAGATCAAACCAGAGTAGTTTCTCAATTAATGCTATTCTTTCTTAATTTCTTTTTTTTTTTGTAACTGATTAACTAATACAAGAAGAAACTTCAGTTCGGCTCATTACAGTGATGTTGTCAGATGTTGACAGTGCTCCAACAAAACTCTGCGTAAGTGCAGCAGCTGGTCTCTCTTTTTCATAAATAACATGCAGGAGAAGGAAGCCTGCATCCCAAATGACATTTAATACTAGGAGGATTTTCTCAAAGGACTAGTAATAATAAAGCCCAAGATCGTAGCTGTTCTTCTGAACCAGTGACAATCTCAAGATATCATTAAAGTGCAGCAGAAAGCTGGAAATGTGCCCAAGAATTGCTGAAATATTCTTGGTGCAGTTTCCATTCAAAATGGGCCCTTCTTGGACTGTCCTTAATGGCTACCCTATGGATGCTACAGGACACAGATGTGCTTTATTGGTCATGATCTCATAGTCACCACAGATGTGGATGTTGTCATATGGTTTTCCACTTAAACGACAGGTCTTGCCCATCAAGTTTTGTCCAAAGTACAAATAAAATGTAAAATGCTGTGCTTACAATGATCAGTATCACTGATCGGTAAAGCTGCAGTGAGAGTTTCAGTTCCTGCTAAGTCCCTAGCTCTTCTGCAGACTTCAGAGAATTCATTGAATAGGCCCTGACCAGACTCACCTGAAGCTGATAAACTTATATTTGTATGATATTGGCAGTGCTTTTTTTCTGGAAAAATAGTGCCAGTACATGCAGAGCACTCCTTGGGATGAGAAGGGGCAATCACCCAGGGCCTCACCCCCTGCCACAAAGCCTATAAAATGATATTACACCCAATCCTAGAATACCAATACACATCCTATTTGGAAAACAGAAGAAGCCAAAATTACACACTAGCAGAATGCCTCACCTAGATCACACAGACAGAACACAGACAAAGCCTCACTAAATACAGACTAAGTGACCACAAATTATAAATAGAAATACGCCGACAAAAACTAAACTGGAAACCCCCAAGAAGCCAGATTCTGCATATAGTGCAAAGCTAGAGAAATAAAAACAGAAAAGCATTTCCTTCTGTACCATGCAAAATACGAAGATATCAGAGATGATACATATTCACATTCCCAAAGCCGACATATTTGAATCACTAAACCAAAAGGAAAAGGCTTTTTTTCCCTACCAGTATTGTCTGGACATTTTGAATCCTAACATAACACCCCCATCTCACAACAATGAGGGATCAGCAGCTCCATCATAAGACCTCCCCCCTCACACACACACACACACACACACACCGAAGGACAGTGATGGAGATTTGGTGACCCCAGCATAAGACCTCACATACTTAAACACACACACACACACATACACACACACACACACACCCACACACACACCAAAGTACAATGATGGAGATTTGGTGACCCCAGCATAAGACCTCCCTCACATACTCAAACACACACTCACATACAAATAACGATGGAGGGCTTGGGGGTCCAAACTTAACACTTCTCACCCTCCTCATACTACTTTGCTCTCTCATTCTCCCCTCCCCTTTCCCTCTCTTTCTCTCCTTACTCCCTAGCAGGCAGCTGGATCCCCCTTTCTCTTTCCCTATGGGTTCAGCATCAATCCCCTTCTCTGTCTCACTTCCCTGCCCAGCCAGCAGTCTCTCTTTCCCAAGCTCCTTCTCTACCTAGAGGAGAGGAGAAAGGCCACTACATGGCAGTCTCTCTTTCCCAAGCTCCTTCTCTACCTAGAGGAGAGGAGAAAGGCCACAGGGCAATTCAAGTGGGTAAAGGAAAAGGTGCCAGTACTCAGGACTGACATCCGCCCCCCCCCCCCTCTCCCCCCCCTAAAAAAAGGCCCTGGATATTGAAATGAAAGTGCTCGGACTCTGGTTCTGGCTCTAGTATGCATTTTTATTTAATGGTGGAAAGGCCACTACATGGCACTGAAGACAAAGCAGAGAGCAGCAGCCGGAGCCCTTTATATGCTATTCAGTTAATATAAATTATAATTTAACAAGTCTGGATTAATATGTAAAAAATCCCGGGTTACCCATTATTCAGATAGATAGTAGGCAGTACTCATACATTTATCTAGAGTGTATATAAAGGCCCTGTTTATATAGCTTCATTTAAGAACTTTCCTTTTGCAGCAAAACAGAGATCTGATTATTGCTCGCTCCAAGTCATTGAGCCAGGGTTCAACTACTGAATAAACATCTGCAGAGGTTTTGCAGAGGACAGTTGCACGACAGACTGAGCAAGCCCTACAAAAATAAAAGAAGTCATCTGTACTACAATTATCCAACAGCTGACAGACATCAAAACAATGGCAAAGTCATCTGCCGGAGATAAAATCCGAGGTAGGAGGCAGCATTTTTGTTTTTCTACTTATTCTGGAATTTTGTCTAGTACCATTCTAGATTTCATTTGTACAGTGCTTTCCATTTATTAAAACAGCAAATAAAAGGAGGACATCAAAGTTGCCCCTTATTGGAAGAGTTGCCCCTTGTTAGTTTAGTCAAGGGTCTCAACAGATCCCACCCTTTCTAGTGAGGACAGTAAGGCAGTGTGACATTCCCCAATGGGAGGAATCATTGGTGTAACCCCTGAGTTGAACAGTGGTACTAGAGACCATATCCCAAACACAGTTTTGGGTGGTGAACTTCCCACAATGTTAAATTATTTAAATCTCCAGGAGTATGGGGGAAGACAACTTTCAAGGCTCTTAGCATTGCAACCACTGAAGTCCCAATATAAAGTCACCGCACTGATGAGCTTATCAGTCTCTATGCACAAATGACATCACAGAAAAACATGGATGGTTTCCAACAATACTTTTACTGGGCTATTGTGAAATGATGAAAATAATCTGTTTGGTTCACGTATCAATTTTGCAAGTATCTCTCAATAAATTTGTGCTTCTCAAAGTCGTGTTAAAGTTTAAGATGGTAAAGTCAATTTTCACTTATTTCCTTCCCCATGGGTTTAGGCACGGTTTTGAGCTTCCCTCCCACAGGGTTGATAAAAATAATTTATAATCCAATTTAGATCCGTGTCCAAATATAAGTCTCATATCTCCTGCCTCTCTATGTTGTATTCTCCTCTAAACTCAGAACTCATCAAAGTATCAGCTTCACACTGTTGTTACTCCTCTTCTTCAAAAATCTCCAGTAGTTGTTTATGGGCTCTGTAAGGGGGTCCTTCCAAACTCCTTTCTGCGCTTTCTCTTTCTTCTCCTATGGGTGACTGTAAGTCATCCCTCCTCTGGATACAGACCATCCTCAGGTTCCTTCACAGTGAAGGGACCTCTACCTTTAATGTTAGAGCAGCAAAGAAAATAACTTAACTGAATCCCTAGTTAATGAGTTATCAGAATGAAAATGAATCAGCATAATAATATAAAATGGATAGGGAGGGTAGAAAGACAATTCCACCAAAAATAAGAGGCTCCATGGAGTCATAAAAAGTTAAACAGAAAAATCAGGGGACAACCATGTCATGATGCCCCTGGGAGGGTAAAGAAAAATCCACAACATAATATGGTGGTCTGAGTATTTATATCAAAGGAATATAATACCTTCATTAGTGAATATTAATATTAATTGGGTTTTTTGTTATACAGTATAGATAGTCTTCCTACTATAGTTAGAACATAAGTATGGCACCCCTACTGGGTCTGGCTACTAGATTTCACTATCCTTATCTTTAAAACACACTTAGGTGTTGTGGTCCCGGGTCGGCCCCGGGAGCGCCTCCTACCTCGCCGGGCTTCCGGTCCCGCTCTGCCCTCCCCGGGCCTCTAGGCACTCTTGCCGCCGCTCCCCCGATGCTGCCGCACCTCGCCCGGGCCTGCATCCCCCTCTGCCGCCACGCTTCCGCTTCGACGGAGCAGCCGGCGTCTCGCCGCGGCTGGCTCCGCCCCCTAGGCGCACGCGCGCGTCCCGGCTCCTAATTTAAAGGGCCAAGCGCGGGGGAACTTGGTTCCTCCCTCGGGTGACGTCAGAAGCTGCAGGGCTACTTAAGCCCTGCAGTCCCTGCTCTCAGGGCCTTGCAACGAGGTTCCCAGGTATTCCTGTCTCCAGTTGCTGCGTTTCCGTGTCGTCTTGATCTCCGCTTGGCTTTTGACTTCGGACTGGCTTGTGGTAATCCTCTGGCTCCTGATCCTGGACTGGCTTACGGTGACTCTCTGGCTTTCGACCTCGGACTGGCTTACGGTGACTCTCTGGCTTTCGACCTCGGACTGGCTTACGGTGATCCCTTGGTTCCTGGCTCTGGACTGGCAAGCGACGATTCTCTGGTACACGACTCTGGCCTGGTGAGCAACGACCCTCTGGCGCTCGACTTTGGACTCCGTCTGACTCGGCCCCCGCGGGCCCTCCTAAGTCCCAGCGGCCGGGTTCCTACGGGCTCCTCCTGGGGGGACTCCGGCTTCCAGGGTGAATCTCCTAAGTCCCAGCGGCCGGACTCCTACGAGCTCCTCTCGGGGGAGGATCGGCTTCACACCACTGCGCCAGCTCCACCGTCCCCTTCTTCCTCACCAAAGCCCTTGGTCGCATAGGGCTCCTCGTGGTACCTTCCGCCAGCCATCCTCGGGCCTGCATCTGCCGCCTCCCGGTCGGAACCACCGCTGCGAACCCTGACTGCAGCTCTTCCATCGGTTCCAATCGGCCCAAGAGTCCACGAAGCCAACAGATTGCAAGGCCATGGACCCGGCGGACCTTGCTGGACTCAAGGCCATTCCGGGCATAGCCCAGAAGCTACAGCAGCAACAGATCTGCCTCGACACCCTGATGTCGTCTGTTCAACGCCTGGTGGATCGCGTGGAGGGGGCTTCCGCAGCCGCCTCTGTGGCATCTTCGTCTCAGGCCACTATGGGTTCCACCGCTCCTGTACAGATGCCTGCACCAGCCCGGTACTCAGGAGATCCGAAGTCGTGCCGAGGATTTCTCAATCAATGCTATATCCGCTTTGACCTGCTGCCCGCGCAATTTCCCACGGATCGAGTCAAGACGACGTATATCATTTCACTCCTTGATGGAAGACCTTTGGCCTGGGCTTCGTCCCTCTGGGAACGTCAGGATTTCCGACTGAACAACCTAGTGCAGTGTCAAGTCTTTTCGGAGGGACTTTGATGAACCGTCTCGCGCCTCCACAGCCGCCTCGGAACTGCTCCAGCTGAGACAGGGGAACCGGCCTCTGGAAGAATACGCGATGGAGTTCCAGACCCTCGCCTCTGAGCTGGCCTGGGGTGAAGACAGTCTACATGGAATTTTCCTGGAAGGGCTTTCACCACGGCTCCAGGACGAACTTGCGGCTCAGGACCTTCCTGACGATCTTCAAGAATTGATTGAGCTGGCTGGGCGAGTCGATCGACGCATCCAGCGTCGCTTCCGTGAGCGAAGGCCCACTTCGGGACAGACCAGTCGCAGGACCACCCCGCCTCGTACCCGACCTTCTCCGCCTGCAGCCGCGACCGCCTCGGCAGAAGAGCCCATGCAATTGGGAAGGGGTCCCCTGTCTTCTGAGGAGCGGAGACGCCGTCGCACCCAAGGACTGTGTCTCTACTGCGGGGGCAAGGGACATTTCCTGGCCCGCTGTACCGAGCGCCCGGGAAACACCCGAACCTAGAGTCTAGCGGGGAGTTGACTCTAGGCAATATCTCACCCAACTCCCCATGTACCGTACCGGTATGACTTTGTCTGCCTGAGGGAGGATTTGACACTTTAGCCCTGCTAGGCTCTGGGTCCGGGGGGAATTTTATCCTCCAAGAACTGGTGCAGCAGCTCCAGCTCGGGGTCCTGCCTCAGGAACCGCCCGTGCGTGTCTCTTCTATCCAAGGGATTCCACTTCCGGGTACCATCGCTACTCGCACAAGTCCTCTGAAGCTTCAGGTCGGTGCCCTGCATAAGGAGGAGATCTCCTTTCTCATTCTTGAAAAGTCTATCCACCCAGTTGTCCTGGGTCTACCCTGGCTCAGGGAACACTCGCCAGTGATCGATTGGGCCTCGCTTCAGATTACGTCCTGGGGTTCGGCGTGTTTCCATTGTTGCCTTCCCGCTCGTCCTTTGCAAACGCTACCTCTCCTCACGACCCCCTTGACGGTTCCACCACAGTATCACGACTTCAGGGACGTCTTTTCCAAAGAAAAAGCCGAATTACTCCCGGAGCACCGACCCTTTGATTGCGCTATCAATCTGCTGCCAGGGTCCACGCCGCCCCGTGGGAGGGTCTACCCACTGTCCCTGCCAGAGACTCAGGCTATGTCGGCCTATATAAAGGAGAACTTGGAACGGGGTTTCATCAGACCATCTAACTCCCCAGCTGGGGCCGGGTTCTTTTTTGTAGGGAAGAAGGACGGTTCCCTTCGCCCCTGTATCGATTACCGGGGTCTGAACCAAATCACTCGCCGTGACCGCTACCCATTGCCCTTGATTCCGGAGCTCCTGGATCGTCTGCAAGGGGCCCGAATATTCACCAAGCTGGACCTCAGAGGGGCGTACAATCTCGTACGGATCCGCCCGGGAGATGAGTGGAAGACCGCCTTTAACACCAGGGACGGCCACTATGAGTACCTTGTCATGCCATTTGGTCTCTGTAACGCCCCGGCAGTGTTCCAAAATCTGATGAACGAGGTCCTTCGTGACCTCTTATATACCTCGGTCATTGTGTATCTGGACGACATCCTGATATATTCCCAAGACCTAGCGACGCACCGTCAACACGTACGTCAAGTCCTGCTGAAACTACGGGAGAACCGGTTGTATGCCAAACTGGAGAAGTGCCAATTCGAACAAGAGTCACTGCCCTTCCTGGGCTACATCGTCTCCTCTACCGGCTTCCGCATGGACCCGGATAAAGTAACCGCCATCAAGAACTGGCCGCAACCCTTGGGAGTGAAAGCGATCCAGCGCTTTTTAGGCTTCGCCAATTTCTACCGCCAGTTTATTCCGCACTACTCCAGCCTGGTGGCTCCCCTGACAGCCCTCACTCGTAAGGGTGCGGATGCGTGAAGGTGGCCTCCCACCGCTGTACAGGCCTTCCAGGATCTCAAGGAGGCCTTTCTGCAGGACACTTGTCTCCGCCATCCTGATCCTCAGCGCCAGTTCATTATAGAGGTGGATGCTTCAAACATAGCGGTGGGGGCTGTGCTGCTCCAGACCTCCAAGAATGGCAAGTCCTGGCCATGCTCTTACTTCTCCCGCAAGTTTTCGCCCGCGGAGAGAAATTACGGGATTGGCGAAAAAGAATTGCTGGCCATTAAGTTAGCCTTCGAGGAGTGGCGCCAGTGGCTGGAGGGAGCTCAGCATCCAATCATAGTTTACACTGACCACAAAAATCTGGAATACCTGTCCCGCGCCCAGAGGCTCAATCCCCGGCAGGCACGCTGGTCTCTCTTTTTTAGTCGATTCAACTTCTCTCTTCATTACCGACCCGCGGCCAAGAACGTTAGGGCTGATGCCCTCTCTCGCGCCACGGAAGTTGAGGATGGTTTGGAAGCCCCCCAATACATCCTGGACCCGGCCAAGGTTCAACTGGTAGCCACAGACCTTGGACCAGCTGGGAAGACGGTGGTTCCAGCTCGTTCGAGAAGGAGGGTCCTAGCGTGGGTGCACGACTCTCTGACGGCTGGTCACCCAGGTATTGCCCGGACTCTTGAGCTTCTAACAGAGTTCTATTGGTGGCCACGGGTCAAGGAAGATGTCCGGCACTATGTCCAATCGTGTCCCACGTGCGCACAGCAGAAACCACTACCGGGCCGTCCCTGGGGCCTGCTCCAGCCGCTTCCTATTCCCACAGAACCATGGTCACACATTTCCACAGATTTCATCGTGGAACTGCCTCCGTCAGAGGGTAAAACCGTAATTTGGGTCACGGTTGACCGGTTCTCAAAGATGGCCCACTTTGTGCCTCTTGCCAAGCTGCCCACGGCTCCAGAACTGGCCGAACTATTCGTCCATCATATTTTTCGATTACACGGACTGCCCTCGCACATTACCTCGGACCGGGGTCCCCAATTCACAGCCAAATACTGGAGGGCACTGTGCAGGAAATTCGGGATACAATTGGATTTCACCACAGCATTTCACCCTCAGAGCAACGGACAAGTGGAACGGACTAACCGCACCCTGAAAACCTTCCTTCGAGCCTTTGTAGGAGACCTCCAAGACAATTGGGCCTCCCTCATACCATGGGCTGAGTTTTCTTATAATCGCCACAAACACTCCGCTACGTTACAACCTCCCTTCCAGATGGTTTATGGGAGGGTTCCCAAGCCTCCGCTACCATTATCTCTACAGGTCTCTTCTCCAGCGGCGCAACTGACGGCCAGCCAGCTCCACCACCTCTGGCACATTACCCAGGAGAAACTTTGTAGGACCGCAGCCCGTTTCAAGCAGTACGCGGATCGGTCTCGACGGCCCGCCCCGGTCTTCTTACCCGGATCTAGAGTGTGGTTGAGCACCAAACACCTTCAATTGCGGACTCCCTGCATGAGATTAGCACCTCGTTATATTGGACCCTTCCCGGTGGCCGAACGCATTGGGGCGGTGTCCTATAGGCTACGACTGCCTTCGACCCTCAAGATCCATGATGTCTTCCATGTGTCTTTACTGAAGCCGCTGGTTCTCTCCCGATTTCGAGCTCCCCTGCCAGAGCCCACTGATATCTCATCGGACCAGGGAGCGACATACACAGTGAAAGAAGTGTTGGATGTCCGTTATCGCCGCCATCGGTGGGAATACCTTCTGTCGTGGGAGGGATATGGCCCAGAAGAGAATTCCTGGGAACCCTCTTCACATATCCTGGATAAGGACCTTCTTCGCCAGTTCCATTCCGGGCACCCGGACAAACCGCGGCCTCCCGGGAGGGGGCGTAGGAGGGGGGGTACTGTTGCGGTCCCGGGTCGGCCCCGGGAGCGCCTCCTTCCTCGCCGGGCTTCCGGTCCCGCTCTGCCCTCCCCGGGCCTCTAGGCACTCTTGCCGCCGCTCCCCCGACGCTGCCGCACCTCGCCCGGGCCTGCATCCCCCTCTACCGCCACGCTCCCGCTTCGACGGAGCAGCCGGCGTCTCGCCACGGCTGGCTCCGCCCCCTAGGCGCACGCGCGCGTCCCGGCTCCTAATTTAAAGGGCCAAGCACGGGGGAACTTGGTTCCTCCCTCGGGTGACGTCAGAAGCTGCAGGGCTACTTAAGCCCTGCAGTCCCTGCTCTCAGGGCCTTGCAACGAGGTTCCCAGGTATTCCTGTCTCCAGTTGCTGCGTTTCCGTGTCGTCTTGATCTCCGCTTGACTTTTGACTTCGGACTGGCTTGTGGTAATCCTCTGGCTCCTGATCCTGGACTGGCTTACGGTGACTCTCTGGCTTTCGACCTCGGACTGGCTTACGGTGACTCTCTGGCTTTCGACCTCGGACTGGCTTACGGTGATCCCTTGGTTCTTGGCTCTGGACTGGCAAGCGACGATTCTCTGGTACACGACTCTGGCCTGGTGAGCAACGACCCTCTGGCGCTCGACTTTGGACTCCGTCTGACTCGGCCCCCGCGGGCCCTCTTAAGTCCCAGCGGCCGGGTTCCTACGGGCTCCTCCTGGGGGGACTCCGGCTTCCAGGGTGAATCTCCTAAGTCCCAGCGGCCGGACTCCTACGAGCTCCTCTCGGGGGAGGATCGGCTTCCAGGGCGAAGATCTTCACACCACTGCGCCAGCTCCACCGTCCCCTTCTTCCTCACCAAAGCCCTTGGTCGCATAGGGCTCCTCGTGGTACCTTCCGCCAGCCATCCTCGGGCCTGCATCTGCCGCCTCCTGGTCGGAACCACCGCTGCGAACCCTGACTGCAGCTCTTCTATCGGTTCCAATCGGCCCAAGGGTCCACGAAGCCAACATTAGGAGGCTTTGGTTTGGGTGACTCAGTGTTATTTAACCCAGCCATTTTAATACTAAGGGGGTACAGTTAGAGAGAGCAGCTCAGAGTAAAGATGTATTTTTACTACACTCTGGTAGGGCCTCCTGGCCTTGCCTTAAGGAGTTTTCTTTCAGATGGGATACCTCACTGAGCACTCCCTGCCAGAGGGGCCTCCTCACTTTAAGTTACAAAGAGATACAGAGCCTGATATCCTTTAATGGCAATTAACCTGTGAGCCTGCTCCAAACACTAGGCAGGCAAGCACCAGTGATGGATCTTGCTGTGAGAGACAATGAAGGCTAGAAGAGTTCTATTTTTGAAAGGAACTGAATTCACCCTGCTTCTTTGAGAAAAGTCATCCTCTCTGGCTGTACTCAAAGGACAGGGGCTGAAGACCAGTGAGCCCATTCACACCTTGAATGTGGCAAGCACCTGTGACAGGACGAACACCAGTTTAGGAAGATATATCCACTTAAATTTGGACTTTGAGTTGGGGGGGGTCCCCTTTCCCACTGGGATTGCAGTGCAGGAGAGAGAGCCTGATCCCACAGATATTTCCACAAGAGAAATCACCTGAAGTAATAGCTAAGGATAAAAGAACAGCTGCACCAAAAGAAGGAAAAATCAGAAAAGGAGACCCCTCCCCTCCAGATCTCAGCACAACAAGGAACCAGGACAGCTTGGATGTCTGGGCCATAAGTGAGAGCTTCCCCCTGTAAAAAGATTCCCTCTCCCTCAGGGATTAAGCGTGGGAATAAATGTTTAGCTGGAGCAGCCCCAGAAGATATAAATTAGATTGTGTGCCGTTAGGACTTAACACATCCCAAGTAAGGGTTACATAATTTGGCACCCAATGTGGGGCTCGAGGACAGTGGAAAATATGTACAGTGTGTTTTTGAAGTGAAATGTGAAGTTCAGCGTCGTACGAGAAGTAGTAAATTAGCGGCATCATATGTAACAAAATGGCGCTTGTTCCAGCATTCGAGAATCGCTGGGGAGAGGGGTGCACCGAAGAGAATGCATGTGTGAATTTTGCATCTGTTGTCATCTCATCATATGTGGCGTACAACCAATAAAGTAGTATAATAGTGGTGGCACGTCATTGACATCACCCTTAGCACGAGAGAGTGAGTGGAGCAGGTGTGATACTAAGCAATCAGCGAGCAAGGCCAAGACTCCTAGTCAACAGGATAACCAAGCAAGCGATCAAGTTCCAAACTTCAAAAATTTCAGCTATTTATTGCAAATTTTACAAACGTTCCAACTTCAAAGAAATTAAAACTTTTACTTTTAAGCTTTGTGCGTGGCAGGGCCATTGAAGTTGGTTATCTGCATTAGAGACAAGCCATCCAGTAAGCACTCTGGCTCCAGCGACAGTAGCCATCCCAAATCAGACTGTCAGGAGGTAGTGGGTAAGCGAAGCCATCGTCTCCATAGGAGGGTCCGGCCAGTATTTCAGACTTATGCAAGCATTGTGGCCTGTACGGTACCATGTAGGCCTCCGAAAATCGTTTGCCAGCACTGGAGCCATTCTCACTGTCAAATAGGTTAATTGCAGTGTGGCACAATGACCCACGCACATATTCATGCACTGTTACTGCTGCAAAGGTCCCCTTTTCCAGGATTTATTTATTTATTTATTTATTTGAGTCTTTTCTATACCGGCATTCGCGAAGGGAATCGCATCATGCCGGTTTACAAATAACAAGGAGTGAACAACAATAAAGTTATAAAAAACATTAACAAGTGCTAAAAGAAGGGAAAATTGCAGTTACAATAAAACAGGGACATATTTCAACTTGGAACAGAAGAAAAGGAGATAGTAATTTAACAGTGAAGAATAACTGGGAAAGCCTGCCAGTTTAAAAGGATATCAGAGTAAGCCTGGGGATTACCGTTGGATGGCAAACCAGTCCATCTGCATCAAGCACTTTCTATTGTTTAGAGATGTCTCAGCATGAAGGTCCTATTTTGCCAGAAGGGTCCGAGACTAGCAGGAGTAGCACAGTGAGGCCCAAAATGTCTCCATCGGAAAAGCCTTTTTCGCCTTCAGTGTCGCAGCATCTAAAATGGCACCTGCAGAAAGGCCAAGCCAGGGTGGGGTTCCCTGCCTGAAAGTGGCGACACCCCAGACGTCATGGTGGAGGCCATCATTGAGGACCCCCCAGCAAGTGGGCAAATGGAGACACTGGTTTGCTTTCCTGGGCCGAGCAGATGGAGGTCCAAGAGCAATGCAAGATAGAAGAGGCGATGATCCTGTCAGTGACTGGGTGAAGTAGATGGGTTACAAAGTAAGTCGAACTCAAACCTGTGTGGTCATCGACCCCCAACAAAGATTTATCCAATTCATCTCAAGCTGACGCTACCACCTCGGTTTGTTAAAGCAGCCACAGCAGCAGCAGATAGAGCATTGACCAGTTCGGGAATGTCGTCAAGCCAATATTTGACAATATCGCAACAGTGGCAAGCACAAAGCAGAGAGTGGAACACCGCATTACCCCCGAGCAGGCCGAGGCAATGTAAGGGGTAGTAACGAATAAATGAAATCTTATGGCAAGAAGTACCAAGACTTTCCAGGAATTCTGCTGGATGGCTATGGAGGTACCATCTAGACCCTCCAGTGCCAGCATTTCGAGCAGGACCAAACTCTGCACTTAACAGCGAATTGCAGTTTTCAGCAGGGAGGAGATCAATCGGCCTCCTGAAGTATCCACCAATGTGGACCTCCTGAACCAGCCCTTACCCTTGGGGCAGGACCAATTATGTGTAGTACCAAGTGTTCTTGGAAAATGACCAAACATCTACAGGTTCTCGCAGGCCCAGAACATCATTGGAATCTTTGGACTACAGTACCGATAAGTCCCAGTGTACGTCATGAACTTTGTTGAGAAAAACTGGGACACTTGGATTGCAGAGTATGCTAACATAACAATTGTCAAGGACTCAAAAACTCTGAAATACATATTCAGGACTATCGAGATTATCGCAGGAAGATAGCGGATCTGCAGCTTGGCAGGAACATCTTTAAACATGCAGTCATCTACTATCTTAGGAGTGGGGATCAGAAACCCTATTCCATCAACTGTCTCCTGCCCAATGGAGAGACAATCAAGAAACCCAGCCCAGAGCATTATGAGAGGAGAAGGCTTCCTAAGAGAGAGGATGCTCCCAAGGAGGACTTGATCTCCCTGTGAGGAAGGGGGTGACTTCCTCCATAAAGACTGTTCCAGTTACGGAAGGGACATTGTTTCTCTTTTTCTGTTGTCTGTCATATGCTCTGTTGCAGGGCATCCAGTTGGCTTGTGTTGTCCCAGCTATAGAAAGTTTTGTTGGTGTTCCAGTATGCATAGACTTTTGCAGGCCCTCCATGGGAGGATGAAGATTCCTACTCTGGCATAGAGTCTGTTAACCTATCCTCCATGGGAGGTTGAAGAAGGTAGACTGCATTTTCATCAGAGGCCAGCTTTCAGCTAAGAAGAATGTTTTACAGATATGGACTGTGCTAAGCCCTTGAGGGAAAGGACATATATTTAAAATTCATTCTCAACAGAGAACCTCTTATACCAAAATTGATTGCCTTTATTAAAGATGTTTCAGAATGACATGTTTAAATGTTCATATCCTTTCTAGAGGCAGATAAAGTTATAAAAACTTCCTTAAACAGGTGTTTTGATTTTTTTATGCCAATTTTGTAATTAACTATTGTTTTCCTTCTCAGGTGGAATCTCCTAATAAGATTCAGCACTTTGCACTGTTAACACTGGGCAACAAATTTTCACAAAAATCATGTTACGGAAATGAAATTAGTCAATTCTTATACATTTCCATGTGCTAAACACGAATGTGACTGTGAAAATGCAAAATTGGCTCTAGTTTTTTTGTAATATGCAATAATATAATTACATCTTGAATTGTATGCCAATAGTAGGAGACCTACGGTTAATACCATTTGAAAAATGAAGTCATAGACTACATCTTAGATTTCTTTGCTTGTCTCTTGTACACCTGTTCGGGAGCATCTCTGCGGAGTGTCCAGCAGTAGTCAGCCAGCATGAATATTTCAAATGCTCACCCTTTCTGACTGGGCTTCATATAGTACACTGCTGACGTCAGCTTACTCAGCAGCAGCATGGCAGTAGAACTGCATTGCATCAGAAAATGATGTAATAAACTCTGGATGATGTGTGCATGATGGTATTATGCAATATGATGCAATATTACATCATTCTAGGCTTATTTACAGTCCTACTGGATAAATTTACATGACTAAACATAGAAAGTGAACTATATTAAATATCTTCAAAACGAGAGCCAATAAAAACTTTTCATGGTCATATTCGTGTTCAGCACATCAAGATACTACAGAGTAGGACCTTTTTAGGTCAGTAACACTTTCATTGTTGCCCAGTGTAATTCATTTTTATTTACTGGAGAGTTACACCTGAAGAATATGTCTGATTAAGATAACCAAGAATACCCAGACTCCTCTGCTTTACTGGCCTGTCAGAGGTGAATGAACTTTGAGAGACTTTCTGACTATCACAGATTCAAAGGATGCAGAAGAGTTGGGAAACTGGTAAATCCTGCAAAGCTTATAATTACAGGCCAGGAAGGCATCAATGACTTGCAGAGAATCTCTGAGACAGATTTGCTGGCAACAAGAGGAGAGAGGCCTATTTTAATGGCCACATTTACTTCACAATGCAGGGATACTCGTTCTGCAGGGAAATCAGGATGCAAGCCTTTATCTTGCAAATGCTGGTTTCAATGACCTGAAACCAAATTGAATGAACCCTGGTGCCAACCTACAAAATTGAAACCTAGCTCTATTCAAGACCCAGACTGTGAGTTGTTTACAATAAACAAAGAAGAACAACAGAAGACAAGAAGAGAATACTTGCATCAAAGCCAGTATGATACAGGAACTTGTTTACATTGGGAGGAGGAACAGGGTTAGAAGAATTCTTAGTTGAGGGAGGTCCTCACAAGCATTTCCTATACAGGATAGAATGTCATGACAAACAGTATCATGTGTTTGTGGGCGGTTACACTTTTCTGGAAGCTTCGAGAATGTTGGATTTTAATTATATAAGTCAGAGCAGGGCAGAAATTCATTGAGATGCTACTTATTACAGATAGAGGGCAGATTGCATCTCACAAGAACACTTGTCTTTGCATGTCTTTTGAAAAAGCCAAAATAAACTAAATTTTAAAACCTCTTGCTGAATTGCAGTGTTCTTGTGCCCTAAGCTATGAGTCCCAAAATTAGACACACCGCTAATAAAATGATGATCCTGTGTTCCAGTCATTTGAGGCAGATTTCTGTCATTCTCTATGTGATGGAAAGGAGGGAAGGAGTCACAACAGTAAATGTCAGGGAAAGGATAAGAATGGGTAATAAAGTATTCCAATGTATTTGAAGATTGAGTAGGGTCCCCTCCTTGGGATGCACTAGTAATCCTGGGTAAATTGTTGAATAAAAAAAGATTTAGATGGCTTTCATTATAGGGATAGTGGAAGAGTATGCTGCTAACTTTGAGTTAGTGGGGGGGGGGGGGGGTGGGTTCCCCCTTCCCCACTGGGATTCCAGTGCAGGAGAGATAGTCTGATCCCACATATTTTTCCACAAGAGAAATCACCTGAAGTAACAGCTAAGGATAAAAGAACAGCTGCACCAAAGGAAGGAAGAATCAAAAAAGGAGACCCCTCTCCAGATCTCAGCACAATAAGGAACCAGGACAGGCTGGTTCTCTGAGAGAAGGAAAGGTCTAGAGATAGGAATTTTGCAATATAAAGATGACCACTCCTCTAGGATATTGTGTTTGGCTGGTTGCGGGTCTGTCCCACGACCGGTCGCTCTTACATCCAGCCCCGGGTCAGAGGGGGCCCACCGATGCCACAGCTAGGCCCCGAACAAAGACGAGACAGGTTACCGCGCAGGTCTGACATGCTGCGCTAGGGATGGCGCTCAGCTGAATGGGGCATCCCTAGGCACACATGCACACAGCTCAGGCAAATCTAAAGGGCCCGCAGCGAGAAATCCTCCACGGTGCCCTTGAATGACATCACAGGCCTCCCCCTATTTAAGGCCTGCTTTGACCTGCCTCAGATGCCTCAGAGTAGCTGTTTGCCTCTCCGTTCCTAGTTCCTGATTCCTGTTCCTGACCTTGATCCTGCGTCTTGTCTTCATGTTCCTGCTTCCGGTCTGTATCTTCGGAGTTCCTGTGTTTGTTCCTGGTCCTTTTTCGATCTGGCCTTCTCCTGTTTTGTGATCCTTCGTCTGTCTTCAGCATCCTGCCATGTTTTTCCACCTTGCCTCACCCATTGGCTTAACTTCAGTTTGGATTCTTGGCTTTGTGTTCGGTTGGATTCCTGGCTTGACTTCAGACTGCTTCTTGATGCTGCTTGCCTTCCGCCTGCCCTGTAACCACTGCTTGCTCATCATCTTGCTTGACCTCTGCCTGCGCAGATCTCAACACTGTAAGAACTCCGCCTGCCCCTGACCTCATCCTGCACCAGTCTCTGCTGTTTGCTGCCTGCCCTGACCACTGCTTGGATTGACTGTGTTTCACTCCTGCTGTCCTACAACACCTTCCACAATGGATTCATCTCTTCCAGAGGCCTGTCCCTAAGTCTAGACAGCCCTGGCAACCTAAGGGGAATGAGGGCTGGTATTGGTAAAGTTCTTGAAGGCCTCTGACCAGTCATCTCTGCCTGCCAATGGTGAGGACCTGCAGGGTTCCTCCCTGTGGGTAGCACCAACCTCACCTCAGTCCAAGGGTCCACTTCGGCATCATAGGATTCCCACACAGCTGCTGGGAAAGTATGTGCATGTAAAATCACCATGGGCTCTGCCCAGAGGTCTATAATAAGGGCACCTATCTACACATAAAGAAAGAAAACCCTGTAACTACAGTCAGATTACACTCATCATTTTGGATAAATGGACTTTATTTAACATTATGAATCAGTTAACTTTATTTTAACACCCAGACTTGGTCCTGTCTAATGCTTATAGCCTCTCACCTCATGGGAAGACCCTAAAATACAACACACACACTGGTTACCTTCTTTTATCAGGTGGACCATAAGCAAGAACTTCTCAATGTTCATTCTCAATGTTCATTATATATTGAGTGCCGTCTGCGGTAGACCCGTGGCACGGCCCCCTCACCTTTCTACAGGTACTCCAGCCTCTGGTTTCTCCTCGTTAGCTGCGGTGGGCCATCAGCTCCGTCCTCAGGCCTCCCCCAGTGTCTCCGGTTCTGCCACAGTCCCCAGTGTTCCTAGTCCTGCTTCCACTTCTTGTCGGGCCTCTCCGCCTGGCCTGCGGAGAGATGCTGCTACTTGCGTCGCGCCCCTCCCTAGGGGCGCACGCACCATTGATTCTTAAGTAGGGACCGCGGCGGGAACCTAGCCGCGGCCCCGGATGAAGACATCAACCTAACTACAGAATTTAAGCTCAGGCTCCACTCCCTAGCGTTGCCTTTGCAACAGGTCTCCTTGCTGGTCGAGTACTCATTGCCTCCTAGAGATTCGTCTCATCCCTGCGTTCCTGTTCCTCGTTGTTCCTGGTTCCTGTCTCTTCATTCCTACCCTGCTTTATGCTTTGGATTGACTACACGGACTTTGACTGTGCTTTGCCTGACTTTGCCATTGATCATCTCCAGACCCAGACCTCTGCCTCGCCTGACTACGCCTCAGCCTATCTCCAGACCCAGACCTCTGCTTCGCCTGACTATGCTACTGCCTATCTCCAGACCCAGACCTCTGCTTCACCTGACTACGCCTATCTCTAGACCCAGACCTCTGTTTCACCTGACTACGTTACCGCCTATCTCCAGACCCAGACCTCTGCTTCGTCCGACTACGCTTTTGACCTTCTCTGTGATCAGACCTCAGCCTTGCTTGCCACTGCCTTCGGATTGCCACCAGCCCTGACTCAAGCCTGCCCTTGGACGCTTCTCCAGCTTACTCCCTGGACGTGGTTTCTTCAGGCTTAGGCCTGCTTTTCCTAGAGCGCCCCCTGTCTGCCTTCATTCCATTGGCGCCTGAGTTTCCAGGACATTATCCAGTCTGGAGTAAGACTGTACCATCTCTCACCTGCTGTCTCTGGGCTGAACCAACTCCTACTGCAACTACATACAGAGGTCTCTGATCTCATTTGGCCAAATATATAATTTTCTCTCTTCTGAACATACCTTAGCTACATCGCTAGGCTTGATCCACTGCAGGTAATAGCAATGGCTATTAGGTTCAGATTGAGCTTGTCTAACATTAAGTGTAGTGACAAAAGTGAGCGACAAAATTTAAGTTAAGCAGTTCTCAGTGAAATGATTATATCTTCACCCTGTCATTACTTGCATATAAATGGCATGCTGCACTGGTACTTTTTTCTAAACTTGGCTGCATTTATTGAATAACATAATAGCTCTTCCAAGTTGTTTTTATTAAAAATATATTCAGGCTAAATATCACCAAAACACACAAGCAGGACAATTTTTAATTTAAAGGATTGCATACATAGTAACATAGTAATGATGACAGAAATGACCAAAAGGTCCATCCAGTCTGCCCAGCAAGCTTCTTTTGGTAGTATATGACGTTCTGTGTAGGCTACCCCCATGTTTCTCTTTTAGTGGGTGATGAGCCTTCTTAAAAATTCAGACAGTGCTGCTTGACGTACATTGCTTATGGACTTGGCTGTAGAAGCAGTCCTGTGCTTTTTCCCTTATGTCTGCATATCAGTAAAAGTCAGGACCTGTGTTGGTTGTCATCTGAATCCAATTCCTTCCCCCCCCCCCCCCCCCCCCCCTCAGCACCATGAAGCAGGTAGCAATGAATTTGTGTCAAAGGCATGAAGACTTATTAGTTAAAGGTAGTAATCCCATGCCTTCTGTTAAGGATAGTAACTGCAGCTCCGTACAGATTACCCCCATGCTTATTAGTTCCTCAAGCCATAAATGTTGGGGCACTCGGTTGTTGTTTGAATCCATTTCACCTTTTCCCCCTGCTGTTGAAGCGGAGAGTAACATTGCAGTTGCATCAAAGCATCAAGGCTTATTGGCTAAGGGTAGTAATCCCCAAGCCTTCTGTTAAGGGTAGTAACCGCCGCACTAGCAAGTTATCCCCATGCACCCTTTTCCTGATTTCCATCCTCTAGTCTTTAGGGATCCAGGGTTTATCTATGATCCTTTGAATTCTTTGATAGTTTTCATCTTCACCACCTCCTTCAGAAGAGCATTCCAGTCATCCACCACGTGAAGAAATATTTCCTGATGTTGGTTCTTAGTCGTCCCTCCTGGAGTTTCATTTCATGATCCCCTAGTTCTATTGATTTCTTTCCAACATTGTGCATGATTAAAATCTTTCAGGTATCTGAAGGTCTGTATCATATCTCCCCTGTACCTCCTCTCTTCCAGGGTGTACGTATTTAGATCCTTTAGCCTCTTCTCATAAGTCTTCTGATTGAGGCCCCCACACCATTTTGGTCACCCTTCTCTGGACCGACTCCATCCTGTCTCTATCCTTTTTGAGATATGGACTCCAGAACTGAACACAATATTCCAGGTGAGGCCTTACCAAGGACCTGTATAAGGGCATTATCACCTCCTTTTTATTACTGGTTATTCCTCTCTCTATGCAGCCCAGCATTCTTCTGGCTTGTGAGTGTGTGTGTTTTTATAGGCATGTATGGGAATGGGAGCCTGCATAAGAGAGCCCTTGTGTGTGTGTGTGTGTGTGAGTGTGTGTGTGTGTGTAGGGAGTTGAGGAATGGAAGCCTCCATGAGAAAGAAGATGTGAGAGTGGGAGCCTGTGTGTTTGTGTGTGAATGGGAGATTGCATGTGAGAGAGAGCCACTGGTATAGCCAAGGGTGGGCCGTGGTCCACCCATTTTGGACTTAGGCCCATCGAATCACCATTGCCCAGTGCCCGAGAAAAGAGGCCCTGTTACAGGGCCGCTGTGCTGTTCATCCTGCTATAGCACGGCAAGAAAAGGAGGTCACGCTACACTGCCACCGCAGTGCTCATCCTGCAGCAGCCCGTGGAGGCCCTGCCACAGAACTGCCCCAGAGCTCATCCTGTAGAAGTCTGAGAAATGAAGATCAATGCAGGGCTGTCGTGTATCTCATCCCAAGTAGAGGATGCCTCACAGCAAAGAGGCCCAGAAGAGAGGTAGAGGCACTGATAAAGTGTGTGTGTATATGTGTGTGAGAGAGCGTGTGGGAACGGGAGCCTGCATACGAGACAGCATGTGAGAATGAGAGTGAGAGCCTACTTGTGTGTGTGTGTGTTTGTGTGTGTGTGTGTGTGTGTGTGTGTGTGTTGGAAGCTATATGTGAGAGAGAGATTATGTGAAAGTGGGAGCCTGTCTGAGAGAAAACATGCGTGTAAGAGCATGTGAGAGAGAACATATGCAAGTGGATAAGGAAGGAAGGAAAGAAGCCAGTAGGAGAGAGAAGAAACAGAAAGATTAAAAGAGACCCTGGGAAAGGAATTAGTAAAAGACAGACAAGGGAAAAAAGAGACTGAGACCAACCGATTAGAAAAGTAGGATCAGACGACAAAGGAAAAAAAAATATTATTTTGACTTTTAGCGACTGGAATATGCCATCTTTGGGAATGGGAATGTATATTTCTTCAATATTAAAATTTGCTTTTTTTCAGTATTTCACTGTTCACAGAGTCTCTGTTTCTCAGGCTTTCCATTTCAGTTTTGTCTGCATGTTTCTGTTTCTAATTTGTAGTCCCTTATTCTGTAAGGGTTGATCTGTATTATGTGTGTGTGACTGAGGTGCAGTTTTTCGGCTTGTATGTAGTTTCTCTGTAGGGATTTATTGCAGTCCAACTTGTTCTTTGCCCACTAGGTGGTAGTGTTTAAGGTCTGGTGTAATATTTGCATTGCTGCCTTTTCATAGATAAAGTTGCCGCTGTTTTGAGTCCTGAGTTACTGCTGTTATGTCATGGTATGGCAAGGTTCTAGGTATTTTTTGTTTTGTTTTTTTGTAGGGGGTTTGTGTTACTTCACAAAGTGTTTGGCAATAGAGGGAGTTTGTTTTGCTGTTACTGAGGTGATACCAAAATTTGAATATATGTTTTTTCATGCCCTAGTTCTGTTCTGTACCTGTTGCAAATCTTTTCTTATGATTATTATAAGTATTGCTATTTAATTATAGTTATGATGTTCTCTGTGTTTTGGGAAAAGGATTCATAAACGAATACAATCAGATTTGTTTTATTAAGTGATTGGATCTTGTGTTACTGTTAAGTTTTGTTTACTTTTTACATGCTATTATGTATTTATAAACTATAATAAATTAATACAGATTAATAAGACATTTTTAATATTGGTAAGTGCTTGAAATAATTTAATTAAAATATTTTAAATCGTCACTCGATGCATGATGGTTGTTGCATGCTACTTAGAAATCCACTGTCAAGTGCACTCTAAGGCATTATTTAATTGATAAGAGAACAACTGTATGCTTATTGCCCACCCATGTTAACCTTGGGGAGGTTTCCTCCACAAAATTCAGTTTGTTTGTTTGTTTGTTTATTTATTTATTTATTTATTTATTTAGAGTTTTTTTTATACCAGTATTCGTCAAAACATCATATCGGTTTACATGTAACGTGTAACAGAAAGGAAGTACATTAAACAGGGTGAATGCTGAACTTGGAAAAGTATATAGATGATAGTTAACAAACTGATAGAGTCAAACACTGCATATCTTAAATCAGGATAAAGTCATAACATTGCAGTTAGTATTTACAATTAGTTAGTTAACGAGTAGTTAACAAACTTTGTTGGAGTATATACATTACATATCATAAATAAGGAATAAGCCATGACATTGGAGTTAGTATTTACCATTAGATTGGGCAGATAAGGTTGATGCGAAGGTGGGGGGTGGGGAGGGAAGGGTGGAGGGATGAATAAATGGGGTTATTCCGGGAAGGCTTTTCTAAAAAGCCAAGTTTTAAGCTTTTTTTTTTTAATTTTTGTGTGCTTGTTTCCAGTCGAAGGTCTGATGGCATGGAGTTCCAAAGTATGGGACCTGCTATAGAGAAGGCACACATTTTAGTGGAAGTTAGACGATACGTCTTGTGAGGTGGGATGCAGAGGGTGCCTTTGTGGATTGCTCTGGTGGGGCATTCAGAGGCATATAGGTGAATGTGGTTGCTAGTGCAGTTAATGTTGTTGTGAATGGATTTGTGTATAATGAGTAAGTTCTTGTAGAGGATGCGGGCGGAAACTGGCAGCCAATGCAGATCCTTAAGGATTGGAGTTATGTGGTCAGTTCTACATGTGTTAGTTAGTATTCTGGCTACAGCATTTTGTAGGGGTTTAATGTAAGAAGCAGGGAGTCCTAGGAGGATTGCATTGCAGTAGTCAATTTTTGTAAGGATGGTAGCTTGTAGGACGGTACGAAAGTCATTGAGGTGAAGGAGGGGTTTAAGTTTCTTAAGGGTGTGGAGTTTGAAGAAAGAATCTTTTATCGTGGCGTTTATGAATTTTTTGAAATTGAGTTGGCTGTCAATGGTGACTCCGAGGCTAAGCACTTGTGGTTGGAGTGAAATTGTGGGTGCATGCTGATTGCTGGCTGTTAAGTACTCGATGGTGTTATGCTGCGAAATGAGGATGAGTTCTGTTTTAGCAGTATTCAGAGCAAGGTGTAGGCCAGTAAGGAGGTGGTTTATTGAGTTGCGGCAGTTCTCCCATGTTTTGATGGCTTTGTCTAGTGATTCTTGGATAGGAATGAGAATTTGGACATTGTCCGCGTAGAGGAAATGTGGGAACTCTAGGTCGGTAAGTAGTTGGCAGAGGGGGAGGAGGTAGATGATAAACAGTGTGGATGAGAGTGCGGATCCTTGAGGGACCCCTTGGGTGAGTCGGGTGGGTATGGATTCGGAGTTTTCAATTTTGACCACGTAGCGCCTATTCTTAAGGTAGGAGGTAAACCAGAGGAAGGCTAAGCCAGTGAAACCGATTTCAGAAAGGCGTCTTATTAGGGTGTCATGGTTGACGGTATCAAAGGCAGCAGAGGATGAAAGAGTGGCCACGGTCTATTCCTTTTAGCAAGGTATCGGTAAGGGAAAGCTGTAGGGTTTTGGCTCTCAGGAATTTACGAAATCCGAATTGACTGGGTGCAAGTATGTTGTGGGTTTCGAGGTAAGTTGTGGGTTGGGCGTTGACCACTTTTTCTATGACTTTAGTGAGGAGGGGGAGGTTGGATATCGGTCGGTAGTTGGCAAGGTCTGAGGTGTCAAGGTTAGTTTTTTTAGGATGGGTTTGACTACTGCAAGTTTTAGGGAATTGGGAACTATGCCAGAGGTGAGAGAGCAGTTGATTATTTGCACTAAGGGCTTGGCAATAATGTCTGGGATGTCTAGCAGTCCTTTGGTGGGTAATGTGTTGTGGGGGTGTGAGGATGGCTTGAGCCTTTTTAGTATGGTTTCAATTTCTAGAGCAGAGGTAGTGTCTAGTGTGTCCATCGTTGGATTATTGTTGCAATGTATAGGGAAGGTTAGGGTGCATGGGGTAGAGAAGCGCAGCAGGATGTTCTTTATCTTGTTATGGAAGAATTGTGCGAGTTCTTCGCATTTGCTTTTGGGATCGATGTCCAGGTTATTGGGGGGTTTGGTTTTGGTGAGTTCCGTGACTAAGGCAAATAGGGCCTTGGGTTTAAATTGGTAGTCATGTATTTTTGCTGCATAGTGGTCGCGTTTAGTTTTGAGGATTGTTATTCTGTAAGTTTGCAGGGCGGATCTGTATAGGGCAAGGTGGGCAGGTGAGGGGTTCTTGCGCCATTTTCTTTCAAGAAGTCTAAGGTCAAGTTTAAGGTTTTTTAGGAGTGGGGTGTACCAAGGATTTTTTGCATGTTGCGCATGGCTGATTTCCTTGGAAGTGAGAGAGCAGAGTGTGTTAGCAATGTCTGTAGTAATGTTGGTCCAGGAGGCCAGGGCTAGGTCAAGGTTGGTAAGGTCTAAGTTGTGTAGGGAGTTAGTGAGAGTAGCTGTGAGGTCCTCCTTCTTGCAAGGTTTCCTAAATTGTATGCTTTTGTCGTGAGTTGGTGGGGTTGTGGTGGGAGAGTTTATGTGTAAGTATGGTTTTGTGAGCTAGTGGTCAGACAATGGCATGGGTGTGCAGGATGGGAGTTGGGATGCGTAGATGGGGGAGTTGGTGAATATTAGGGCAAGGGAGTGTCCAGCTTTGTGTGTGGGAGTGTTAATGTGTTGTTGGAATCCTAGTGCATTGGCTATGCCACTGGGCAGCAGGTTCCTGCCGGCAGGGTTACTGCTCATGCACTTAAGGTCAAGAGAAGTGAGGGGAGATTGTGCCTCAGGTGATTGTTTTGGTCTTAGCTTGTGGCACTGGGGTGAGGAGTGCAGTGCTGCTGGGTTTAGCCTAGGGGAAAGGGAAGGCATAAGCATTGGAATGGGCCACCAAATTTTCTAGCTGCCAGGCTGCTGAAGATCTTCAGCGTTTTGGCTGGGCTCACAAACCACTAATGCTGGCACAGAGAAGTTTTTGCCCCATAGGCTGTTCACAACAGTTTCTAGGTTAATTTCTTTACTAGGCTTTGTATTAATGTGACTTTCTGTATCCTTAAGCATTCATACAAGAAGGAATGGGGGGGGGGGGGGGGGGGCACGAAGAAGATGCACAAATGCATTGGTCCCCAGGCGCCGGAGACCCTTGCTATGCTACTGAAGATCACATCAGCGATCTACACGGTACCGTTAAGGGGATGATTGATTGTGTGGGATCCTGGAGGAGCAAAAGGCATGAGAATGTATGGTGCATAAGAAAACTGCACTATAATATGGAACACCATGCCGGTGGAAATCAGATTGGAAAGAGACATCAAACCTTCAGAAAAAATTTAAAAACATGGCTATTTAAGCAGCATACCACAAAGAGAATAGAGAGCAGAACCCAGGTAAATTCCCCCCCCCCCCCCCCCCCCCACACACACACCTTTCTTCTTAAAGTGTGTCCTCTCTTTTATATTCTAAATTCTTCTTTTTATTTTAAACAACAAAAGAACTAGAGCTAAGTAACACCAATCTTATAGCGGAGTAAGAAAAACTGGACATGACTTATAACACTCACCAAATAGTATTTATTATGATATTATGTTACAGTATTTTTTATGGCACCTGTTTAAAAGTTTGAATTCTAGACACTTTATACAACATAGTTTTTGTGCCCTATTGTGAACCGTTGTGATGGCACCCACTTAACGACGGTATAGAAAAGATTCTAAATACAATAAATAATAAATAAATGCAACTTCTGCCACCTATTCTTGTGAATGTGTTGTACCTATGAATGTTCATTGTGGATATCCTGAAAGCAGACCAGAATCGAGACTCCTGTTATCCCCTTCTCGTCTCACATTCTGCCATTCTTTTCCTTAGCATTCCCTCTCTCGTCTCTTTCCCTTGCTGAGAAACCTCCAGCAAAATGAGGTTTTAGCTGTTCTGCCTCCAGAACTACAAATTCTAAGGCACTAGGAGAGGGTACACACCAGCCACAGCTCAGTCTGGCCATCATGATCAGATTCATGTGGTAAATGGAGATGTCAGACTAGCGCTGAACTAGGGAACTTGAAGATTTGTCACGTAAAAGGAGACTTTTACTTTTACCAAACAAAAATCACTGTTTTCAGTTAGACAGTTTCAGGTCCCACCCTGCTGTTAACCTTCAGAATGGGAGAACATATCAAACAGCTGCACGCTAGGGCTTGCTTTACTAATCAGTGATTGATTGGTTGAGCCTTTCACCAGCGGCCAGTGAAGGAGGGAATGACGAGATCGGAGCTCCTTCTCTGTCCCTGTTTCTGTCTACGCTGCTAGTTTTGCACTGAACCGGTCTTCAATCCTTCCACCAACTTCAGGTACCGGTTACTTGCTAGATTTCAAGAGCGTGCTGCATGTGTTACGGGGGCTCTGAAAGATCCTTAAACTTGTCTTTTAACATGTGGATATTGCTTAGTATTTTCTGTATGTACCGCGTTCTTGCTTAGAAACTGAAAGCACTCTCCGTGCAGCTCTGCATTGAAAGGATAGGTTGGGGAATATAAAGCACCACGGAGAAGGGAGCGGTGTCAGGGTATCAGATGGCTCAATTAAAAAAATAGTGATATCAAAATAATGATGCATCCTAGGATAATCACAAAGCCAATAGCTAGATTTCAGGAACTCTAAGATGAAAATTATTAAGCGCAATTAAACATGACAACTTAGAGTAGTCAAAATTCAGCAGAGGCAGGATTGATAAAACCCAAAACAAAGTAATTGTTGAAAATCAAGTCATGTAAAGACCCTAAAATTAAGAGAAATTGACAAAAATTATTTATTAACATTTTTTTTTTTACTCACAATGCATGACGAGTTACTGTTGTTTATGTATTATTTATGTTCTTATGTTCAGAAACTCTGTTTAATGTAACCCCTTAACCGCGACAGTTTTGTTCTATGGAAACCGACCTGATTTGATACTTGTATTGAGAATGTCGGTATATAAAAATCCTAAATAAATAAATAAATAAAACATGGCCAATCCACATCAAAACAATCCTCAGCGGTCAAACTACAAAAAATACAAATAAATGTGATCAATAAAATAAACTAAAAATCTTGCCTACATAACTAACAATAATAAATCTATCAGCTAACATTTAAAACCTAATAAATCAATACACTGCGAAGTAAAAAAAGAATTACTGAATATAAACAAAGGCAGTGAATGGAGCATAGAACATTCATGACGTAATGTTCAAAAGGATTTAGGCACCTAAACCCCAGTTCCTTTTAACTTCCTATTTGTATTTTTCAAATTACATAGATTCAAGATAATCTTGCAACAAAAATGAGCAAGACTTTAGGAAACAGAAGCAGATAACAATATCACAAATAAAGAACCCCCCCCCCCCCCCAAAAAAAAGATGTGAGTTCAATATCTAGTCCATTATCCATTAAGATAGTAAGCTAATAAAGAAAGAAAAATATCAGAGAGAGGGCGTGCTTCTGAAACAATACAATGTACTGAGAACAACCGAGATTTCAAGTTGTATCAGGTGACAGAGACATTGGAGGGCTTTGCACAATTGTTTCACTTAAATAAAAAAGGAAAGTTAACTAGGTTCAAAGAAAATACTTCACACAACACTTGTAAGGATTTTTAAAGAAAAAGAACCTCCCTAATTGTAACACTTAGGACACAATAACAAAAATTGTTTATGTTTCGGGTTGTTTTAGAAACATCAGGGAATACCATGGCTCTTTGCTGTAGAAAATGTTCTCCACGATGTTTGAAATAAAGTTTCAACAACCAGTCTCTGTCTGGTTGAAGCGCCAGGGAAACTATCGAAGTAACAGCTTTGGCCAAAGTAGTAACTGATGAGTCTAACAGGCCGATGTAATATCCACGCAGGAAACACGGGTGCTCATGATTTGAGCACCTGCTTACCTAACGCGACTGTGTCCCTAGCGCCTCCTTGTCATCGGGTGCCCAGGAGAAGTAGCTGTGCGAGGGTTAAGAAAATTGAGCATCCGTTTTCCTAACCTGACCACAGTCAAGATATGTTTCTTCCCATGTGGCGATATTAAAATGGAGGAACTATAGAAAAGCAGTATTTCTGCTTTTCTGTAAACTTTTGGGGCATCCTTAAGACTTAACACGAGCTCCAGGGTTGGTGTTAATTTTTGAGGGTAAAAATGGGCACGTCGGGAGCACATTTATTTTTTACGTAAGGGGTACTAGCTAATAACCTCATCCACGTCGCATTTACATGTGATGAGCACTATTAGCTATGCACTGGTTTGTGAGCGCGTTATGGATGCGCTAATCCCCTTATTGCATAAGGGGTTAAGGACGTACATCAAACTGCGCGCTAGCCTGAGCACATGGTTTTGCGTCGGCCTGTAATATTGCAGTCACATTCAGGCCTTTATCTAAAGCAGGAGAAGGTTCCTGCTTGCCTACAAACAGCTCTTCTTTCTTAAAGGAGAGAATATAATAAATGCGAGAAACAGGTGTCATAGATTGATCAGGAACTTTAAGAATCTCAATTAGATACCTTCTAAACAAATGCCTAGGTGAAGCCGTTGGTAATTTAGGAGCATTTATAAATATTAAATTCTTTCTTTTCATAAGGTTTTCAGTATTCTCCATTTTATTAGCCAAATATGTTCAACCTTTAACCAAGGATTCCTGCAGATTTCCAGCTTGCTGCACCTTGGGTTGTAGCTCAGAGATTTTAGATGCCACTTCTAAATCTGAATTTTCCCAATACTGAACACGGTGCTCCAAATCTCTATTCTTTTCCACAAGGACAGAAATTTGGGAAATGACAGCATTACCTAGGCTTTCAGGCGTGACCCATATGGCCTCTAAGGTGAATTTAGGCGCCCTCACCAAGGTGAAACTGGAAAGCAAGGATTGAGCCGAAGCAACAGGTACCTGCGCTGCGCCAAGATTGCAACCTAAGCCGCTTCCCTCTGACTCTCCATGCGGTTATGTGATCTGAGAGTTCCCAGAATTCACAGCTCTAATCACTGCACCTTCAGCATTTTCCACCACAGATCCTGCAGTCAGAGGAGTTGCCATGACATTATCTGCCAGCGACTCACTCTGGCACGGACTGGAGGCTCGAATAGCAGCGGGGATCCCCAGGAGGAGTTCTCAACGCTAGGCTCAAGGAGACTGATGATCCAGGGCTACAGGAACTCCCCTGTATCTTGCCTTCTGTTTTCGACCCATGGCTCAGGAAATATGCTTTGAGGATCAGGAGCATATGCTATATACCGCCATCTTGAATCCCTCCCCTAAATCCCGGTTTATGTGTTGAAACTGAGGTAGTCTGAGGAAGAGTATGTGCGGAAACCATTTTCGTGCATAGTTTTATGCAGACTAGTGAGAGGTGTTCTGGGGGGGGGGTGGAGTCGGGGAGGGGAAGCCATTTGTGCGCAGGCTTGTGATTTTTCACCAGTATGCATGTAAATGCATGTACGCCAGTTTGCCCCTGCACAAGTGTATGTCCTCGCACCTACCAGTAGGACCCACAAGTTTTCAAAGTGAATTTATGCAGGTAAGGATAAAAAGTCTGCAGATGCTTTACACCAGCAGAATTTAGCCTGCTCCATGCTACTCCGAATTACTCTTTAAGGGCATAATTATCAAAGTTTTAATGTCAGCAGGTAGTTCTTAGCTGAAGACTTTGCATTAATTTGTAAGGCAAAAATCGGCATGTACTTTCGCTGTACCCTGGGAAATCCATCCATTTGCATACAGGTACACCTAATAATGTGGGTGAGTAGATTTTCTGGCAGACTTACTTGCATACTTTTTAATTTGAAATCAAGTGTGCACATAAATTGGAACTCTTCCCCAACTCCGATTCAAAATGAAATCCTGTCGCATGCTTCAGCCGGCCCTCTCCGCTTTCCCCGCAGATGGGGGAGGGCAATTTTTAAAATGGATTTTTTTTTTTTTTGCGGGTAGACATTCGTCAATTACCCGTGGAAGTCCCTTTAAAAACTGCCCCATAAATAGCAATGGTGTTAGCAGTGGTCCTTGTGGGACTCAGAATTGTAATGGCCTAGAAGTTGCAAGAGTATAACCGGGGGAGATTGCTTCCATCTTGATCTCTAGAAATGATCACAGCCCAAATGGTGTAGATTCTCTCACACCTAAGAGTAAGGTGGACTAAGCCCTACTATTCTTTTACGTGAGGAAAAGTTCAACAATGACAGGTTCTAAAGGAGAGGTGGTCACTTTGGAATGACACGGGTGGGTCGGGGAGGAGTTGTGTAAATGGTGATTCCAGTGAGTCACTGTGGGAAGCTCTTTGGGAGTTTCAGACAGGCATTGCCCAGGGACCTATTAAGGGGCAGCCAAAGGGCCAGGGCTCTCACTGAACTCATGGAAGAGACAGGGTTGCCTGCCTTCCCCCCCCCATTTTCCCAGGTGATGAAGGATTCCATGGAGGTCCAAAGATCTAGGACTGCTGTCCAACTGTTAGCCGGATAAACTCATCTAGCTAACTTGACCGAGGTATTCAGGGGTGCAGCTGTGCCTCTGAATAAACTCAGCCATCTTTTAGTTAGACAGATAAGTTTATCTGGCTAACTTTTGGAGAGCTGAATAGCAGTCCTAGACTTAATTCAGCTGACTAAACCAGTTAAGACAGAATATCGTCACTTATCCAGCTCATCGGGCAAGTAGCTGCCCAGTCCTATCCTTCACTTAACCAAATAAAAAGTTATCTGGCCGAGTGGCAGCTGCTAACTGCGGCTGAATATTGAAACAGCGCTACGTGAGTGGCGCTATATATCAACCTCTGTGTCTATTTTTGTAGTTTGGACCGCCTTTTATTTTTGTACACGCTGAACTTTTGAACTTATTTAGTAAATTGTTTTTGTTCTGGAACACAGCACTTGGTAAGAAGACTTTGTTTTTAAGGGTGATCCTCACGAAGGACCTGCAGATTAAACCTGACCCCATACCAGAATCAGAGTCTCTAACTCTGCAGTGAGTGGTTCAGTGCTCAGCAAGGCGACTCCCTTGAAATGGGGTGGGAGGAGGCCTGTTAAATAAGTTTTTGATAAGTAATTCAAAAGCAGCTCATGTTCGACAGTGTACAACACTGATTGATTGATTTATTTGTTTTTATATACTGACATTCGAACTTGTATATCACATGGGTTTACAATGAACAAATAGAGTTGCTTACAATGGCATCTTTACAGAATTTCTTAAATATCTTGCACAAGGCTTAATTGAGAATTAGAGTACTGGTAAAGTCTTTAAATGTTACACATATTCTTATCTAGTATAAACTTAGGTAAAAAGGCAAATAACAAGTCAACTTCAACATTATAGTCAAGGGTCATTGAGCAGGTCTTATTGTATGAGGTTACGTTATCGGAATAGATAGGTATCATGCAGATGCATGCATGGTAGTTTTTAAGAAATATGTGAGTGTGGCAGTTATTGGAAACTTAGTTACGTTCAAATTCAATGCTATAATCGAGCGTTATCACACTTCCAAGAAATCTAGTAAAACTAATAGTGTGGTATAACCTGTGTCCAATCCATGATACAAATCAACTCCTAGCAGTTAAAATGGTTTCTGAGCTAAAACCTTTTTCTAAAACCAGGCTGTAGAGGATTCAGTCCCTTTGCATTTTAATACAAATTCTTGTATTTGGATAGGTACAACATTTTGCAATGATTTTTCTCTAAAACTAGCAAAGGTGTAGCAAAGCCAAAAAAACCCCCCAAAAAAACTATTCAAAATTTAATAAGAACACGAAACAAAGAACAGAGAAAAATTGTGAAAAATAATAAAACAAATAGGAAAAATGAAAAAGGCTCAATCATTCCAAAAATGTGTTCTGGTAACAATAGTTACAGTTTAATCATCTTCAGCCAGAAAAAAACTCTTCAAACCATTCGGTGCAAAATCTAAAGAAACATGCAAATCCATTTTTTTTCAGAAACTGAAATTTCAATTGGCTTTTTGTCCAAAAAGTGCCATATTTTCTTTTATCCATTTACAGTATTGTATTTGAGTCCTGCTGTTGCTCCTAGGGCCATGTTTACTATCAGGGCCAGAAAGAGAGACTAGCCATATTGCCCTCACACTAGGTAGGTATTTATGTCTCTATGGGAGGCCCACCTAGTAATTCGAGGTGAGGTTTAGGTATTAGTGTAGGGGTTAGGGGCCACTTTGACATTCAAAGGGAGAAGTATGAACAGAACAGTGCCCTCTTGTGAAGATTTAATGACCTTCGGAGTGAGGAAACTCACTCAAAGATGAGATTTGTGCACTGTTTTCTCAACCTAGCTTGATGGACTCTCTACCTGGGTAACATCAAGCTATGTTGAGAGAACATTGCACAAATCTCATCTTTGAGTGAGTTTCCTCACTCCGAAGGGCATCAAATCTTCATAAGAGAGCACTGTTCTGTTCGTATGTCTCGCTTTGAATGTCAAAGAGGCCCCTAACCCCTACACTAATACCTAAACCTCACCTCAAGTTACTAGGTGGGCCTCTCAGAGAGAGATAAATACCTATCTAGTGTGAGGGCATTATGGCTAGTCTTTCTCTCTCTCTCTCTCTCAATAGCTAGGCTGGCGCTCTGCAAAACAGTGAACCCAGCCTGCCCCTAACTCCTTTTTCTGATTTGCATCGCACTATACATTATGATGCGAAAACACCATAAAGCTATTTGATAAATGACCCTGTTAGATTGTAAGCCCCCTGGGGATAGGGAAATACCAACAGTACCTGAATGTAATCCAGTTAGAAGCGCTGAAAAAAAAAAAAGTGCGAAAAGCGGAATATAAATCTAAATAAAATAAATATATATATATCTATGTGCAGTATATGAATAAATACATTCAACAAATTTCCAAGAACCGCTGCATCAAGAAAGCCCTTCAAGCTCCTGGGGAACCCCAGGAAACCAATCAGACACTGATAAACATAAATTTCCTAGCTGAAAAGAAAGCCTGCCACATGTTACATTTACTGAAGATGCACAAAACAAAGAATTTGGAAATTGATAACATATCTGGCACTGTTGCCAAAGTGCATTCATAATGTCCCTTGAGTTGCAACACAATTCTGGAACTATATTGCCTTATGGTAATTATGCTGCAGGCTGGGAGGGTATGAGGAGCTATGTGTTTAAAACAAAATCTTTTCAGAAAAAAGTATTGTTATAAATACTTTTTCTAGTTTCAAGGACTACAGTTTGTGCAGGACACCTTATTGTGCAGATCCTGTTTCACAGGAGAAAGACAGTGGGTGTCAAGACAGGCTGGCTGTGCCTTTGAAGTTACTTTATGAATAACCAGGCCATCACTCATTAAAAGTTTACATAAGCTATGGATTTCAGAATTAGGTAAACATTATTTTCTTTCCAATGTTTTCTTAATAATAAGCCCTCTTGAACTAGAAGTGTGGAGCTGTGGTGTTTTTCGGTAGTAATGCCAAAAGAGATAATCAGGCCTGCAAAGTCCTCTGCCTTGATTAGGATTGTAAATTTTTAAGCTGCCACTGTTGACCTATAGTTTCTAACTATCCTGACCCTGCAGTGAGAACAGGAATACCTGGGCAAAACTGATGTGTCAATTGGTCTTTCTGCCATCATCCAATATGTTGTTATGTTACTGTGTTTTTTTAACCATATGATTACTTTTTTCTTTGTTTATACATTTATAGTATTAACCAGGGGAGAAGAAGGAGGGAAGAGCGATGTGTGGTTTGAGTGAGACGGCAGGAAGGTGCATGTGTATGAGAGGAGGAAAGGTAGAATGTGTGAGAGAAAGTGATTTCAGGGCATGAGAAGCTCTGGCTGCCTTTGAACGGGTGGAGTGCTGGTTCAGGAGGCTGGAGTTCTGCTCTTCTATGGCAGTTCACACAAAATCCAAAAAACACACAATTTTGTAGTCCACCTAGGATTTTAGATAGGTGGAATAGAAATTGTTTAAATAAATAAAATCCTTCACAAGAGGATTCTCCCTCTTAGGTTCCCATCAACTCCTGTTTCCTCTTCAAGTCCCAGTAAAAAAAAAAACCTGGAAAAACCTCTTCATGTTCACACACAGCTCTGACTGCAGGCTTCCCCAAGCATTTCATGTTGCCATTGGACAAAAGGTTCTGATCTTCACAGCTGGTACTTAAGTCCTTACCAGAGTGAACTCCCTTTGCTTATTCCAGCGGATCAGAATCTATACACACCACACAGAACACCTTTTCAACAAACTCCATGTATACATTCCTCAAACTCCTCCCTATGACACATAGAAGTCATCTTTTATACACCTCCAAAACCCATCCCCCCCTTTGGGGGAAGGACCCTTCTTTAACTCCCTTTCTTAACTACACCTCCCTGGACCTCGCACTGCTGGAAAGCTCCCAATAATACCAGCAACCCTCAGGAGGATGAAGGCATGGAAGTCCAGCTTTCATGCCTTGGTGGCGTATTTTTCTTTGGCCAATGGTTCCTCATCTGTGATTCAACTATATTTTCATGTGGTTGTCTGATTATGCTAGTGTGACATACTGTACTCTCCTATCTTTTTCGTTGAATGGAACATCCTGGCTGCAGTGTCTCCTAGAAGCAAGGGGATTCTTAATTCTCTGCAGGGAGAATTATTCTGTCAACTGGTAATGGAACCTACATAGGGGGTGGTGGGGGCTGATCATCTGGGATCCAGTGATCACTGGATGTTGTGGTTCAGCATTAAGAGTGCAGGAGATGAAGGCTCATTCAAAGGGGAGGGTCCTACACATCAGGAAAACTAACTTTGTTAAAACGGGAGAGAACCTCAAGGAGTCGCTAGCTTGAATGGGAAAATCTAGGGGAAATAATAGAGTAGTGGACAACACTAAAAGGAGATATAAGGGCAACAGCCTTTTTGTTAGGAAAGAAAATGGGAAAAAGAAGAGGCTATGGTTTTCTAAGTAAGTAGCTGAAAAAAAATAAGGTGAACTACAAGAGAATGCAGAAAGAGGAAGACTGGCAACGGTATCTAGAAAAGGTAAAAGAAGCTGGGAATGTAGTCCAAAATGCAAATGGATAAAAATAACAAATACAATAAAACGGGGATTGGGGGGGGGGGAGGAGCAAGACTTTTTTTTAGATATGTTAGTGATGGAAGGAAGTGCAGACGTGGCATTGTAAGATTGAGAGGTGAACGAGAGGAATATGTAGAGGCTGAAGAGGAAATAGCAAATTTACTTAACCAACATTTCTGTTTGGTCTTCACCGTAAAAGGAGCAGCACAAAACGAACACAGATAAGACTGAAAGTGAGGTAAACTTCAATCAATTTTCTGAAAAGTGCATTTGTTCATGAGGAGCTAATTAAACCTAAGGTAGTACTGCAGTGATGCCAGATAAGACACATCTGAGGGTGTTAAGGGAACTTAGAGAAGTTCTGGCAGCTCGCTGGTTGACCTTTTCAATGCTTCTTTAGAGTTTGGAATAGTTCAGAGGACTGGAGATGGGTTGATGTGGTTCTATTCACAAAAGTGGAATGAGACTGGGAACTATAGGTCAGTTAGTCTGAACTCCATGGTGTGCAAATTAATGGAATCGCTGCTAAAACAGAAGATAGGGCAGTTTCTGGAATGCAATGGATTGCAAGATCTTGTCAAGCAATCTGATCAGTTTCTTCGATTGGGTGCATAGGAAGAGGAATGGTCAGCAGATAAAGAGAGATGTTATTCCTACTGTATAAGTTCATGGTGAGAATCCATTTGGTATAGTGTGTGCAGTTCTGGAGACCGCTCCTTTAAAAGGATATAAACTGGAGTCAGGTCAGAGGGTGGCTACTAAAATGGTTAGTGATCTTCATTCTAAAACATATTGGGACAGACTTAAAGATCTAAACATTTATAGCTTAGAGCAGTGGTTCTCAACCTTTTTTCGGCCGGGACACACCTGACAGATGGTTCTCACATGCGTGATATACTGAACATGTGACCATCACAGGACTAAATGTAAACATGCCCTCTGCATCCTCACCCAAAAATGGGTGCAGAACAGATCTAGGGCATTACTCGTACAACTCACCATACAAAAAAAGATATTCTGGTTCTGATTACATCTCAGTAAAAGCAAAACAAACTACCTTTACTGGCAGGTACAATACCCCTCCTTATGAAAAGACAGTAATTTACCACTACAAATATTTAACCAGGCCCTAAACACTAATACACCTCCTATTAGGAAAACAGGGCAAGCCAAGCTGCTATAGATACCCACTTAGATGAACAGAATAACATCCAACAATTAAAAACTCATAAAAATTATTAAAAATTGTCCAAATATCAATAAAATATTTCAAAACAGCAGACACATCACATAATACCCAATAATTAAAATGGCAGTCAATCAGGAAAAATAAACTTAAAAAGCTGCCTTTACTTACCCTCTCCAGCAACTCTCCTACTCCTTTCCCTTGCAGGCCAATAGCACTCACCAGAAGCAGCAGTGGCTGCTGAAGCTCTGTCCTCACAGTCCTCTTCCTTAGGGCCCACAACCAGTCACAACCAGTCTCTGACTCACACAGACAAGTAATCTCCCTAACTAGTATCTCTTCCTCACACACATACCAGTCACCTCCCTGACCAGTCTCTGTTTCTCTCACACAGACACCAGTCACCTCCCTGACCAGTCTCTGTCTCTCTCACACAGACACCAGTCACCTCCCTGACCAGTCTCTGTTTCTCTCACACAGACACCAGTCACCTCCCTGACCAGTCTCTGTTTCTCTCACACAGACACCAGTCACCTCCCTGACCAGTCTCTGTTTCTCTCACACAGACACCAGTCACCTCCCTGACCAGTCTCTGTCTCTCTCTCTCTCTCTTGTGTTCGTGCCTGCTTTCGCCCTCGCTCCACCCTCTCTACCTGTGTGGCAACTCCCTCCGTGCCTGATGGACAGCTTGATGCCGCGGCGTCTCCATGCCACTTCTCCCCAGCATCCCCGGGCCGGCTCGACGCTGCGGATCCGCCATGTTCCTGATGATGTAGGGCGCGTGCGCACGCGTGCGCTCCGAAGTATGTACCAGCAAGGGCACAAACCTCAGGGGCGTCCCCCTGTATTGACGTCATCCGCTTCCAACATAAAAGGTCTTTACTTTTGCTAACAGATCGAGTTAGCAAGGACTCCGATTGGACTAGCTTCGGCTGTCCAAGACTACTTTGCACCCAAAGGATTGCTTGCAGGATTTCCTTCGGACCCGCTTCACTCTTGCAACATTGCCTCTCTGAACCTACCAGGGGTACCTGCTCCTCGGAGGCCTCATTCTCTTTTTCTATTTCAGATTACAGAAAGGAACTGGTACTTGCTCCTCGAGGGCCCATGTTCCTAAATTCTCTGAAGACTCGCCATAGCCTGGAAGCGATCACAAGAGACGGACATTGTGAGTTATTATTTCAGACTACAGATAGGAACCGGCACTCACTCCTCAAGGGCCTATGTTCCTGAACACTCTGAAGATTCTCCTTGCCCAGAAGCTATCGCAAGTACAGACCTTTGTGAGTTACTATTTCAGAAGGTATATAGGAACCGGCACTCACTCCTCAAGGGCCTATGTTCCTGAACACTCTGAAGATTCTCCTTGCCCAGAAGCTATCGCAAGTACAGACCTTTGTGAGTTACTATTTCAGAAGGTATATAGGAACCGGCACTCACTCCTCGAGGGCCTATGCCCCTGAACACTCTGAAGATTATCTATTGACTAAAAGCCATTCCAGATACAGATTATTGTGAGTTACCATCGCTCTCTCAGAGTTTTCCCTGGAACCAGGTACTCGCTCCCCTGAGGCCCTAACCCTTTCCAGCTACTGAGCCATCTCAAGAAGTTGTAATCATTTTCATATTGTTACTAATAAAAGAATTATAATATCTAATTTGAATACAAGTCTTTCTCTTCCAAATATGTATAAAGGTAAGAGAGAAAAGGAGACATTTGGGGTGAGGAAGGTTTACCTGACTCTAAAATTGGCTCTTTTCTCTTCTATAAAGTAGAGCTGAAACAATCCTGAATTCCAGAATTATAATTAGCACAAGTAGGGTAAAGTTCAGTCGGGCTAAGCAGGGACTGCAAGACCCTGTAAAATGCCCCCTACCCCCAGTAAATACTTCCCTGGTGACTTGTTGAGGATAAGTAGCATTATTTATTTATTTTAAAATGTTGCACCATATTGCTCAGGGCGTGATACAACAATGTTTTTAAAAACAACTTAAATGCACATTTCCAAGCATCTTAACAAAAATCTAGCTGGAGCAAAGGACCGACCGTTGCTCAAACGTAATACACTTATTTTACAACATCAGCACTGCATCCTATTTTATAGTATCACCAATGAAGACATTTAAAACATCTGCAATATGCTGTAGCTAAAATAACCTATATATCATTGAGGTCTTTATTTGGATAAGCTGATGAGCGGGCACGTTATCCGTCTACAGGTAGCAGGATAACTTGTTCCAGATATTCAATGTGATAAATGTCCCAGGGAATATCCCTGATTAAAGTTATATGGCTGCCTGAATCCGGGTAACTTTTAAATCTAACCTGATAACTTATAAGCAGCAATATTCAAAAGATATTTGGCCACATACCTGGATAACTTTAGACCTGCTCTCTGGCACATCTTGAGATAACTGAATAACTTATTCAGCCAACTTGTCCCAACCTGCCCCTTTCTTATTTGGCTAAATCTTAATGTATTTTTTTTGTTTAATTATGTAATTTATTTATAGTTGTAATGCTATGATTTTTTTTTTTTTTTTTTTTTTTTTTTACAGAGATGAATTACTCCCGATTCATCAATGCAGTAAGTGCAGCAAGAAAGATATCTCCGATTAGAGAACTGAGTAAGTATATTTTTCTTGCCCCTTAAGTACATGTCTTTCATGCTGCAGTCCCAACGTGACCAGAATAACTCACTAACCATTAACTAAAAGCACAGAGGTAACTTTGAAAAGCCTACTGCAAGCATCAATTGGGAGATGTGTGCACAAGTTGGGCAGGCGTTCCCCGACCGAATTTTAAAAGCCACCCAGATATTTGAGTATCTCCTGCTGTACACATATGTCAAAAACTTTCCAAAAGAGATGGGGCATGGGTGTGGTCTGGGCAGAGTGAAGGCATTTCAGGGTGTGGCCAAGAGATGTGCACGCAAATACTTAACGTGCCTGGACGCGCACCCAGGTCCAGTGGCAGATACGTTTATTTCTGCTAGGGATGAGATGTAAATTAAAAAATAAACAGAGTCATTTCTCAAGGATTTAAAGGGTCGGGGGTAACGGGGGGGGGGGAGTGCAGACTATCAAACCAGGAGAGTTTGGAAGACCTTGCTGTTAATTGGACAAACTGGTGGATGAACTGGTGAAACTGGCAATAGCGTGGGCGCCCCTTTTAAAATTCCCCGACTTAAGCGGTAGAAGAGGGATATACGTGCATAGGCACATGTCCACTTAAAATTGGGCGCAGGTCAGGCTACTTTACAGCATGGGTGCCTATATGCGCGCAAGTTATAAAATGGTTGTGTATCTGGGTATGCGCCGAAGCACACGCGCTAAAAGAATGCCCACGTGCCGGTTTGAAAGTTACCATCATATTGTACAGAACAAGATTACAGTATAGATAAAATTGATATCAAAGATCTGGGGACTTACACTGCTAAGGGAGTCTTCGATATCCACAACCGAACCCATTATCTAAACATGGAGCGGGGATGTAATTGGGGGAGTAATCTAGTATTGGAAAGCCTGTGAAAGTGCAGTTTCAGTTTTTCCAAGAGAAAACAGGGCTAGAAGTCGATAGATAGATAGATATATTGGGGGCTAAAACAAAGACCGACCTAGCCTATGATATGGAGCCAGTTGGTAACCCTGCTAAGGAGCCACTTTTGAATTACTTCAAATTGACTTCATAGTTCAGATTAAAATATAGTGTTTTTCATACCTTTAATGCCCTGAATGTGATGCTAGATGTTGACATTCCTTTTAACATAAGAACATAAGAAAATGCCATACTGGGTCAGACCAAGGGTCCATCAAGCCCAGCATCCTGTTTCCAACAGTGGCCAATCCAGGCCATAAGAACCTGGCAAGTACCCAAAAACTAAGTCTATTCCATGTAACCATTGCTAATGGCAGTGGCTATTCTCTAAGTGAACTTAATAGCAGGTAATGGACTTCTCCTCCAAGAACTTATCCAATCCTTTTCTAAACACAGCTATACTAACTGCACTAACCACATCCTCTGGCAACAAATTCTAGAGTTTAATTGTGCGTTGAGTAAAAAAGAACTTTCTCCGATTAGTTTTAAATGTGCCCCATGCTAACTTTATGGAGTTTTATGTGGTCTCTCTGCATTTGTTTTCCACCATGCCCAGAGGTTAGAGATTGACATTGTAACAAGGAAGAGAGACATTTTTCTGCAAGGTATTCCAGAATATAGAGCATGTGTTCTTTTTCCTATTTTCTGTGTGTGTGGAGGGGGGTGGCATGCAGTCAACAGATCCTTCTGTAGAAAGAATGAATCATAGGAAATGCAGTTCAAAAGGTCATCGGTACCCAGGGCTGTTGGTTTACATATAATGTTGGTGCATATTTTCCAGCTAAATAGAGGGTGGAGGGGGTTTGTAGAGGTTTAAAATTGGCATTTTCACATTTCTGGCATATTGGTTGAGTTACTTTGCAATCAATATTCAAAGGCTTTGCCCAAATAACTTTTGGAGTTACTCAGACAAAAAGCGAGATTAGAAAACTTTCCCCCTTCTGACTGGCTACATTTTTGTCCGGATAACCCGCCTCCCCACCCAAGTGATGGAGGCCATCTGGGGGCAGGGTCACATTTTAGTCAGTGAGTGCTAATATTCAGTACTGCATGGATAGTGTTAGCCAGGTACGTCTGGTCAGATAAATGTCTACCCTAAAGATATCTGAATAACTTTATCTGGGCATATTTAGCAGAATACTCATCCAGGTTAAGTTCCGGTAAATATCCAACTAAAATTATGCAATATGGACCTCCTTTTTCTATTTACAGAAAATTCTGTTCACTCTGTTTTCTTACATATGACTTTTCATGTAAAATAATACATACTTCCATTTCTGTTAAAAGGTTTGCAAACCCTTTATTTTGTATTAAAAGTATTATAAAATCATGCTTATTTTTGATGCATTGTAAGAGTGTACATTGTAAGAGAGACTTGAGGTTGATGTTGTAAATGTTTTGTTTGGATAAGTTCAGGACTTAGCAGGACCATCGCTGAGTGTTAAATATATCCCACCCCACTGAACAAGTAAGTTTTAGCCGGGCAAGTCCTTACCTTGTTAAAACATGGCTGGATTAAAAAAACAGAGGCACAGCAGAGGCTGTCTTGGCACATGGCCAGTAAAGTTATCCAGCTAACTCTGGTCAGAAAAATAGAAGCTTAGCTTGAAAACTTTAAAAAAAAAAAAAGAAAGAAAAAATAAGCTAGTGTGCTAAACGGATGTGATCTCACTTGCCTTCTCCTCCCAATCTTCCCCAATTTGTGCATGCTTTTCCCTGTATTTGAAAGAGGCGTTCTCAGGGGGGTAGTTGGGGTAGAGAAACCATTTACATGCGTACTTTCGATTTTCGAATGTACAAGCATCGGTGTACGCGCAGGCATTTACATCTGCTCCCAAGCTGGCATAAATCCGTGTGCTGTGCAGATTTCCCCGCACAGCCGCTTATTTTCAGGTTCGCAAATTCACTTGGAAAATTAGGGCTGAAGTGCGCCTGCACTTTCTCTTGTAAAATGACCCTCTTAGTTTGATTATGGATCAAACAAAGGAGGGTGGTATGTTTTCAGAGTTTTGCTTTTCGGGTGTGGTGAGGTAGCTTGGGCATACAGAGTCCCCCATGCGTTGATGTGATGCCTCAGCCCCAAAGGCAGTGAATCTGACCTTGATTATCTCTTCCTTTCCATTCAGCTGAGCTGACCCTGAGGTCACCACCATCCCTAATTTCTATGGCTGGAGGAGCACCAAATCCAAACACGTTCCCGTTCAAGTCCGCCAGTATTCGCGTCAGAGACGGAACTACCATAACAATTGGGGAGGATATGATGAAGCAAGCCCTTCAGTACTCTTCCTCATTAGGGTATAGTAACTGCCAGAGATTTTCAGAAAGGATGTGTTTACTACATTAAAACACACTACTGCCTTATCATATGCAGTGCTGTACAGATAACATGCTGGAGTCGGACACACAGACCCTGCTCCGTGTAGCTTACAGTTTCTAGTGAAGACAAACTAAAGGCTTCAGGAAATGTATTTATTATCGTAGACATACTTTAAATTAACACGGCTGTGCTCAGGGAGAGCCAAAGTTTAAAATGTAAAAGCAAACTCAAAAATGTGTTTATTAGGAGGCACTTGAGTATTGGCAGAGAGAGAGCCCATTGCGCCAACTCAGGAATGCTGTTCTAGACATATGGGGCAGCAAGGTAGGCGCAGCCACAGGATGGCAAAGGAGGAGATAGGCACAGACAAGAGCAGCTTGTCTGATGAATAGAAGTCAGGATGAGGGGTATAGAGGGAAGATAAGAGAGGAGAAGTAATAGGGGCTGCAGAGTGAAATGCACGTGTAGTTGAGGAAGAGACGTTTTAACTGCATGTAGAGGCAGATTGGAAGCCAAAGTAGTGACTTGAGAAGAGGAGGTTAATGGTCAGAATGACACTGGAGGAAGATAAGTTGGGCAGCTGAATTTTGAATAGGCACTAGCAGAGATTGTTCAGTGGGAGACCTGTGAGGATCAGGTTGCAGTAACCCAAATGTAATGTCAAGCTGTACCTCAATCGCTTTCATACATACTCATGCAATATCAGTCAAATTTGTAATTAAGGTTAGGCCTTGTCATTTATGTTTTTAATTAAGGTTGGGCCTTGTCATATCGCTTTCAAAGGTTTTTTGCTCTTAATGCTATAGTTAAGGATTGTTCTCAGTCCTGATGTTTTGTGAAGATTTCATAATCCCCTCCTCACAGTTACTTGTATCCCCTGTTCCTTGTATCGCCCCAGAGCGAATTTGCAGTTTGATTGTAAACCGGTGTGATATGTATTTTATACAGGAACGTCGGTATAAAAAAGTTATAAATAAATAAATAAAGAAGGACAGATTTTGATGATGCTATAGAGAAAGAAACAACACATTGTAGCAGTGTTTTGAATATATACAGAGAAGGAAAGAAAGTCAAAGATATCCCCCAAGATTGCAAGCTGAGGAAAGTGGAAAGGAAATGTCCCATATTTAAATAATATAAAAATAGGTCCTGATTTTCAAAACCATTTACACGCATACAACTGGGTTTTACACATGTATATGCACTTTACTTGAGTAAGTGGGCTTTTAAAAATTGCTACAATATATGCCATTGAACTGTCCATAGGAGCTACCCATGCAAGTGAACTTTGCATGCATAAATTGATTTTCAAAATTGATATTATAATTTGTTACCTTTATGCATGTAACTCCTTTGAAAATTCATCTGTTAGGGAGGGTCATTTTGAAACAACCCACAAAAGCTGAATTTTGTGGGTACTTTTTACCTGCACACTTTGGCTAGAGCTTTCAAAGCGGATTTATTTACATAAATCTGCTTTCAAAATTCACAGGTACATGCAGAACATCCTGCACCTTACACATTCACAAAATGTTGTGTGAATGGACATAAGAACATAAGAAGTTGCCATGCTGGGTCAGACTGAGGGTCCATCAAGCCCAGCATCCTGTTTCCAACAGTGGCCAATCCAGGTCAAAAGTACCCAGGATCCCAAACAGTAGATCCCATGCTGCTAATGCCCAGGAGCAAGAAAATCAAAAGTATGCATGTAAATCCTTTCCCCGCCCCCAACTTTTGGAGCTGCCCAGACTAAAAATGTGATTTTGAAAATTTCCTCCTGCTCTCCTGGTAACTCAGGTGAAAAGATGCAGGGATGGAAGCGCTCCCGAGACAGCTCCAGACAGATAAAGTTAACCAGCTCACCCTGGTTAGAAAATGTTTCTGTCCTAATGTTAGCTGGATATCTAAAATTAATTTAAAAAAAAATAATTATTGGACCAAGCAGCAACCAATTTCCACAACTTCCCTCCCCTCCCTTGCCCCACTACCAAGTTTTTATAAAATGTAGCGAGCCAAAAGAGACAAATTGCCCCACCTCCACCCCCCAAGATAAAATAAAAGTGGTTGAGTGATGCTGATCCCTGCATGACCTCACTTTTTTTTTTAATTTTAGGGTTGAATGGGCAAGGATTCACTCAGTCCATGCTAACATTTTTTTTTATTCTGGGGTGGCTGGGTGTGGACAGGAAAAGCCAATTTAAAAATAAAAAATAAGCAAAGTACCTGACTGGTAGAAGGTGCATTCTGGGCTGGTGCCATTGGGTGGCTGGCTAGCTGGGTACTGATCTGCTGAGGGCAGGACTGGCTGACTGGAGACTTTCCCATGTAGCTCCTGCAGGGCTGCCAATCAAGGAGAGAGTAAAGGAGGCAACAGGCAGCCTGGGATGGTCCGCAAGAGACCTAGCTGCAGCAGAAAGGGGGAGGGGAGGGGAAGGGAGCAAGTGGCTTCTAGCGCTGTCACTGCTGACGCTGACTGCATGATCGTGGTAGCAGCATTGGGAGACTCAGGTCCCCGCGATCCCAAGGCAGAAAGAACTGACTTGAGCGCCAGGGGCCTCAGGGAAGCTCCTGGAGCAGAAGACGGATGCAGGCCTGATCTAGCGGTGACATCACGCGGATATCATTTCCAGGATCACGGAAAGACTGGCATTGATTAAAAAGCTTAAAAAAAAAAAAGAAACAAAAGTAAATAAAATTTATCTGAAGGGGGGGAAGGGGAAAGGAACGTGGGGTATGTTAACTTGGATGTGGAGAATTTCATGTTTTTGTTGTTGAAAACACGGAAAGCTCAAAAATAAAGTTGACAAAAAAATGTGCACAATCTTGGGTGGGGGAGCAGGAGAAAACCCCCATGAAAGTTTTAGAGCTGCAGGTTAAACCCTGGCAAACCCAACTCAATTTGCATTAAAAGCTTCCCAAAAACACATACATTTAAATAAATGAATACAAGGTGCAAATAAACAGTCACTGAGGAAACCTGCAGTTCAACTTAAAAATGGATTTTAAAAGAGAAAAAATATTGGTTTTACACAGGGCATTTTTAAGGCTAAAAATGCATTAAAAACCCACCAAATAAATTAATTATAAGATGGGAGCACCAGGGCAGAAGCTAAAATATCATAAGATCTTGGCTGGGCTTTGGCTCTGGCATCTTGGCATGGCTGGGGGGACCTGGGGAGGTCCTATCCTTTTTTTTGTTTGTTTGTTTGTTTGTTTGTTTGTGTTTTGTTTTTCTTTTAATGTTTTCTTTTTGGTTTGGAATCCAAACCAAAGTCTATCTCAAGTTTATTTGAATGGAAATGGTTATAAATTTTAGCAGAGATACCAGTGCTAAATAGTCATTCTGTGGGCAAGAAGGTGGAAGATACTGAAAGAATTGGACTCTGATGAGTTGGGAGTCTAGAGAGTGTGATGTGAACAAATGTGGAACTTAGAAATTATTCTGAGGGCTTAACAAAGGCCCAATTAATTTAAATGGAAACGGGCCACACTTTCCATTAGAAAACAAGGTCCAGCCGCATAGCCTAGCAAAAATTGTGAATCTATCATCAAGCAAACTTAGCTACAACTTCATTAGCAACCAGCGCTGAGCCTAGCAGAGTAAGAAAAAAAGAAGGTTAAAGTACTGCTCATTTTAAAATAATAAATTCAGGTTAGAGAATTCGCAAGGGCATTAAAATGTATTCATATCCCACACATAAAAAACAGGGTGAAAAAGGGCATCAAACATATAAAGATTAGAAGGAATTCAGCAAGGCTAGGAATTATGTACAGAAGTGAGGTCATCAGAGTAAGGATTTCTACTGCAAGGGTCAGCACTGACAGTTGTAGAACGGAGGAGAGAACTTTCTGGAGAAGCATCAGAGCATGAGGAGCTATGGGTTAACTCAGCTCTGAGGCCTACTGTTAAAAGTAAAAGCACAATTTTAAAGAAAAGAACAGAGGATATTATATTAGAGTATGAGTGAGTTCTAGTTTCTTAGGGATACCTATTAAGATAAGCTTAGGATAGAGTTTTCTTAAATGTTGTCCTACCATGGGATGTATTATACAGCGGGTATGCAGTAAGTTGATTGACAATATGGCTGAAAGTGACAGACTGCCTGACCTAATAAATCAGACTCTCACAAGGCTAGAAGAAGTAAAGGCAACAGCATATATTTTTTCTTCAGGATTGGTAAATATCTTTCCTGAGCCACTTCAGGAACTCTGAGCCTATAAGAAAGCATGTTCGCTGATCAGCGAGCAGGGACCATGTAAAGTCTGAGGCAGTATTGAATCAAATTACAAAGGGTTTGAGACTGTCACAAAGAGAAATGAAATAGACAAAGAATAACTTTTGACTAAAAGTTAGAATTTTGATCTACAACAGTCAGTAAATTATGAAAAAAAAAATTAAGTGAAGTGACTGAATGACAAAGAAGAAAAAAAATCCCCTGTTCTTACATTGGGCTGGTTTGTTAATTTTTTTTTATTATTATTAGAATGCAGTTAACAGCAAGCCCCCGAAGACTTTGCACACAGGGAACTCTTCAGACACATTAGACTGCAGAAGAGTGGTGTTATAGGAAGCTAGACTCGCTTTTTAACTTAATTTAAGAATAGGGTAGTAGGAGCAAGATTCGAAGATGAGGATGACAAGAAGAGAAGCATCCAAACTGAAGAAGAACGACAAGATGGATAAGTGTGTATACACATTAAAAACAGGCCTGAGACAAAAACAAATAATAAAAAAAAGTAACAAATAGAAGAACAAATCCAAGACAAATAAAAAGAAAGACGTTTATGATTCCACTTCATAGAGGTTGAAAGTCAGCAGACACTTGAAGCTGAAAGATAGAAAAAGTTATCAATTCTTAGGCTGAAGCTAGCAAAAGGAACTAGTACCAAACTGGAACATAGTAGTCACCACAGTTTAAAAAAAAATACTTATTTGACAAAGAATCTTTAGTTGATCGGTCGGGAATTAATATAGTATTGAATCCTAGTAATATGGGTAGCCCTCCGCATTCACCCTTTTACAAAGAACCAAACAATAAACACACAGACAACAAAGTGGAATCAATAGGCCGCAGCTTTATTACATGAACAACCAGGTGCCCAAGCCCACCAGAACGACCTAAACTTGAGGAACTCCCAGTGAATATCCACCACCAGCCAGCAAGATGATCACCACCAGGCCACATGGCTTGCAGGTTCCTGCATAGCATAAACTCCCATGACCCCTGCCACTGCCCAGCAAGGAGCCAAGTCTGTAGACCCCCGCCACCACCCAGCAAGGAGCCGTATGGGGACAACTGCACCCTGTTGTTTCCCAGAGAAGTCAGCAGACAATTCAGCATAACCCTGAAACCCCCAAACTGGCTCGGGCACAGGTATGAAAATAACCTGTATCCCCCAAAGATGCAGCCCCTGTTTCCTAACAGAACAAATCCTCCAAGGCTTCCTGAAATGAGTTCAAGAACAAATCCAAACCAATAAAAGACAAATGGATGCCATCATCTCAGAACAGCCTCAAATCCAAATCCCATGACCACTCAAGATACATATGCCGACCCCCCAGCAAGCTTAACCAAGAACCAATCTGCTGATTGGCCTTTGCCCAACTCCTGCACCAAATTATCTTGCTCATCTCAGAAGGCCTTGCAATTATATCGGACCAGCAAATAACAGCAGCCGATAACAATATGGAAATAAACATTAAATCTTTCCTGACAATGCTGATGATTTTGCATCCCAACATTTTACTCCAATCATTCCCCCCTAAGTGAATAATCAGCACACATGGCTGACCAAACTGTTCCAAACCCCGACACGAACATAGGATGAGTTCATCCCACAGCATTCCCCTATGCCCCAACCAGTAAACAATCACACCACATTGAGTTAAATCCAACTGAGGCTCATATGGGCATCCACATGCGTACCTATAGGCCCACACGACATAAGAATGTCCAATAACCCATGCACCATGCCCCGAGCATGCAGTACTTGAGAAGAAAAAACAGTAAAATTGTACACACCTCATAACTGCCCTGGATGGACATAACCCTCAAACGCATTGGATCTCCACCTACCGATCCTCTGAATTATCCTACCTGATAAGCCTGAACGAGCCGCCAAAGTGTGGCTTCAGTCCTAAACAAGTGAGTCCCAAATCGACCCACATCCAGCCCAATTGCAGACAAACTAGACCTTAACACCATTTCAAATTGGTTCTTGGTCAAGGGGCAATGGTCAAAATGGACCAAAAAGCAAGAGCCCCCCGCAACCTGAATCCGGAAAAAAAAACAACTAATTAGCCACTGGACACATACGTAATCCTGGAAAAGCTCGCAGAACCACAAACTCCCCTACCACCCTGATCAGTTCTAGATCTAGGGACATAAAGAATGATTGAATCACTACCTAATGTCACATGCTTAACTAACACACACCTATCAGCTCTGCCCCTTTTGACACCCTGGCCACCAACTCGCTGACCTGAAAATCCCCAAAAAACACCAGAACAAAAGCCACACAAAAAAGACAGCATTCGTATGGAGATGTACAAATGCTCAACCAGACATCCCACAGCTTGAGCGGAATATCATGCGTAATGGGGAAACGCTTATCAAGGTCGCACACGACACCTCTGGACCACCCCAGCAACAAGCGCCGGACCAGAAAATGGCCCATCAGAAATCCCCAACCGTGAGTCCGCATAAAAGATAAAAACCCCAATAACTGTCTAGATACAGCTGCCTTAAAAGCTCCTTCCGCTCTTGCCTTCTCAATAAACTGTATCAAGAACTTGAGGGAGATGAAAAAAGTAATCAAGAAAGCAAAAAGTCAGGCAGAGGAAAGTATTGCCAAAGAGATAAAGCGAGGTAACAAAACATTTTTCAGATATATCAGAGAAAGGAGAAAGGTCCATAATGGTATAGTGAAATTGAAAGAGGATAAGAATCAATAGGTGGAGAGAGATGCAGAATTAACAGAAATATTAAACAAATACTTCAGTTCAGTGTTCACTAAGGAGGACCCTGGAGAAGGACCGTCACTTGTCATCAAGACTAAAGAAGGGGGTGGAGTAGATGAAACTCCATTTATGGAACATAATGTATAGGAAGAGCTAAGATAACTGAAAGTGGACAAAGCCATGGGGCTTGATGAGGTTCACCCCAGAATACTGAGGGAACTCAGAGATGTGCTGGCGGGTCAGGAGTAGGAGCAGAGAAGATACAGGTCGGTTATCATCACCTCGGTGGTAGGAAAATTAATGGAAACTCTGAAGGAAAGGATAGTGAACTATCTACAATCTGGTGGGTTGCTCGATCAGAAGCAGCATGGATTCACTAGGGGAAGGTCCTGTCAGATGAATCAAATTGATTTATTTGATTGGGTGACTAGAAAACTGGATCAGGGAAGAGCGCTCAATGTAATTTACTTGAATTTTAGTAAAGCTTTTGATACAGTCCCACATAGAAGACTCATCAACAAAATGAGAAGCTTGGAAGTCAGCTCCAAGGTGATGGTATGGATTACAAACTGGTTGATGGGTAGAAGACAACTGGTGATGGTAAATGGAACCTACTCTGAAGAGAGAATGGTGTTAACTGGAGTGCCACAGGGATCGGTGTTGGGACCGGTTCTGTTCAACATCTTCGTGAGCAACATTGCAGAAGGGATAGAAGGTAAAGTTTGTTGATTTGCGGTTGATACTAAGATCTGCAACAGAGTGGCACGCCGGAAGGAGTAGAGAGAATGAGAGAGGATTTATGGAAGCTGGAAGAGTGGTCGAAGATATGGCTGGGATTCAATGCCAAGAAGTGCAGAGTCATGCATCTGGGGTGTGGTAATTTGAAAGAACTGTAGGCTTGGGGGGTGAATTGCTGATGTGCATGGAGCAGGAGAGAGACCTTGGGGTGATAGTGTCTAATTTCCTGAAGTCGACAAAGCAGCGTGACACGGTGATAGCCAAAGCCAGAAGAATGCTAGGCTGCACAGAGAGAGGAATATCTAGTAAGAAAAGGGAAGTGATAATCCCCTTGTACAGGTCCTTGGTGAGGCCTCACCTGGAGTACTGTGTTCAGTTCTGCAGACCGTATCTCAAAGGAGATAAAGATAGGATGGAGGCGGTCCAGAGAAGGGCGACCAAAATGGTGGGTGATCTCCATCAAATGACTTATGAGGAGAGGTTGAAGAATCTGAATATGTATACCCTGGAGGAGAGGAGGAGCAGGGGTGATATGATACAGGCCTTCAGATACTTGAAAGGTTTTAATGATCCATGGTCATCAACAAACTTTTTCCATTGGAAACAATTTAGCAGAGCTAGGGGTCACGATTTGAAGCTCCAGGGAGGAAGACTTAGAACCAATATCAGGAAATATTTCTTCACTGAGAGGGTGGTGGATGCCTGGAATGCCCTTCCGGAGGAAGTGGTGAAGACTAAAACTGAAGGATTTCAAAGGGGCATGGGATAAACACTGTGGATCCCTAAAGGCTAGAGGATGGGAATAAATAGAAAAGCTTGGGGGTAACCTGCACGGAGCAGCAATTACTACCTTGGGAAACTTGCTGGGCAGACTAGATGGACCATTTTGGTCTTTTTCTGCCGTCATTACTATGTTACTATGTAAGAAAACATCCGGAATGGGCCTCCATCGCCAACCCAAGGATACAAGGAAAGACACCACTTTATTAGCACCATTTATATAATCTGTCCAAGTAGAAGAGGCTAGTGATGATTGCAGCAGCCTCCAAGCTTCCGAGAACTAAATTTCCATAAGAAAGGCAGTACAGAAGCTCCGCACGGGTCCGCCTCTGGAGCAAGCTTGTGAAACAGCACTCACTTGGAATGAGCAAGAGAATCAGCCACACCGTTAGCCATACCCGGGACATGAGGAGCCCAAACTGTCACATTTAAAGTCATACAATGGAGCACCAGCTCCCGTAACAAGTCAGAATTTATCAGGCATTTAACCGATCTCTTATTAATGACTTCAGCTACACCCAGGTTATTGCACCAGAAAACGACCTTCTTATCCTGCAAGCATGAACCCCATAAAAAGACCGTGACCACTATTGGAAACAATTCCAAAACGGTAATGTTCCTAGTAGTACCGGCTGACTTCCAATCGTCCGGCCATGAGGCCGCGCACCAGGAACCCTGATAATAAGCCCCAAAACCTAGGGAACTCACTGCATCAGTATACAATTCTAAATTATGGCTCGATAAAGAGTCCAACTGCTAAAGCGAAGACCCATTAAAATCAGACAAAACCCTGCCCCAAATTCGTAACACCTCATGCATCCCATGTGTAATGCAAATATGGTGATTGCTCTTAGTGACACCAGGCATTGTGAATGTCAGTCTCCGAAGGAATACCCTCGCCATGGGAATGACCCAACAGTTAGAGTTACCAGCTGGCCAGTATTTGGTCAGCCAGGCCAGCTTTTTTAAAGGAGAAACTGGTGGCTGGCAGAGCAGAAAACTGGCTTATGTAAGAGCAGTTTTCTGCCCACCACCAGCTCCCCATATCAGCTGGGACTCCCATTTTTTAAAAACTTTAATCTGTGGGCCTGCACAGTCCAAAGAGGAAGAATACAGCAGCAGCATCAGGTTGCGCAATGGCGCAAGAGGAGGAAGGTGGTTGTATGGCCCCTTGAGGACTGAAATGGAAGTGGCCCCACAGGTGCAAGAGGGAAACAGTAGCATGAGCTTCTCATGGCTGGAAGCAGAAAGAAGTAGTTTGTGTCAGGCTGCATGAAAGCTCAAGAGGAGGAAGGCAGTGGTATGGACCCCTGTCAGCTGGAAAAGGAGGGAGTTAGTGGTGTTATACTGTGCAAGCATAAGGGAAAGAAGGTAGTGGCATCAGGTCAATAAAACCAGAAGCAAAGTGAAGCAATGTTGTCAGGACAACGAGGCCAGAACCAGAGAGAGACAGCAGCATCAGCGCGAAGGTGGGCTGCTATTGCATTGTACTTTGGGAGAGATGGGGGTCGAGCCTGGGCGCTTGAGGAACAGATGGCGGCAGGGGGGAACTGTAGAGAGAGATTTATTTATTTATTTATTTATTCGATTTATAGCCTGCCTTTCAGGCAATTCAAATCGAATTGCATTTGGGTACTGTAGGTATTTCTCTGACTTCAGAGAGCTCATAATCTGAGGCAATAAAGGTTGAAGTAACTTGGTCACAAGGAGTAGCAGAGGGATTTAAACCCTGGCTTCCCTGGTTTGCAGCAGAGTGGGACCCCCTTCCCATTCAAGGATTTGCTCCTTTGAAAACTGTTGTAAAAGAACGAGGCAGGGATAGCGCAGGAGCTTGCAGGCCCTCGCATCTATTTTGTTTTCTTGCTCTGGTGTCATTATATAGCCTGGCATCATGGATCATGGTGACATAGAAGGACCCAGGCCAGGAATGAATATTGGGAAGGGGGTATGGAGGAGAGAAGAGGAAAATGCTGGGAATGGGGGGAGGGTGATGGTGAGAGATGAAGGGAAATGCTGGGGAGTGGGAAGAGAGAGCTCTGAAACGGGAGCAGGGGAGACTGAGGAGAGAAATAGTGGGAGTGGGGGGGAAATAGAAATGCTAGAAAGAGGAGAAATATGCAGTGGGGGATGTGCTGAGGGGAAAGAGGGTACAGCGCTAGGGAGAGAGAGGAGATCCTGAGTAGAGAAGAGAGGTGGAGGTATGGGGGAAAGATGCAGGGACATGAGAGAGAGGGATGATATACTGGAGGGGGGAAGAGAAAGATACTGGGAAAAGAGAGGAGATGCTGATAATTGGGGCAGAGAGGGGAAAGATTCTCAAAGGGGAGACAGAGAGAAAGGAAGATGGTGGGCAGGAGTTAGTGGTTGATTGAAGGAAAGGGGAGATTGGGTGAAGCAACCCAGTGAGGGAAAAATGGAGAAATGAGGAAGGACAATGAAGAGGTGACCTGGAGGGTGAAAGAAGGGGAGTATGGGTGAAATCTGAGTGGATAGAGAGGAAGGAGAGGCATATAAGAGAAATGGAGCAAAATGCAATGAAACGTGAAAGATCATTGTCAGAAACAGATGAGTGGAGGAAGTGTAGAAGATGGGGAGAGAGAAGAAACAGAAAATGGATAGGAGATCCTGGAAAAGAAGTTAGAGGAAGCTCAAGAAGAGGAAAGCAGAAAAATAAATTTTGACTAATGCGATTAGAAAAATAAAATGACCAGTCAGTAAAGGATTTTTAAAAAAGCATTTTATTTTCACTTTAATACCAGGAACAAGTCAGCTTTGAGAATGTGCATCTTGTAATTTGCTCAGTATAGGAGAAAATGTGTTTCTGTTTGTATTTCTCCAGCGCTGTATTGTATGCAGAGTCAGGCTTCTTGGGCTTCCCATTTCACTTTTTATCTGATCATTTGAAATGTGTGGTTCCTTATTCTTTATTTGGTAAGATCTGTGTGTTCTGCATGGGAGACCGAGGTGAGGAATTCTGCTAGTGTGTAGATTCTATGAAAGGATCTATTGCTGTATGACTTGTGTTTTTTCCCCATAGGAAGTGTATTGGTGTTCTAGAGCCTCTTGTAATATTTACATTGTTATGATTACAATAATAAGAAAGAAGCAAATCTTGGCCCTACAAATAAACTAAATTCAACATAAAGTCCCTCTACCAGAGGAGAGAGGGAGTCAGACTTCCCCCGATGGGGATTTGCCTTTGATGAAACAATTTTCAGTTGGCACTCCTTACACAGAAAACAACTTTTGGGCAAACTTTCTGGAATGACACGATATGTGGAGAAGGCAGATTTGGGCAAAGGATTTTCAAAGTGTAATCTTTTTGGCTCTGAAAGACAGTCAAGATGGACTTGAGGAGTTACTTCTTTACGTTACAGATAAATGCTCAAGAACTATATGCATGCATTTTTGTCTCTATTTGTTTGAGATGCATATTTTGTGACATTCAAGTTTTTATGTAATGGCAGATGTATGAATGTATAATTTTAATTCATAGAGTATTAAATAGAACTGTTGCCTTGTTTAGGGATAGGTAGAAATTGAAAATAAACAAATAATGAAAAGTGCCGTAAAGAAGTTTTAAAATGTTTTTCTTGCTTGATAGATATTTATCTTAATATGACCCTGCTTGTATGTTGGATCTTTGCACTGTTGCCTTTTGATAGGTAGGGTTGTTGCTGTTTGAGTACTGGAAGTTAGTGCTATTTTGGCATGACAGGTTTGCTTGACATATGCTGGACCCAATATTCTAGGAGACCAATGACTTGCATAGTGGTATGCTCACTTCCTTATTTCTGCTAGTTATGCTATTCCATATGCATCCTAGCACCAATCTGACCCTAGCCACCAGCTTATCACACTGTTTCACTACTTGTGTTTGGGGGGCTCTGGAGGATGTGTATGGGGTAGGGGTTCTAGGAAACATGGAGCATATGTTTCAGGGCACAGTTATTGGTTTTGGAGGAGAGGAACAGGGCAGGGAGTGGGTTTTTCTTATTCAAAGGTTGGCAGCCCTACTTGCTGTTTAGATAAAACTTTAGGACAATTCAGTGAGAGGATAATTTTGAGAGATTTGAGAGAGTTTCTAATAGATTTACTGTTTTAGGTTAGAGAAGATGCACCTCTTTTAGAGATGCTCTAAACCTGGCGTGACATTTGGGGCTGTGCCTGTTGTGTAGAAGTTCTCAGACATTTCTAAGCTCTTTCTGGACCTGTTATTATTATTAGATAGAAGTGATTAGTGTATACAGGCCACAGATATATACTACATACCTACAACCCAGTCCCATTGTCACATCACTGATTTTCAAATTGCTCACATTGCAAAAATTCAGATAATACCAAGTAGACATGAACTTTCGCTTTGACAATTGTCACTGGAATAAAGTACAAGCCTTTCTTTTTGTGTGGGTAGAATTTTGCTTGAAAGTGCATGCATAGATTAAAAAACGCAATTCCTCCCCTGACGGTAAACACCTCCCTCCCCCCCCCCCCCCCCCCCCCAGGAACACCTCCTCTCAGTTCTGCTAACAGTGTGTATATTGAGGAGCAGTGGGCAGGATTTTAGCTGCATGAAGGGAGCGCAGATTTCAGTTAGCCAGTCTGCATGAGCATAGCGCTTTTCACCCAAGTATATTCCTTGGAAAGTTTCCCCTCATAAAACCAAACCTATTCCCCCCCCCATCCCAATCTCAGATGATGTGTACAATACATTCATTTTGGTATTACCTTGATTGATCTTTCAGAATTCCAGACCTAGTATCTTGGTTAAAGAATCTGCAGAAGAGTCTTCATAATCCTCCCACTGCCAACTATAGCCCAGAGAAGGGACAAATGGATCTGTGTGTCACCACTGGAAGCCAGGAAGCACTGAGCAAGGTAAGACAAGAGAGGGAGCCTAGTTTTAAAAAGCATTTGCACACTTCAAATTGGGTTTTATACATATAAAGACACTTTACTCATGTAAGTGGGCTTTTGAAAATTGCTACTGTTACATTGAATTGTCCATAGCATAATCACGCGTGCCTAAATGGATTTTTTTAAATTGCTACGATAGGGTGATACATTTATACATGTAACTCCTTTTAAAATTACTTCCTTAGTGCACAATATACAACAATGCTGGCTGATTTGTGAACAAATAAGCGATCAGATGCTCGTAGCACCCTCTAGAATTTTGATCTCTGTTGCTTTAGATAAATATGTCAGTACAGCACAATGGTAGCATCATATAATTATATATTCTAAGTTGGTGAAACCTGACACAAATTGAAGTCATTGTGTGGTCATAAATCTGACGCTACAACTTGTACGATTTCCTTCTATGTATTATGTCGGGATTCACATTTTTCCATGTACATACTGTGCCTCACTCACCAAAAGACTTAAATGCTTTCAAGGGTTTTCCCCATGCGCAGAATGGGAGAAAACCTTTGAAGCAGGCACATAATATGGGCTCAGTCAGAAAAATATATTCTCTCACGCACTATATATCAGTAGAGGGAAGTGGCCAATTGAAAATCAAACAAAAAACAAGACTATCAACCCAAGATAATACCAAAGTTCATCCAGTGTAAATACACAAAAATTGTTTTTGTCAAGACCTCATACAAGGGCATACAATTCCATGCTAGTTAGCACAAGTAATAAGTATACCAGTGGTATAATCATAGGTCTTACTTTTGCATTCTTTTTTCAATATGCTCGAGTGGATATCGTAGTGCAAACACTACAATCATTTTGCCGTGAAAATTATAAGAAATGGCTCTGTGAATGTCCAATTACCACAATATAATATAGCCACATTGACACTTAGCTTAAATTGTAGCGTCGTTAGAGGTAATGCCAGAGACTAGGTTGTAAAGATAGAATGTGGAGACCAGCCCCGACACGGACCGCGTTTCAGCATCTAACAGCCTTCTTCAAGGGGCAAATTGTATGTAAAGGTACAGCAGTGACATGTTCTAGACCCGTAATGATTCTCCTCTACCATTCACAAACTGAAGCCCATCTCAGTTCTTTGTTGATTTACTAGATGTCTGCTTCTTTAAGTGCAAAATAATAGCTCAAGGTATACGGAACTGATTTCAGTCTGTTATAAAGCAGGGAAAATAAAATCTGTTCCATGATCTTGCAGGTGTTTGACATGCTTATTAACTCTGGAGACAACATCCTTTTAGATGCACCCACATACTCTGGAACATTGGCAACAGTAAGTACAACATGATGCATACAATAACAATGATAGTACTGTTTCAGCATTGGCTTCCTCATATTATAAAGTGCCCGTGGGCCTGCAAGCCAATTTTAAAAGGGAAATGTCTCATGGAGTTTTCTTTTGAGAATTACATGAGTGACCAGAGCTGCGGCTGTCCTTTACTCCCATACTATGCAGATGGGGTAAAGAACACATGTGAATCTCAAATTGATATCCCCACTCCTAAACCCACCCTCAGTGCTGCCCCTTTTCCCTCCACATAGGGGGCTGGGCGGTTTTCCAAGGGGCTTTTTCTGCAGATAAACTCCCATTTACCTGCGGAAAGCCCTTTGAAAGTTGCCTCCAGCGTAAACATGAGCAGATGTGTCCTCTGCAGAGCTTTGCAGTCGTATAGCAGATGTTTCCGTTATCTGAACTCTTTACGTCTTGGAGGTAATATTCAAACTGCCCTTCCTCTTCATCCAGCCAGACTAGTAGATTATGCATGCCAACCAGCAGATGGAGACAAAGATCAACAGGTTGGCTGATGTCACTCCTTGTATACCTTAATATACCTTTGAATACTGCCTGCCAGTATTCTATGTCTCCAGCAGATGAATGACAAGCTGTGGACTATGGCCTGGTAGGCAGGCCAGGAAAGGTTTGGCAGTGGGCTCCTGAGGTGAAAAGCTGGTCTTCCCTCAGTTGAGCGGGGTCCTTGGCTAACCAAAAAAAAAAAAAAATAGACGTGCAGATAATTCAGCGCCGAGAGAAGATCATTGTGCTCTCTTCATCAGGTGAGAGCCTTCACCTCCCTCTCTCACTGGGACTTGCAGCCTCTGGGGGAGCTTCTAGAGGAAAGGTTTGTAGCTATCCTTTCTCCCCTTGTACTACCTGATCCCCCTTTCTACCTTCAGCGTCTGCCTTCTCTTTGTTAATATAAAGAAAAAAAAAGGGCGAGCAGCATCTGCTCAGCAGCAGGTGAAGAGCGGAGTTGGTCAGCGAGTTGATGTTTTTTTGAGACCCAAAGCTTGAGTATGTACCCGAGTTTGTTTTGAGTGGATCAGGACAGCCTCCATGGCACTTAGCAGAGGGTCGAGCCACGGGGAGGAAAAGGCCTGCGCTTCCTACACTGTGCTGTTTTCAGGATGGTGCTTTGTAGGGGTAGCATTGCTTTCAGTCTAGTAGGAGTTGAAATCCGTGATAGCTCTGGGAGGAGCAGCAGACGCAGCATCTGATTCCTTCTCCACTGAGCACCCATTAGTAGCTGGGGCTCCACTGGCCATTTTAAAATCCTGCATTGCTTTAGGGCAGCTTCAGCCTCCTCCTCTTTTAACTGTAGGCAAGAGCAAGCACAACCGTGTCCTTTGGGTCAGTGTCACCAGCTGCTGTTATTAGGACAGATTTCTGCAATTGAATTTTTCCCTTTGAAAGGGAGTCCATTTAGGACATTCAGGCAAGGTTTTCCGCCGGGGTCCAGGTTTCAGAGGAAGCTCCGCTGGCTATTTTGCTGCCGAGGAGTGGTTCAGAGGAATTAGGTCCTATCTCCCTTAGCTCTGGGATCACGGTTTGGATCCTGCAATTAATTTTGGGTCATGGCATCTGCTACGGTGCTGGGAATTTGGCCCCCGTCCTATCTTAGCCCTAAGGGGCATGTTTCATCCATCGTAGGTGCTGCAGTGTGGAGAATCCCTTCCTCCCTCGGACCTGAGGGATATGTTTGGGATCCTGCAGTTGCTGTTAGGCCACCAAGGTGGCTGTTGCTATAGTAGTGCAAGATCCATCCATGGAGGAATATTCCTCCTGGCCCCGAGTTGTAATTCGAAGAAGCTTGCTTAACAGTCTGCAAGCAATTTATAAGGAGCAGGGTACAGTTTCAGGACTTGCCTTCAATCTCCCAGTATCATCGGCCTCAGATGGAGTCCAGGGTGGCAAGGCTAAGAACAAGAGGGCCTTTGAGAAAGTTTCAGGAGGATTCCCTTGAGAGGTTTACTAGATTGCAGCAAAGCAACAATGTATAGGACTTAGAGAAAGGAGAATGCTCTCCTGAGGATGCTGCCTCTATGCTGCACCCCTTCTGTAAGGAAGAGCTGGCATCTCGGTTCTTCCTTTCCCTCTATGCTTTGTGTTGTGGAGGAATACAAGGCAGAGCCTTCCAGCACCACAGAAGTGTTAGGAAGCCATTCCAGTTGTTGAGGAGGTGAATATCCTCTTGAAGCAGAAGATTTTCTTAAGAAAGAAATAACATCTTTAATTACTTTTCTGAATAATCTGATGGTTCGGAGGACAAGAAAAGGAAGCTAGTTTACATGCTTCTGCCAGCCCAAGGAATTTGCAGCCTTTTCTTCCTAGTTTCTTCATGTATGAGGATTCAAGAATGAGGGAGAAAGGTGCTTCCAGTTACATTTTAAAAAAAGGAAAGGAGGAAAATAACTGCATATTTTTCTTTGAGAGGCAGATCCTGGAGAAAAAGGCCAGTTCTCCTCATTTGGTTGAACGTGGGGCGATTCGTTTGTATCAAGACTTCCGGAAAGACAAAACAAAGTCCATCTAGGAATTACTCATCTCACAGTAAGCATCAAGAATCGCAGAGGTTCAGGTAAGGTTGGAGTTCTTTGGGGCAGTGGTCTTACTGTTGCGCACCCCGTCCACGCTTGGCCCGTGCACGGGCCTGCTCACCTCACCAACTCCTCTGCAGGTCCTGGGACAGCCTCTCCAGCAACAGCAGCAAGCTCCTCCAGGCCTTGGCGTCCCGCAGCGGCAGACGCCGGGCCTTCCTCAATGTACCAGGCCTCATGGCGGAGCTCGGCGTCCTCCGTGGTGTTGGCCCCGGCCCGGCGTGCGTGCAGACCGCCCGGTCCCTTATAGGGCCGGGGCGGGTCCAAGCTCCGCAGCGCGCTCTGATTGAACACAGTAGAAAAGGAAGTGCCTGCCTGCACTTCCTTGCCTTGGCAATCGGGTCGACAATCAGGGTCGGCAATCGGGTCGGCAATCAGTGTGTACTAGTATGCCTCCATGTCTCATCGCTTGTTCCAGTCTCGTTCCAGTGTCCTCCTGTTCCAGCATCCTTCTGTTCCTGTGTCCTTCTGTTCCAGTGTCTGTCTGTTCCTTCATCCCCCAGGTAGTACCTTTTGGACTGACTCTCTGGTACTGACCTCTGCCTGTTATTGACTATGCTGATCGCTGCCCGGATACTGACTTCTGCCAGCCTGCCCGACCATGTCTGACTTCTGGAACCTGACCACTTCTGGCTGACTACTCTCGGACTGACCTTTGGAATTTGACCTCTGCTTTGGCTGACTACTCTCAGACTGACCTTTGGAACTTGACCTCTGCTATCACTGACCACGCTCCTTGATTCTGGCCTTGCTCCTAGCCTTGTCATCACAGACACTCTTCTGGCCTTCCTTGATCCCTCAGGCCTCCAGCCTAGATGACTACTGCGCACCCTTGATCCTGGTGGGCACACCTTTGAAATTCCTTTCTGGGAGACCCTGCGAGGCCCACCTAAGTCCAAGTGACCCGAGTCCCCAAGGGCTCCACCCAGGGGGGACCGCGGACTTCCAGTGGTGAAGCTCCAGCTAGCCTCTGTCTCCTCCTGTGCTCCGCCTCCTGGTGGCAGGTACTTCCTGGGCCCAACCAGGGAGCCGTCCTACACTGCTCCAGGATAATTGTCCACCTCCAAGCGCAACACTAACCATATTACAAATTCCAATCCCTTCATTCCAACACTGGAGATAAGGATGGATCCACAGGTTCCAGTTCCTCTAGAATGGTGTAATGAGTGCTTGGGAGCCTTATCTCTAGTATTAGAGATAGGCGGCCTTTTGTCTCTGTTTTGTCAGAGATGGATCCAATTATGACAGCTCAGTGGGTCCTGGAGTGTAAGGAAAAAAAAGAAAAATGAAATGGTTCCACTCTGGGATTTGCAATCTCTTATGGTTTATCCTTGTCACTCAGTCTTGAAGAGAAAAGGTGTAAAGTCAACTCTATAAAGATTTCTTAACTTAAAAGGCAGTAATTCTGGTACCGTAGGACCAGGGAAGTCTAGAGCATAATTCAATTTATCTCATGGTCATGAAGAGCAAAGCATGTCAACACACTTTGCAGGAAGCTCTCATTCACAAGGAAACCTTATGATTGGTAATTATGGTGATGCTTGAAAACCAGGACAATTCAGATGGCTGTCTAGGAATTGTGCCTCAGATAGTATGACAGGCAGTCAAACTAATGTCTGGCAACACCTCAGTAGAGTACTACATAATTCATCAAAGGGGGATCTGAAGTCCTCGGGTGGTATTAGAGAAAGGCTTGCTTCTGCTTTGTCAGCATCTCACAATGGTCCCAGGGGAATTCAAACGGATTGTCACCAGATGGGGTTGATCGGAAGTGGACGTGATGGTGACCGGCTATAATGTGATGCATGTTTCTTCTGTGCTCAATGGATTGGCTGACCGAGGAGATTCTATACATGCTTCCTTCTTGGTCCTTAATAGAAAGTGTGCTTCAGAAGGTTTTGGGTCATCCAGGATTCGTGCTCCTAATTACTCCAGACTGGCCTTATCGGCCAAGGTATGCAGATTTCCAGCATCTTCTGTGCAGCAGTCCTCTACAGCTAAGGTCTGCTGTTTCACGAAGATCTGGAGCAAGGTTTTCTAACGATCGGCCCCTCAGAGGGCACATTTAGTAAAGAACGACTATTCTTAGGCCATGGTAGCTGTGCATTTGGAGGCTAGAAATTCTCAACTTCCTTGGCTTTTATGGACATTTAGGAAGGGTTTGAGGATTGAGAATGATTCAGATCCATTGTGTCTGGGACTTTGCAGGAAAGCCTTGCTCTTAGTACACTTTGAGGTCCATATCCAAAAGCCATTTAGATGGACAAAGTAATAGTGAGATGTTATGTGGTTGTTAATATAGGTATGGAAAGTCAATGGATATGTTAAATGGATAAGAACATTACTTATTTTAATGTTTAATGTAATTAATTGTAATACTATGGGTAATTGGAGTTAAAAAAATGTTTTGTGGTAGTATAAGAATTATGGAATAATGTCCCTTTGCCTGTATTATTGATGGTATATACTCGTATGTACTTATTTGTAGACGTCATATGTAGAGTATGTTTTTATGGTATAAATGTAGTGTGAATGTGTTGTAGGTGGCATTTTACAACATTAATATTGGGATTTGTATTGTGATATTTGAATGAATAAATATAGACTCTGATTAAGTATATTTGAGATATATATAACTTCACTACAGGTGAAGTATTTGTGGTTTCCAAAAAAAAGGAAAGAGGAAAGAAACAAAGCATTATTGTTTGAATCGCTAGTATGTTTGATAGTTAATGGTATTGAGCTTGTTACAGGAATACTGGCAGGCTGCTGTCAGCACAGAGGCATAAACAGAGTGACATCAGCAAACCTGCTTATCTTTGTCTCATCTGCTGGTTGGCGTGCATAGCCCATCCTTTCTCTTTGAAAACTGCCTAAGGGAAATCTCACAGCAGAGATTTGCATCTGCTTTTCTGTGGATACCATTTCCAACAAAAACTATGTGCATAGTTATGACGATCCAAAATTGCGTGCGTTGTACTCTCCCCTCAACTCAACCCCACCCCATATATGCAGGTAAACTTGCATGCATAAGCCATGTATGTGAGTAACATTTATTCAGAAGAAGCGTTCCAGGGGCAGGGTCTGGGTGGGATTTTCACCTATACACACACTCTTTGGTTTTTAAAAAAATGCATGTACATTTTCTCTATACACATTATACACAAACACACACAAATTAGCCGATGTAAATCTGTATGGGTAGTTTTTCTGAGAATGATAAGTTTTATTTGAGAATGATTCCTAAGAATGCGTGCAAAATTAAGCCTGCCTTTTTTAGGGCATAACTTGTGCATGTTAATTTACATGTCTTCTTTTTAAAATCAAAAGTATACACACAAATCCCAACTCTGCCTCCTGGAGCGCCTGTTTTTTTGGCACTTATAAACTTGTGCGTAAAATCAGGGTGCATGCTTACTTCTATGTGCACAATCCCTGAGCAGTTTTATAAACAAGTCATTTACCTGCATGAACCGTAACTGATTTCTTGGGTTTTCTTTTCTCTTTTATTGGTAGGTGCTGCCTTTGGGCTGTAACATTATTAATGTCCCCAACGACAGACAAGGAATTATTCCCCAAGCTCTGAAAGAAGTTCTATCCAGGTGGAGACCAGAAGATGCAACACTCCCCAAACTCCTTTACACAATTCCAAATGGCAGCAATCCCACTGGGACCTCATTAACCATGGAACGTAAACAGAAAATATACCAGGTACGTGAGACAGTTGCCTGATGCTTCTGAATGTATTGGTTCTAGAAGATCTTACAAAATGTTTTGACATTTTTGTTGAGTTCTTAAAGCTCTTGCTATAGTACTTATTAGCCTCTATAAAAAGAAATGCCACCAAACCTGACATGCTTTATATCCCAAATGCGAAAGCTTACCCGGACAGTATTCAAAGGTTTCTAGATGGCTAAGTAAAGACGTACCAAATTATATCAATATAATACACCACTATTTCAGCGATTTAAACAATCAATATAAAAAATCATAGGCAAAAACCTCTATCGCTGATGTTGATATGATTTTTATGAATCTAATAAGGTTTTTAAGATGAATAAAATATTCTTTTTGCACCTACATAATGTAGGTGCAAAAAGAATATTTTTAAATAAATTTTAAATAAATAAATAAATAAATAAATAGAATATTCTTATTGAGTGTAAACTGTGCTGTATTTAATAAATTATTAATGGTTCAGTCACGTCATAGACACATAAGGCTCTTTCAGGTTTGTGTTTCAGCATTAGCAAGTCCCCGATCAGGTCAGCTAGTTACGTCACAGACACATAAGGCTTTTCCAGTGACTCCATTGGCTAATTTTACTTCCGTTGACTCACATAAAAGGGGTCACGGTATACCAACAGACTATCCTTCCTGGAGGCGAGGTCAGAGAAACATCGTTACGAGGCGAAAGTCGAAACCGCTTGAGCATTCACGACGCGGAGAGATTCAGACCCCAAGAAATTGGTTGTCCAGTATCAACTTACACCCCTGAGGAAAGATTCGACATCTGAAACACGGATAGTTCGTGTCGGGACTGTTACTAGAAGGTGGACAGCATACACCAACATCAATTGGGGAAGTCTGACTTTCATTTCTTGTTTACTTCATATTAACGATGGTAAAGTTTCACAACGCGTTTATTCGCATAGAAATTCAACCGACCTCCTAGCCCCGGAAGAGTCTTTAGGTTATCACACACATAGCAAAAAAAAATTTTTTCTTACACAAAAAAATCGCACTTGTGGAGGAGGAGGAGAGTTTATGATTATATACCACAAAGTAGTGGTGCGGGGACACCTACATGATATATGAAACTTTCCTCTAATTCCATTAATAATTTATTAAATACAGCACAGTTTACACTCAATAAGAATATTCTACATTATGTAGGTGCAAAAAGAATATTTTATTCATCTTAAAAACCTTATTGGATTCATAAAAATCATATCAACATCAGCGATAGAGGTTTTTGCCTATGATTTTTTTTATAAGTAAAGACGTAGCCAGCTAGATCAAAGCTTTGGAAAACTGACTGGTCTAACTGGATAGGTTTAGCCCCTAAATATCACTTGGTGGCTAACTTTAGCCAGTCACATTATGGATGGAACTGAGGACAGGGCTAGGTTGGGGAGATAAAACAAGGGAGCTAGCAGTGATTTTCAGCTCCAGCTGCATAACTTGGCTGACCAAACCTAGGTGCTGCAAAAGCAGGCCCAAATCTGGCCAGCCAAAAAATAAAATGTTCAGCACCCCGATTCCCTCCAGGTATTAAATAAAACGAAATATGCCAAACACCATTTCCCCTCCGAATTCCCTGCTTTCATTAAAAATTTTAAAAGATGCTGGTGACTGCAAATCCCCCCTCCCCAAACACACACACACACACACACACAGGGCCTTCTCTAGGGCAAATGGCACCGTGGGTGAAAATAGGTTCCCTGCTCCAGACCAGCCTGACGGTGACTGCCCAGTGTGCCGGACCCAAAGGCTGGCACTACCACCACTCCCTTTCGCTTGCCCTATTAAAAAAGAAAAGACATGCCCCATGACTTCCCAACCCCCAGCTGCCTTTGGACCCCCCCAGAACCTCTAAATCTTCCTTTATCCCAAGAAGAGGAGGACAGGGACTTACTTTCTCCTGCTCGGGCTGCATATGAAGTGTCGGCACTAGGAAGGCCTCCCAGCACTTGGAGCTCCACATTCAGCAGCATGGAGAGCAGGAATGTACCCGGCTAACTCCGGGCAAGGAATTCAGCAGGAATTAACCCAAGCAAGGCTGCCACTGAATATACTCGCCTGAGGTTAGCCAGGAGAAAGCGGTTTTTCCAACCAGACTTTTCCAGGTAAGTTTAGCTGGGCAGCACTGCATGGCTGACTTTAAAATCTGCCCTGGAATATCCACCACCCTCCCACATACCACCCTGCTACATTTTTCCCAGGTAAAATGCAGCCAGCTAGAGTTGGGGCAAGGTTTGTTCTGGTAACTAAAAAGTTACCAGAACAAAACTCTTTGAATATAGACCTCTTAGCATTCAGCCAAGGCTGGATGGGGTAAGATTGTGTCCTCCTCCCGGACAGACTGGGGACATTTTCTGCAATTCTAGATATTTTCTATTCCATTGATTCTGGTTTCCTTCATTCTCATGCAAATCTTAATGGCACATGTTAGCTCATTCCTCTCTGACTAAAAGATAAGGATTGAAATTGTGCGCATGCTTTTTGTATTTTCAAAAGCACCCACAGTTAAAGGACGTGCATGTGTGTGCATGTTCTTTGTTCATGGGCATTTTTCCAAGAGAAAGTATCTGCTTACTTTTCATACAATGTGGGCAGTTGGAAAATTGTCCCTTAAATATTCACATTCTGAAAATACTTAACTGTTCCCTTGCTTTTTAGCTAAGCATTTGCAGGGGAATTTAAAAAATTATTCTGCACCTAGAGAGAAAATTTCCTGGTACAGAACAGAACATCTTTTTATATCTCACCTGAGAAGCCCTGCAAACATCTGAAAGTATATGTGTTTTAGGGCTCAAAAAGGGGACATCTTTATTATGAAGAAACACCTGAGGTTCTGTCTTTTTGGGTTTCAAAAACAGGGGATTATCAGGTTTGCCTGGCTTATCTCCTCCACAGGTGGAGATTTCTAGGAATTGGGCAAGACCCAGTTTGTTCAATGAAAGCCTGCCCTCTCCATTTGTCTTTTGTTGCCACCGCTGAACAGCTGGCCAAAGGAAGATAGTACACGTTCATGTCTGGTGGTATCGCTTCCTCAGAAAATGTAAGAATCTCATCCAGGTAGCTTTCAAACATGGCCAGCCAAGCAGTGCTAGATAGATGGGAAAATAAATAAACCCGTAGGTTATCCCTTCTGACAGGGTTCCCCAGGTTCTGTATTTTGTTAGAAAGGACAATATGGCTTAAGAAATTATTTAAGTCTTGTATGTGTCCCATATGGCATGCCAGAACTTGAACACAAACCAGTATTCTTAACCATATCCTCCTACGATCTAGATTGAAATCTCAACTTCAGCATAGTTACATAGTAAATGATAGCAAGGAAAGACTAAAATGGTCTATCCAGTATGCCCAGCTAGGTGTAAAACTTTGTAAGTGCCTCTCTATACATGCTACCCTGCTTCTTCAGCAACATCCTTTCTTTAGTAGGCATCCTCTGTATTTATCCCATGCCTTTTAATTCCTTTACCGTTTTTATCTCCAACTTCTCTTCTGGGAGGGCATTTCATGCTTTTTATGAAAAAATATTTCCTAATGTTGTTCCTGAGTCTATCCCCTTAGAGCTTCAAATCATCACCCCTAGTCCTACAACTTTATCTAAAAGATCCATATGACTTGTAATTCTCTGCTCCCTCTGGATTATTGCCTTTTAGAGTTCATCAAAGATAATGTTCCATGGAGTAGGCAATTTCTGATTCCCACATCAATCAACAGGTGCTCCTGAGAATGTGTATCTTTCCCTAGCTAGATGTTTGGCAAGGCAAGGACACCTTTTAAATAGACATGATGAGATTTTATATTTTATCACCAGGCATTCAGAATCACAGGGGTTTGTGATCAATTCTTCCAAGCCCATTCTAGCCCTTCACTACAAATTAGAACTTATTGGAGTTGCCCTAAACATAAGACAAGCAAAATATGTTATTTTTCCATACAAAAAAAACATTCAGACCACAGCATGCCAGTCTGAGTTGGTGGCGGTGGTATTCCATTTTACCTAGGCCTTGCCCTGCCAAATTCTAGAGCCTGAATTGTTCTAACCAAGGTTGCATCCAATGCGAACCAGATAAAATCATGTAGAGAAGTTTCATACCCAGGATTTCTAATTATATGAAAACGTAGTGAATGTTCTGACAAAGACTCTCCTTACTAGGAATAAAATAGGTCATGTGAGTCCTTAGTATTAGGATGCAGATAAATAATTACCCTTTCTAAATTCTGATAACATGCTATCTTTTGGCAAATCTTCTATTGTACAGCTGTGAAAAATGGAAAAATGCTGAAAAACCAGTTTTTCAAAGACATGTTTATATTTGCAGTAGTTTGGTTTGACTTTCTTTTCAGATTGCACGAGACTATGACCTCCTTATAATAGAAGATGATCCATATTATTTTCTCCAGTTTGAAAAGGTAAACCTATATATTTACTTATGTGTATCTGATAAGATAATATAAAGTGTCCCATTTTAAACCTAAAAAATTATGAAGACTTTTAAATCATATATTCAAAGGGATCAATAAAAGCATTGCTCGTGCTAAAATGCTCACATGATAGCCCACAAATTTATGCACGTGGGCTGTGTGTGAGCAATGTGGATTTTAAAAGCCGTAAATTATGTGCGTATATACACATGTGTGAGCAAAAAGTAAGGGGGCGGAAAAGGGGTGGGGCATGGACATTCCAGGGCGGGGCCAACTGTTACATAAGTAACTCGCTAGTTTAAAACCGAAAGTCGCAGTGCGTGGCTGCTTGTTAGCCGCATAACTTTCTACTGCTCCTGATGAGGAGCAAGTCTGCAGATCTCGCGTTTTTGGGCCTACACAACAAGGTGAGGGGTCCAGTTCAACTAGGGAGCATACAGGATGAAGATCCAGAGGGATCTGAATGACCTTGAGATTGACTGGGCAAACTAGTGGACCGATTGGAAAAACTGGGAATGTCCCTCATGAGCATGTTTTAAAATCTGCTTACATATGCGTGTTAAAGCTGGCAAAGTCCTATCGGAAATACGCAAAGTAGGTTTGCTTAAGTAACCTCTTAAAATTAAGAGCATACTTAATGTGGTAGGCGTATTTTGAAATTGTATCAGTAAGTTTTAAAAAGAACAGAACAATTATTTAAATGAGATCAAACATAAAAATACTATATGATAATTCTAGAACATAGTGCACAATTAACTATAGATCAAGGGTCAAAATAAATACTAAGCCAATACTAAGTTTTTGGGTACTTGCCAGGTTCTTATGGCCTGGATTGGCCATTGTTGGAAACGGGATGCTGGGCTTGATGGACCCTTGGTCTGACCCAGTATGGCATGTTCTTATGTTCTTATGTTCATATGTTCTTATCTCAAACGAATGTGGAAAATCTGGCATTATACTTTCCACATGCTTAACACGTTCGGGTCACATTTTTCCTGGCACCAATTTAGTTTTGGTGCCAAAGCTGGCAGGAGAAAAACCAATTCCCTCCTGCCACTGAAGTTTCCCAAAGACCTGGCCAAAAAAGTAAGTGAAGTGCAACATTTGCTCATGACATCCCACAAATTTATGCAGCAAAACTTTTGCCTAAAGGAGCAATTTTCAAAAATGGGTCCACTGTGTATGTATATTTAGGGGGTTTGCACCAGTTTTCAAAAGGAAAATAAAAGTATACTTACCCCATAGAAGTTTTCCTGTGAAAAAGTACCAACAGAGTTCTGCACATGCTTTTTCTGCGGATCAGTCCCCATTCTGTTCCGCTACTTTTTCTATTTTTTATTACAATTTTCAGTAGCCAGTGAGTGGCAAAGTTACCTGGGTTCAGAGGCGGGGTTAGGTTGAGGGAGGCAACAATGTATTTGCAAAACTACACACATTGGGGCGGATTTTCAAAGGGTTACGCGTGTAGCCCCGAAAACCCGCTCCTGCACGCGCGTAGGTTTAAAAATCTGGCCCATTGCTTTGCAGGGAAAAAATACTCTGAAAAATCTGGGGCCAATCACTGTGGGTACATTTACCTAGACACGGACTTTCCCTTTGAGATCTGGTGCAAAGGCTGTGGGTATCCTTACTATGGAAGGAAGAAATCAAAGGAGATAATAGTACTTTGAGGTTTATTGGCACAGTAGCAACTTAGACATATTCATTCTGTCAAACAAATGATTAAAATGGTAATTTTCAAAGTCATTTTCACAGATAAAGTAAAGCTTTTTTAGAAATTGTCTTCCCTATATGTGGATAAACTTTCACACATAGTGCCACTGCACATATAACTTTAACCACAGTAGGAATAGGCAGTCCCAGGATTGGGATTTAGGAATAGCTTACATTTGCATACATACATCAGAATTTTCAAAATTATGCACTTATTTTACCTCAGAAAAACTACTTGCACAAATTTTCAGGTATAAGAATGTGCGGGCAGTTTTCTTGGATAATTTTCAAAGTCAAAGTATGCCTTAGGGAGGGCACCAGCAGGTAACCCTAGGTTTGGCATGGGGCTGCTCTTTGTTTAGGAACAAAGTGTCATCAGGCTTTCAATGCAGGGAGCTAAGGCAAGAATCCTCCCCATCTAGATCCTGCATGCACAGGAAGGCCTCCCCCCAAAAGCACCAGTTCCAAGATCAGTTTCAGGTCAGAGTTTTAGCAAGGTGTAGGAGCCTATGGTGCTGGATGATGCATTAAGAAGAGCATCCAAATGATAGGAAGGACCCTTTTCATGGCCACCCCCCCCCCCCCCTTGGAGCCATAGAAAACATTGGCACTGTCACCATAAGGCTCTTCTAGAATGGGCCCCTCCTCTACAACAAGGCAGGAGATATCCTTGTCAATGAAGATCTCTTGCACCTTCATGGTGCAGAAGATGTCCTTGGTATGGAGCTTGCACTCTAAGACAACTCAAGTTGCACTCAAATTGTCCTACTCAGCACAGCATGCCAAGGCACCATCAGTTATACTGGAGCAAAGTGCTATGGCATAAAAGCTTAAGAGGTCAGCCTCATAGGTTAGTGCTCAATGGCAGGTACAGCCATGGTCATCTATGAACTAGGGTGCTGTTCAAAGGAAAGTGACGATACGATCAGCACAGAACACCTTAAAGCCAGCCACTTCCACGTCAGACACAGCTGTCGTGGTATAGACTGCCCTTAATGATGATGATGAACTAATCTGGATTTCTGAAGAGGATGTCTCTCCTGCGTCTCCAGTGCAAAGTTCCCAAGCCTGCAAGGCCCCAGATGTCATTTTTTTGCCTCCTTAAGTCCTAGAGAACAGAGAGGGAAATTGGAACCTCTCCTGTCCAAAATGGAGGAATTTTTCCCACATAGTGGGTCTGCCCAAAGTCTCACACCTGGGCAATCATCTCCACAAGAACTTCTGAAGTTAGAAATAAGTCCTCACCATGAGTGGTTTCTCCTCAAGGGAAAAATCCCTCATGAGTTGGAAAAAGATGAGTTGACGCTATCCATTCTGAGTTCTTACCAGGTATTTCCCAGTGAGAATAGCAGAAGTCTCACCTTCAGTCACCCTCCTTCTTCTTGGGGTCATGGCTTAATCAGGAGAGGAGAAAGATTTTACAAGGATTCCTTCAGATCCTTTACCTGACGGCTCAACATACTTCTCTGGAGGATCTCTGCTACTACAAGTTCTTGGATAAGCTGGCAAAGATGCCGTCCATCAGCATCAGGAAAGAAAAGGGCCCAAGAACAGATGTGTTTCGGCTTCTTCATTTCCTTCAACCAATAGCAGATTCTGTAGTTATCCAAGTATACAAAATTCTGCAGGACCTATAGATGAGGATGTGGTAGACACCAATATAATGCCTGTAAACTGGATTTAAAATACAGGGTCCAAGTTTCCCCAGGTTTTAGGGTTCTCCAATTTCCCAACCACTCAATAGTGGTGGAGTCAGTGCTGAAATTTGCTAAGCACACTCATGAGCATTCCAACATGCTTCCTGGAAAGGACCCAAAGGTACTGGATATGTTCTAGGAAAAAGGTTTTCTACCAGTCCATTTCAAGTGCCCAGATCACAGCTCACTAAGTCTACATGGGGCAGTTTTTGCCCAAATGCATTAAAAAAACAAAAGCTTCTGATAGATTCAGCAGATCCAAAGTAGGTGATTTCCACCAAGCAGTGGAGGAATGCTAGAAGCACCTCATCCATTTGGCTTATAAAGCTTTTGACACTGCAGGAGAACGACAGCTCACGTGGCTGTGAGTGCATGGCCTTTGAAAGGATGTGCATGATTGTCTTGTGGTTGTGCCTTTCACAGGGGACAATTTATTTGGTAACCAGTTTCCAAATTAACTCTATCCAATTGGCTAGTGGACAGTGTAGCACACTGTTACACACTGGCTGGATTACAGATTACAGACTGTCAAAGATTAACAAGTGAGAACCATGGTGTCTTCAGTGGCTCATCTCAGAGCCACTTCTATTGAAGACATTTGCAAAGCTGCTAATTGGGCATGTGTTCATACCTTCACATCCCATTGCTGTCTAGACAGCATGTCCTAAGGTGACAGTAACTTTGGAAAAGCAGTTCTTCCAGTAATCCACTCTCCACATGGTGGAGCCAGGTTGTCTTTAAGCTTGGGACGTCCCATGCATAATGGCTAATTCGTGCCTGCATGTTGATGAAGATAGCAAGTTTGGGATGATTTAACCATACTTAATACTCATCCATCTCTGTGGAGAATAAAGTACCTCATTAAAGCTTAAGCTCCAGAAGAGACTGTGAGCAGAAGAGCTTGTGAGGCAGTGTGTGCATGTGGGAGCTCTCACGCATGCTCAGTATTTACTGAGCTCTGGGAGCTGGGTGAATTCCTGTGCCACTGAATAAACTCACCATGCATAACGGCTAATCCATTCTCCTACCTAGTAAACCCTGTTTGTAGATCAGCAAATTTGCTTTCCCTAGATATTTTTGCTGCTCGCCAGCAATGTGAATATTAATCTCTGTTACGCGTGCCATCCGTGGCAGCCCCGCAGCGTGGCCCTCTCACCTTTTCAGACAAACTCCAGCTCTTGGCTCCTCTTCACTGGTGGCGGTAGGCCGACAATTCCGACCTCTGGTTCCCTCCAGTGCCTCAGGCCCTGCCACGCTACCCAGTGTTGCCAGCCAAGATGTCCCTGTTCATCGGGCCTCTCTGCATGGACCACGGAGAGATGCCGCCATCAGCGCTGCGCCCCTTCCTAGGCGCGCGCTTGCCTATCATCGATTCTTTTAAAGGGCCCGTGGCAGGAACCTGGATGCTGACGTCAGACTTCAGCGTAAAAAAGCTCAGGCCTCGCTCCATAGTGTTGCCTTTGCAACAGGTCTCCTCGTAATCCGAGTACTCGTTGCTGATCCTAGAATCGTCTCATCGTTGTGATCCTGTTTTCCTGTGGTTCCCGGTTCCTGTTCTCCTTGTTCCTGTTTTGACTATGTGTTGGACTGACTCTCTGGATTTGACCACTACTCTTCATCTTCTCTCCAGCCCCGGACCTCCGCTACGCCTGACTACTCTCCAGCTTCTCTTCAGCCCCGGACCTCCGCTACGCCTGACTACTCTCCAGCTTCTCTCCAGCCCCGGACCTCCACTACGCTTGACCACGCCTGCCTTTTCCGTGCCCAGACCACTGCCTTGATTGACCATGCCTGCCTTCTACATGCCCTGACCCTTGCTTTGAATGACTACACTACAGACTTTCCTGTGTCCAGAGTTCTACGTTGCTTGCCACAACTTCCACTCACCGTCGGCTCTGATCCTAGCCTGTCAGTGACGCCTCCTCTCGCCTATCCTCTGGACGTGGACTTTCAAGGCTTAGGCCTTCCTTTGCTTGAGCGCCTCCAATTCCTCATTGTTCCTTTGGCGCCTGAGTTCCAGTACCAAATCTAGTTCAGGATAGGACTATGCCATCTACCAGCTACTGTCTCTGGGCTGAATCACCTTTCATCTCTAGCTAACCTCGAGGCCCACCTAAATTCTGCCGGCTCCGGCACCCAAGGGGAACAAGGGCTGGTATAGGTGAAGCTCCAGCGGCCTGTAGCTTCAACCCACTCCACCTGTTGACGGTGGGGACCCGTAGGTCCTCGCCTACGGGTTGCGTCAATCCCACCTCAGCCCAAGGGTCCACCTCCGACGCAACAATCTCATAGTTTAGAAGCATAACCTAGTGTAAGCTTCGTCTGGATGTAGAGGCCAGTATGTGAGGGGATTCACCATAGAAGATATAGCATTAACACTCGCCACAAAGCTCAGTGTATAAACACAGATTCTTACCACAGGGCAACAGAATATGAGGATTTTGTGGTCTTCTGTTCCATGCAGAATTTGATGCAGGTTCTTATGGCATTGCGAAATTTAGAACATACCATAGGTTTTCCCCAGTACCTATCTGGCCTTATAAATAAAGACTAATCACACCTTCAGATTCAAAAACAAGTTTACAAGATAATGTGCATGTTTGGTTACATGTGAATATCTGCAGGACAATGAAAGCATATTTTTCCTCTATTTTTATAAATATACACGCATATAGTTTCCATACAAAAAATGGGCTGGATTTTTAAACCTACACGCGCGGCCTACATTTGTGCACGCTACCCGGCGCACACAAATGTACGTCGAATTTATAACATGCGCGCGCAACCAAGCGCATGTTATAAAATCAGGGGGCAGCGCGCACAAGGGGGTGCACATTAATGCACCTTGCGCGCGCCAAGCCCTCGGGGAGACCAGCTAGCTTTCCCTGTTCCCTCCCCCCACCTTCCCCTCCTTCCCCTACCTGTCCCGCCCCTCAGCCCAAAAAAAACAAACCCCAGTAGCTTTATTTCCGAAGTTACGCCTGCCAGAGGCAGGTGTAACTTGCGCACAGTGGCCGAGTGCCAGCTCGCGATCCCCAGGCCCAGCGGTCGTGGAGAGGCCTCTGGCCACGCCCCCGGACCGCCCATGTTTTCAAGCCCTGGGACTTGCGCGCGTCCCGGGGATTTACGCACGCTGCCGGGCCTTTTGAAAATAGGCCCGGTGCGCGTATCGCCCCCTACACACGTAAATCCACCTGGATTTACGCGCGTAGGCCTTTAAAATCTGCCCCAATATATATATATATATATATATATATATATATATATATATATATATATATATATATAACTTGCCCACATAAAATCCTGTTTTATACACAGTTGGTTTATTTTAAAACATGCACACGAAATTGAAATTAACAATTTGCTAATATCTCCATTAGTTCACCCAGTCCTTCTCCAGTTCATCGAGATCCCCCCTAGTACTTCACTCTGAACTCTCTCCAGTTCACTCAACCTCCCACCCAACAATGCCAAACAACAGACCCATCTTATATCAATTGCTCTAGATAATTAGCAGTTATAAAATTGTGTGAATAAGTTATCTAATCTATTTGCATAAACCTCTTATAAAATAGTAACTTACACACATTCCTCTTGGCTCCTTCGTGGAACATAAGAGCATGCCATACTGGGTCAGACCAAGGGTCCATCAAGCCCAGCATCCTGTTTCCAGCAGTGGCCAATCCAGGCCATAAGAACCTGGCAAGGCCCCAAAAACTAAGACTATCCCATGTTACCGTTGTTAGTAAAAGCAGTGGCTATTTTCTAAGTCAACTTAATTAATAGCAGGTAATGGACTTCTCCTCCAAGAACTCATCCAATCCTTTTTTAAACACAGCTACACTAATTGCACGCCCCAGACCACCTCTTTTATGCGCAGGTAAATGTGCGTGCAAAATCAAAAATGTGCGCATTTTCCTCATAGGAGGTAATTTGTATTTTAGGGCTTGCTTTGCATTTATTAGGTAGGGTTGTCACTGTTTAGGTGCTGGCAGTTGGTGCAGTTTTGGTATGGGTGGTTTACTATATTGTAATGGTAATTCCATTTATTCATGGCTTTCTGAGGGTCAAGCCCACCCCATCACACATTATAATTTGCCTAAGGCGATATGGCTCCCAAGTGTCCTTTTTGGGCCAGAGTAGGGGTGACTAAACGTTTTGAGCCATGGCCCCCCCCCCCTTCTGTTTGTGCAGTTGGTTGGGGGCCCCCCAAAATTGGTGAGAGGAATGAGGGAGGTGCACAAGTGCATTGATCCCGGGTACTGGAGAACCTCACTATGCCACTACTGCTATGATAGCAAAATAATTTGACTTTGTGGGTGTCACAATATGTTCAATCCCCTCGTCACAAAAGCGGTAACCCCCTAGCCACCGTCAGAGTGCAATGTCATTTAAGGACGACCCCTTAGCCGACTAAATTCTAGCCGACTAACGTATTAACCGGTTAGAATATAGCCAGGTAAGGGCCCAAATTTCCATTTAACAGATAACTTCTGAGTTATCCAGCTAAATGTTTTTGAATGTGGACCTCACTGTGATGCTAACTTTCAAATCTGCGTACACATGTGCCCAGTTTTAAGAAGGAATCTGCCTAGGGCGCAAATCCCAATTTTGCGTAAGTCAGGGTATTTTATAACAGGTGCGCGTCCACACCATTGCCAGTTTCACCAGTCCATCCACCAGATTGCCCAGTTAAGAGCTAGGTCCTCCAGACCCCTCTGGTTTGATAGCTTGCACGTCTCCCAATTACCCCAGACCATTTAAACACCTCCGTCCTAGCAGAAGTAAACTTATGTGGCAGAGAACCTGGGTGTGCGTAAGTATTTACGTGCACATCTCTTGGCCGTGCCCCAAAACACCCAGACCAAGCTCCTTTTTGAAAGTGAAATGTGCACACAGTGGGAGATACCCACGCATCTGGGTGTCTTTTAAAATTGGGTCGGCGCGCATAAGCCTGACTTGTGCATGCATTCCCTAATTTATGCACACATCGCACTTTTAAAATTCACCTTTAAAACTATAAAAACTAACCCCCATTAAAAACCTAAAAGAAACAGGGAGTTGCATTAATAAAATATAGTAAAAATAGGTAATCTATAATCAAAGCAATTCATAGTAAACATGGAAAAAGCAGTCAGAAACAATATCTTTACCCGATAACTTACCCGTTCACCAACTCTCTGAATATCGCCCTCTCAGTCTCAAAGACATTATCATTTTTGCCTTTTCATGTTTAGGTATTTAAATGGAAACACTGAACCTGATAGTGGTAGTGCTGATTATTAAACATTTTTCATTTTTTTTATTATTTAAGCCTTGGATACCAAGCTTCCTTTCATTGGATGTTGATGGTCGTGTCCTCAGGGCTGACTCCATGTCTAAAATTATCTCTTCTGGGTAAGCTATTCACAATGCTATTTGCAGATTCCATTGAATTCCATCTTTATCTTTAGGCATTCTATGGGGAGGTGAGGGCATCAGTCATTGGAAGATACTTGTGAGAGAGTAGGGAATTAGCCATTGAGGAAATCATATTTGTTTTGAGCTAACAGGTTTGAAAGGTATTAATTGGCCATGGAGGGTACTTGTATTGGGTTGAGAGAATGGTAGGATTGGCTATTAGGGCAGAAGTATTGAGTTGGGCTAAGGGGTTGGAGGGGGTACTTGCGTTTGACCAGGGAGAAGATGACCTCATGGGAAGGGAGGGGAGCTAAGGTCACTGCCTACCCCTTGTACTTAACTCCTTGTGCATCAACCCAGTTAATAGCACCTCAGGAGGTGCAGTTAAATTAATCTCGGCAATGCAGCCAGGGTAAATCAAACACACCTACCTAAATACCACTGTAATGTCTAATAAGCTCATTACAATGGTATTTAAATAATTTATGTGTGCTGATGTTAAAAATTAATAGAATTACATTATTTTTGTATGTGGCTGCCTTTCAGGGCTTTAACACCACTCTATGGGGCCTTTGTACCATAGCATTACCTAACACACACGTTTCAATCATTTTAACATACATATTCGCATCTGCATCATATAGTACATAGGCCACAGGGAGGGCGATTTTTAGTCATTTGTGCGGATAGATAGCGATATACCCATGTAAACTGGCTGCCTGAAAACTGTCTTCCCTGAGCCCGCCTAAAAGTATGCACGGTGTTCTCCAGTCTGTGTACTTTGAGCTGCACTTAAGGGAAGCATTCCCAGGCTGAGCATTGGGTGGGAATGGGAAAAAGCATGTGTAGATTGTATTTTCAAATCTATTAAATGAATTTTCAAAGGAGTTACATATGATGGCTACACCGAATGACAGTATACAAAACTCAAATAAATAAATAAATGTAACATACTATCGAAGCAATTTTTAAAAGCCATTTATCCAGGTTAAGTGCACTTAGCAACAAGGTAAAACCTATGGACAATTCAATGGCATATATTGTAGCAATTTTCAAAAGCCCACGTACATAGGTAAAGTGTAATTACACATGTAAAACCCAGTTTTAAGTGTGTAAATGCTTTTGAAAATCAGGACCTAAGTGTGTTGTTTTGAAAAAAACAATCTACATAAAAAACAGGTGCAAAAGTGCATGGGTACTTTGTACTTACAGCAAGTTTAATATGAAGGTACACATATACTTTCCCTTTGGAATCTGGTGTAATGACATCGCACAAGAGCAGATGTTTTGAAAATTGCTTCCTGTGGGTCTTCGTCAGGAAGGATTTATTTTATTTATTTGTGGTTTTTCTTGACCGACCAACATCAGAGATATCATGCCAGTTTACATGTAACAGGGTAAAAACAAAGCAGGAAGAGAGCAGTTACAAAAAACAGGTTAACAGATAACTGGGAAGTGCAGAGTCACTTGCACGTGGAAGCGATAGCTTAAGGCTTGAAATCGGAACAGCAAACATATGTACATAATATGAGTCCCAACGTTAAGATCTGATACGGGTGTGCAAATATCCAAAGGATGCTTTCCTTTTACAACTGCTATAGGCTGAAAAGTGACACACTCTTCATACAGTAACTTTGTGAGAATCCCACTCATTGTGGAATACCAGGAAGTCTGTTTAGAGCCCACAAGAAGGGTAAATTTCAAAGGAATGTCTGTAGGTAAAGCAGTGTTTTAAGTGCAGAAATATGACCTTTTACAAAATTGCCTGCCCAGTATGTGGATAAATAAATGCGTGAATGTCACGTTAGCACAAAGGTTTGCCCGGACTAAGAGGAGATGTTCCCAGGGGCAGATGTGAACGTGTGTATGTGTACATCTATGTTTGTTACTTCTGAAAACCAAAAGTACATGTGTAAATTATTTCCCCACCCCGAATTGCATGCACAGTCCCCCTCCCCAGCAATTTTCAAACGCCATTTATGCACATAAAACTGGGTGTAAATATTTTTGAAAATCTGGCCCTAAATGTTAAAAAGTATGCAAATAAAATGTCCCCAAAAATCTCTGTGCACGATTTGGCAGGTATAATTGTGTTCAGATAGTTTAAGAGGGATGATTTTCAAAGGGGATGCTTATGTGTCTACTTTCCCTTTGAAAAGTGGTGTCATTTAGGTGCGAATTTGCCATCTAATTTTTGTGGACTGTTACAAAATTACCCCCTGAGAGAGCAATTTTCAAAAGCATTTTGTGAGTAAAACAGTGCTTGCCCACAAAAATGGGCATCTTTGAAAACTGCCTTCCCTGTCTGTGGTTGCGAGCACACATGTAGTGGCACTCTATGTGGACTTTTACCCACAGATAGGGTATGCGTTCTTGAGGACAGACTCTGGGTAGGGTTAGTACTTATTAACATTTTGATTTTAAAAAGCATGGGGAGTAACTTTCAAAAGGGTTTATATGTTTAAAACTGGGTTTTATTAAGCGGACTTTTGAAAATTGCTACAATTTACACACGTTAATCCTTTTGAAAATTACCCCCAAGCACTTAAATGTCAAAAAAAGTACACACACAAATAGCTTGTACTTTTTCCAACTCAGTTTTCCCTTTGAAAACTGGTGAAAAATCTATGGGTAAAAAATACCTGCCGACCTTACACTTCTGTGAAAGATGGCCTCTTAATAAGATAAAAAGTTAGCAAGTAGCTCTGCAGTGATGAAGGTAGGGGAATTAAATACATTTTCCAAATGCTTCTATGTTTTGCTTTATCTTGCATACTACTTATTCCTCAGCAGGCTTAGCTGTTTCTGTCTCCTTCTCCCATCCGCTCCCAGCTATCTCCTCCTCACACAAATTACTTGAACATGGCAGTCTCACCAATGGGGAAAAGATCAGAGTTCCTAGCATGCCTGCTTACTAATCAGGGTTAATATGACTAACTATCGAAAACAGCTTTAAAGTCTAGTCCCCAGCTCAGTTAGAATCATCTTTTTTTTGGAGGCGATTGCTATTTCCTGAGGGTGCATAAGAATTTATTTCTGGGGCTGTCTCTGTATGCATATTCTCCCCGCCTTGCTCCACCCAAGGTGTGGGTCCTTTCTGGGGGGGGGAGGGGAGGGGAGCTGACCTGACCTTTGAGGCGGTGTAGTGAAAGCCCTTTCCACTTGTGTGACACTCAACCCCTTTATGTGATGCTGTACTGCAGGGACCAGACAGGACACAATGGTAGTCAATAGAAATGTACTGTGATTCTTCAGAATAAATACCAATGCAAGTATTGTTCTTTTTACATGTGTTCTCATCTCTGGGATTCATACTGTCTCCTTACCTCTGTGTATATTTCCTTAGAACTAGGCACCCGGCTAAACCTTATCACTCAGGGAATGAACTGATAAGAAAACTCCAGGTGGGCGGGGAACTCTCTAAATGTGGCAAGGATCTCCTTTAGTCACAAAATGTACCTGAGATCCAGATTCTCCCCACCTGTATCCTTTGTCCCACGGGTGGAAATCCAGTTGTGGGTCTCCAAGTAGCTTGCTTCGTTTCTCTAGTCTCCCGCTGCTGTGGCCTCTCTGGAGGAAAGGCCTGATATTAAACAGGAAGCTGGCCAGTACAGTCCAGCTCCCCAGTGAGGAGGGGTGGTGCTAAAACATCCTCACAAACCAGCAAAAGGAAAAAAAAAAACCAACACTTCCAAAGTCCCCAAACTCTACTCTGGGGTGACACTGCCTCTGCAGCTCCTTCACTTGGACAAGGGATTAGCAGATCTTTAATTACCTGGTCTCCAGATCCAGGACATGTCCTTCACCAGGACTGGACCAGAATTTAATAACAATCAACTTCCAAAAATAGCCAAACTGTCTAATAAAAGTCTGTTTCCAAACCAAGAGGCAGATACAAGCAGGCACTGCACTGATAGGAATCTCTTCTTTACAAAAGTTAGGTTTGGAGGTCCATATTCAGATGGGGAAACCAAAAAGATATCCTCACTCCTCAAAGACTAACTTAAACTGACCTCACCCTCTAAGCCAGCCTCAAGGAGAGGTGTTGTAAAGGAATGGTTTCTCCCTCTAAGCTAGAAAATATCTAGGGTAGGGATCTAGGGCCATCTAGTGGAGACCTTGGGCTCTCTACATAAAGAAAGGGGAAAATGGCAATGAAGGAACTAAATATATTTTTATGTTTCTACCAATGTTTTATGTTTCTACCAATGGATATTTGAACTTATAATTGTGACTCATAGTCATATATAGGCAGCAAATCAGAATCAAGAAACATGTTGCAGTATTTGAGCTTTGGAAATGTCACTGATACCATCTGAAGAGGCCTGCGAGATCTCCAAAGATCATGTATTACAGTATTGGTTTGGCTGGTCCTTTAAAAGGTGCCACAATCTACAAAGACTCCAGTTTTCTCCAGAACTCTACACTACAATCTATAATACTAGAATCTATATTAATACAGTCTATAATACTACAATCTAAAATACTACAAATTGTATTACTACAGTCTATATTATACTCTCTATTTCTACAATCTATATTACTCTAATCTGTAATACTACAATCTATATTATACAATCTGTAATACTACAGTCTGTATTATTACAGTCTATAATACTACAATCTGTATTACTACAGTCTATAATACTATAATCTGTATTACTACAGCCTTTACAAAAACTTCATTTTTCTCCATTCCCAATACAGCTATTAGAATTTTGTACTACAATCGAAGTACATAAAACCGGCTTTTAAAATTTGCTGAGATATGCGCATATCTCCCGTAGCACGCACACCTCAAAAGTTTTCGAAAAGAGGTGGGGAATGGGCATGATCTGGGTGGGGTGTGGGCGTTTCGGGGCATGAACCTAAAATGTGCATGTAATTACTGACATGAGCCAGTGCACCAAAGCCCCTTGCTGCATAACTTTATTTCTGCTGTGGATGATGTATAGGTTAAAATTTCAAGAAAACTAGGCAGATCTACGGGGTTTTAAGGGTCGGGGCTAATTGCGGGGAGTGAAGGCTATCTCTAAACTGGGTGAACTGGGGACGAACTGGGAATGGTGTTGGCATGCGCTCCTTTTAAAATCCCCCAATGCAGGCAATAGAAGCGGGATTTGCATGCACAGTGTGAGGGTTTGGGGGTCAAGTTGGGGGCTTGCAGGATGAAGAGCTAGAGGGATTTGGAAGACCTCAATGTGAACTGGGCAAACTGGTAAACTACTTGGAAAAACTGGTTTCCTAGCATGTAGCAGATGGACTCAGGACCAATGGGTATAGTGTGCTCCTGATAGCAGTTGGAGACGGAGTCAGATTTCAATCTGACGTCAGCACTACATATACCCATGCACGAGGCTCTGTTCCTCAGTTTTTTCCATCTCCATAGCAGTTCAGGACTTCACACACGCTTTCACAGCGTTAGAAAACCAAACTCCAAATTTAAAGAAGAAAGAAAGAAATCTTACCTACAGACGAGCCCCGCTCTCCTGCGGTGATACCTAAGGGTCCCTCCCCTAGTCGAGAATTCCTGAGGTGATTTCCGAGATCCCTCAGACGTAGCCTCGGTCCCAGCCTGGACTTAGCCCCCTGAAAAGGGAGCGGCTGAGAGGCAGCGGGTGCAGACTGAGCACGGCGGTGAAGGTATTTCTCTCTCCCCCCGCAGCCGGAGACCGCCCGTCAAGAGACCAGGAAGCGTCAAGACAAGGTAAGGTAGAAATCTTTCTCAAAGTCTCAGAACCCCTGGAAGATGGGGAATTCCCTCCTGGAACGAAACCGTATCGATCCATGATGCGTTCTCCCCCCTCTAAGACGAGCTGCCAGATTTCGTGGCCACGAGCCTGAAGGCATGGGCCACCCCGGATACTAGTCCGTATTTGGTCGGGCTCCGTCAGACCTCATGCCATTCCCCAACAGATGCCCTGGTCTGCGACACCACAAAGCACACCACCAGACCAGTCGAGGGAGGAGCGGCACTCAAAGATGCCCAGGTCAGACGGCAGGAATCCACCCTCAAACAGTCCTTTGATGTGGCGGCTATGTCCTTACAGTTCGCAGCCTGCTGTGCCGTGGTGACACGAGCCTGCCAATCTAAGCGTTAGATCCGGCAATCTCATTCCTCATGAGTGCCGTGGTGACACGAGCATGCTAATCTAAGCATTAGATCCGGCAATCTCATTCCTCATGAATGCGTCTTCAGACCCGTTACGCATCACAGCCAGGGGCATCTCGTAACGTAGTGGCAGCCAGAAGACAACGCTGGCTTCGAAGTTGGTCAGCTGACGTGCCCTCCAAGACAAAGCTCACGAGAATGCCCGCTAGAGGAACACTCCTGTTCAGAAGCGAACTGGATAAGTTATCCGACAAGGGGGGGCGAGTCCCCAGTATCCTGGCTACCGGAGGACAGAAACAAGAAGAGCCTGCGCCCCTCTCCCCGGGCACCCAAGGGCAGAGGACCTCAGCATTTTAGATCATACAAAAACACACACCATGCACCTCCAGCAGGGGACAGTCCTTTCAGAACAGACACAACAAAAGAGGAGCCGGCTCGGGCCCAGGCCCCAGCCGCAACACTCAATGAGAATCAACAGACCCATCGACGGGAAGAACCCATGTGGGCCTGACCTATTCTACCAATAATGGGTCGAAATAACATCAGACAACTGGGTCCTAACCATCATCTGAGAGGGATACTACCTGGACCTTCACAGCATCTCTCCGGACAAGTTGTGAATTATCCGTGCCACTCCCCCTCCAAAAGGATGGCAGTAGAAACTACACTGACAAAGCTTCTCGCCTTAAAGGCATTAGCACCGGTGCCCACGCACCAACAAAATTCTGGGCACCACTCCATCTACTTCATTGTCCCCAAGAAAGAGGGAACATTCCAGCCCATCCTAGACCTCAAGACCTTCAATCACTGAAGGCACCCTGTTGTCACATGGAAACCCTGCGTTCGGTCATAAAGGCAGTACAACCGGAAGAATTTCCAACCTCCCTGGGTCTGTTGGAAGCCTATCCCCACATACCAATCCATCACAACCATCAGCTTTTCCTACGCTTCACAGTATTGGGCCATCTACCAGTTCCAGGCCCTACCGTTCGGGCCAGCTACGGCTCCCCGAACATTTACCAAGTTCATGGTGGTAGTAGTGGCGTCCAGGTATGGGCGTGCACCCATACCTGGACGATTGGCTGATTAGAGTGAAATCACCAGAGGAAAGCTATCAAGCAACCACCAGAGTCATGAACCTACTGCAGAGCCTCGGGTGGATCATCAATACATCCAAGAGCTGGCTGCAGCCCTTCCAACTCTAGAATACCTGGTTCGACAAACGGAACAAGGTTACCCTTCCTCCTTCAAGGAGAAGAAAATGGATGGAACTTACTACGAGCATCGCTGATCTTTGCTCTCCCCATGGCATGGGACTACCCCCAAGTCCTCGGACTCATGACTTCAACCATAGTAGGCATCCCATGGGCAAGGGCTCACAGGCAACCCCTATAGCATTCCCTGCTCTCACGGTGGAACCCGATATCTCAGAACTACTCCGCCCCCTCCAACTACCGACGGAAGTTCAGTAGCAGCTACAGTGGTGGCTGCAAGAAAACCAATTGAGCAAGGGAATAAGCCTATCCCCACCGGACTGGATCTGACACACCACGGATGCGAACCTGCAACGGTGGAGAGCCCACTGCCAGGAGCTAATGGCCCAAGGGCAATGGGTCAAAGAAGAGTCTACATAGAACATAAACCAACTGGAAGCACGAGCAGTCCGACCAGCATGCCTACAATTCAGTCACAGACTCCAGGGCAAATCAGTCAGTCATGTCAGACATTGCCACAACAGTGGCCTACATCAACCGCGAGGGGAAAACCAGAAGCCAGCAGGTGTCTCATGAATTACAGCCCCTAATGAAGTGGGCGGAAACAAACCTATAAGGGATATCAGCCACCCACATCGCGGGAAGAGACAATGTCACTGTGGACTACCTCGGCATAGAGAGTCTGGACACAGGGGAATGGACACTGTCCACTGCAGCCCCCAGCTGATAGTGAACCACTGGGGGACCCCAGCCATGGATTGCCTGGCAACCAGGTTCTTCACCCAAGCCCCCAAACTCTACAGCCACAGATGGGAACCGCTGTCCCAGGGAATCGCGCCTTCGTCCACACATGACCACAGAAGGTCCTGCTGTACGCCTTCTCTCCATGGCCACTACTGGGCAGAATCATCCGCAAGATAGAACATCACAGAGGGATAGTATGTCTAGTGGCCCCGGACTGGCCAAGAAGACCGTGGTACATGGATATGCGAAGACTCCTGGCGGGGAAACCTTCTGTGTCTACCTCTACACAGGGATCTACTCCAACAAGGACCGATCCTCCACGAAGATCCAACGAGATTCTCGCTTACGGCCTAGCCCTTGAGAGGTCTCGCCTGAAGAAGAGCGGATACTCAGTGCCAGTAATTGACACCCTGTGCCAGGTACGCAAGTTTTCCACATCCTTAACCTATATACAAATATGGAGAATATTCGAAGCTTGGTGCGAAGACCGCGACATCCGGTCGTGGACAGTCAAAATTCCCATGAGCGGGGAATTCCTACAGGATGACGTGAAGAAAGGGTTGTCACTCAACTCTATCAAAGTCCAACTGGCCGCGCTGGCCTGTCTCAGAACCAAAGTGGAGGGCATCGGTCTAGCCGCCCATCCAGATGTCTCACGCTTCCTGAGAGGGGTCAAACAGATCCAACCACCTCTAAAGTGGCCGATACCCCTATGGAACTTCAACCGGGTACCAGACTTCCTTGCAGGAGCCTCCTTCGGACCCACGCGTAGTCTGACCCTACGGCTCCTGACCTTGAAAACGGCATTCCTAGTAGCAATCTGCTCAGCTCGCCAAATCTCCGAACTTCAAGGGTTATCATGCCAGGAACCATTCTCCGGTTCACACCGGGATCTGTACAGCTACGCGCTGTACCCTCCTTCCTTCCAAAGATGGTTTCTCCCTTCCGTCTTAACCAGTCTATCTCACTACCATCTCAGATGAGAACAAGGGCTTGGAAGACTCACGCTGGCTTCGCCTTATTAATGTCGGTAGACTCCTAGTCCGATACCTGGAAAGATCGGAATCCGTATGAAAGACGGACCATCTATTCGTTCTTCACAGCGGGGAAAAACAAGGGGAAGCGGCCTCGCGGGCAACATAGCCCACTGGATCAAAGAAGTGATCAAGGCAGACTACGTAGAGGCAGGCAAGCCTCCACTGCTCCAAGTCAAGGCCCATTCTGCAAGGGCCCAGGCAGTGCCCTGGGCAGAAACCAAGATGCTGTCACCCATCGAGATCTGTCAGACGGCAACGTGGTCCTCAATCCATACCTTCTCAAGGTTCTACCGCCTGAATGTCCAGGCCAGAGAGGACACAGCATTTGCAAGGGCAGTCCTAAATGGACCACGAGCAGCCTCCCACCCATCTCGGGAGTAGCTTTTATACATCCCATTGGTCCAGAGTCCATCTGCTACACGCTAGGAAATGGAGAAATTGCTTACCTGATAATTTTGTTTTCCTTAGTGTAGACAGATGGACTCAGCATCCCGCCCATGGCTGCCCGGTAAATACGGGAACCTCTGAGGACAATCCCCGAGAGCAGGATAAGCGCGGGTAAGCCAGCTCTTACCCCCAGTAAGACACCCACAACGACCGGGTGCCGGCACTTCTCGGTTGAATGCTCTGGCGACTCCAGCTAGAAATCATATCAACCAATCCAAGTTAATCAAGTTAACAATTTAATCGTTGACCAATCTCACATATATCCACAACTGCTTTTCGAAGAGAAAACTGAGGAACAGAGCCTCATGCACGGGTATATGTAGTGCTGATGTCAGATTGAAATCTGACTCCGTCTCCAACTGCTATCAGGAGCACACTATACCCATTGGTTCTGAGTACATCTGTCTAGACTAAGGAAAACGAAATTATCAGGTAAGTAATTTCTCCATTTTCCCTCTCGTGAGCAGGTTTTAAAATCCTCCTGTATATGCGTATAAAAGCCGCTAAAGCTCTAGTACATGCAGGAAGGGTATTTTAAATGTTATGCACATACTTACGAACACAATTCAAAAAGGCAGTGTCACTCCACTCACACACCGATATATGCGTTTATCGATGCATGTGCGTTCCTTTTAAAATTTTATCACAAGAACAAAATTAGATCCGTTTTTAAAGGCTTTGCTGGGTAGCTTGTTGACAAAAACAAAGATTAGAACATTTCAACCAGTCCCCAGCAAAATTTTGTCTGAGTAACTCATTTGCTGCACAAAACTTTAGCTGGATAAAAAGAGGTAGTCATGGACGCCTCCCAGAGGGCATGATTAAATTATAACGAGTCGTACTGATAGTCAGCGCTGACCGGCTAACCTTAACCTGGGAAGTCTGGTTGGAAAAATGCCTGTCTTAAAGTAGTCCAGATAAATTTATCTGGGTATATTCAGTGGAGCATGTATCCAAGTATGTTCTGCTGAATATCTGGATAAAGTTTTCAGGGTAATTTTTATCCAGGTAACTTTCTCATTCACTGACCCACAAAATATCGATGTCACAGTTTTTCAATAAATATATATGACTTGTTCATGCAGAAGATTTAGGGCAGATCTGCATTTAATCATATAGGTCCTGGGAAAATTTGGATTCTTTTCAAGTTATGATGCCATTTTTTTTTTTTTTTATGCTTCTCCAAAGATGTGAAGAATGTTATAAAATCGAACGTACATGTGCACGTGCCAGGTAGTGCGCACTCTTTTTAAAATCTACCCCATAGGAGGCAATTTTCAAACAGACCATCTAATTTAGGCAGGAAAACAGTCATAAGTTACTCCAGTTTTTAAAGCAGATTTGTGTGTTTAATTATGTGTTTAAGTCTGCTTTGAAAATGTTCCCATCAGCTTTACCCTCCCACAATTGTACCTGGGGAACCTTTTGGGGAAGGGGGAGTCTCTTCCGAAGGGATGGGCTCCACCTTAACCAGGGTGAAACCAGACTGCTGGCGCTAACCTTTAAAAAGGAGATAGAGCAGCTTTTAAACTAGAACAAAGGGGAAAGCCGACAGTCGCTCAGCAGCGCATGGTTCGGAGAGATGTATCTTTAAAGGATACTAATGATGCATTAGAATTAGGGCATCCCGACAGTGAGGTTCCAATAATTAGAAAAGTAGTCCAAGTGCCTGTAACTAAAAACTCACCTGAGCTAAAAAAATTCTAACTTATCCCTATCAATTAAAAAGCAGAATAAAAATACAATCAAAAAATAAACTTTGAAATGTTTGTATGCTAATGCCAGAAGTCTAAGAAGTAAGATGGGAGAATTAGAATGTATAGCAGTAAATGATGACATAGACTTAATTGGCATCTCAGAGACATGGTGGAAAGAGGATAACCAATGGGACAGTGCTATACCGGGGTACAAATTATATCGCAATGACAGAGAGGAGCAGTCGGGAGGAGGTGTGGCGCTTTATGTCCGGGATGGCATAGAGTCTAACAGGATAAACATCCTGCATGAGACTAAATACAAAATTGAATCTTTATGGGTAGAAATCCCTTGTGTATCAGGGAAGACTACAGTGATAGGGGTATACTACCGTCCACCTGGTCAAGATGGTGAGATGGACAGTGAAATGCTAAGAGAAATTAGGGAAGCTAACCAAATTGGTAGTGCAGTAATAATGGGAGACTTCAATTACCCCAATATAGACTGGGTAAATGTATCATCGGGTCACGCTAGAGATAACGTTCCTGGATGGAATAAATGATAGCTTTATGGAGCAATTGGTTCAGGAACCGACGAGAGAGGGAGCAATTTTAGATGTAATTCTCAGTGGAGCACAGGACTTGGTGAGAGAGGTAACGGTGGTGGGGCCACTTGGCAATAGTGATCATAATATGATCAAATTTGATTTAATGACTGGAAAAGGAACAGTGTGCAAATCCAAGGCTCTCGTGCTAAACTTTCAAAAGGGAAACTTTGATAAAATGAGAAAAATTGTTAGAAAAAAACTGAAAGGAGCAGCTACAAAAGTAAAAAATGTCCAAGAGGCATGGTCATTGTTAAAAAATACCATTCTAGAAGCACAGTCCAGATGTATTCCACACATTAAGAAAGGTGGAAAGAAGGCAAAACGATTACCGGCATGGTTAAAAGGGGAGGTGAAAGAAGCTATTTTAGCCAAAAGATCTTCATTCAAAAATTGGAAGAAGGATCCAACAGAAGAAAATAGGATAAAGCATAAACATTGGCAAGTTAAATGTAAGACATTGATAAGACAGGCTAAGAGAGAATTTGAAAAGAAGTTGGCTGTAGAGGCAAAAACTCACAGTAAAAACCTTTTTAAATATATCCGAAGCAGAAAGCCTGTGAGGGAGTCAGTTGGACCGTTAGATGATCGAGGGGTTAAAGGGGCACTTAGAGAAGATAAGGCCATCGCGGAAAGATTAAATGATTTCTTTGCTTCGGTGTTTACTGAAGAGGATGATGGGGAGGTACCCGTAATGGAGAAGGTTTTCATGGGTAATGATTCAGATGGACTGAATCAAATCACGGTGAACCTAGAAGATATGGTAGGCCTGATTGACAAACTGAAGAGTAGTAAATCACCTGGACCGGATGGTATACACCCCAGAGTTCAGAAGGAACTAAAAAATGAAATTTCAGACCTATTAGTAAAAATTTGTAACTTATCATTAAAATCATCCATTGTACCTGAAGACTGGAGGATAGCAAATGTAACCCCAATATTTAAAAAGGGCTCCAGGGGCGATCCGGGAAACTACAGACCGGTTAGCCTGACTTCAGTGCCAGGAAAAATAGTGGAAAGTGTTCTAAACATCAAAATCACAGAACATATAGAAAGACATGGTTTAATGGAACAAAGTCAGCATGGCTTTACCCAGGGCAAGTCTTGCCTCACAAATCTGCTTCACTTTTTTGAAGGAGTTAATAAACATGTGGATAAAGGTGAATTGGTAAATATAGTATACTTGGATTTTCAGAAGGCGTTTGACAAAGTTCCTCATGAGAGGCTTCTAGGAAAAGTAAAAAGTCATGGGATAGGTGGTGATGTCCTTTCGTGGATTGCAAACTGGCTAAAAGACAGGAAACAGAGAGTAGGATTAAATGGGCAATTTTCTCAGTGGAAGGGAGTGGACAGTGGAGTGCCTCAGGGATCTGTATTGGGACCCTTACTGTTCAATATATTTATAAATGATCTGGAAAGAAATACGACGAGTGAGATAATCAAATTTGCAGATGACACAAAATTGTGCAGAGTAGTTAAATCACAAGCAGATTGTGATAAATTGCAGGAAGACCTTGTGAGACTGGAAAATTGGGCATCCAAATGGCAGATGAAATTTAATGTGGATAAGTGCAAGGTGATGCATATAGGGAAAAATAACCCATGCTATAATTACACGATGTGGGGTTCCATATTAGGTGCTACAACCCAAGAAAGAGATCTAGGTGTCATAGTGGATAACACATTGAAATCGTCGGTTCAGTGTGCTGCGGCAGTCAAAAAAGCAAACAGAATGTTGGGAATTATTAGAAAAGGAATGATGAATAAAACGGAAAATGTCATAATGCCTCTGTATCGCTCCATGGTGAGACCGCACCTTGAATACTGTGTACAATTCTGGTCGCCGCATCTCAAAAAAGATATAATTGCGATGGAGAAGGTACAGAGAAGGGCTACCAAAATGATAAGGGGAATGGAACAACTCCCCTATGAGGAAAGACTAAAGAGGTTAGGACTTTTCAGCTTGGAGAAGAGACGACTGAGGGGGGATATGATAGAGGTGTTTAAAATCATGAGAGGTCTAGAACGGGTAGATGTGAATCGGTTATTTACTCTTTCGGATAGTAGAAGGACTAGGGGACACTCCATGAAGTTAGCATGGGGCACATTTAAAACTAATCGGAGAAAGTTCTTTTTTACTCAACGCACAATTAAACTCTGGAATTTGTTGCCAGAGAATGTGGTTCGTGCAGTTAGTATAGCTGTGTTTAAAAAAGGATTGGATAAGTTCTTGGAGGAGAAGTCCATTACCTGCTATTAAGTTCACTTAGAGAATAGCCACTGCCATTAGCAATGGTTACATGGAATAGACTTAGTTTTTGGGTACTTGCCAGGTTCTTATGGCCTGGATTGGCCACTGTTGGAAACAGGATGCTGGGCTTGATGGACCCTTGGTCTGACCCAGTATGGCATTTTCTTATGTTCTTATGTTCTTATGCTGTTATGTGCATGTAAAAGTTTTGGAAAATGTATGCACACGGGATAAATTTCAAACAAATGCATGCAGTGCATTTACACGGTCTCGAGCAGATCTACTCTAGTATTTTATAATATATGCATTTTTATAAAATACACAACATACACTCCTTTGTAGTGTTATGCGCAAATTCGTGCAATGAATTGAATAGGTGTATATCAATGCATTGAGCGGGCATACTTTCGTACCTGTTTTAAAAGTATACATGCATATATTTTAAGCATGAAAATAAAAAAGGATTTACGTAAATCGATGTATTTTAAAACATGTGCACAAAAAGGAAACTAACAATTTTAACAATTAGTCCTCCAGTTCACTCAGTCCTCCTCTGGGTCATCGAGACCCTCCTGGGTTCTTCATCCTGAACTGCCCCAGTCCATCCACAGCTCCCACCAGTCAGTACTACAGAATAAACATGTTTAATATGACTTACATCAAATAACTAGCAGGTGTAAAAATACGCAAGTAAACCGGAAAACCTATGATGATAACTTTTAAACATGCATGCGGGTGCACATATGTGCGTGTTTTCCAGCTCGCGGCAAGGGACGCAGCCATTTTATGATATACGCGCATGGTATAAAATAGGTTGAATATGCGCAAGTGTGCACAATTTTAAGTAGAAGCGCACCTATGCGCCCAAATGCCACTTCTACTGCATAAGTGGGGGGATTTTAGTAGACACGTGTGCTGACGCAATTACCAGTTTTCACAGTTCATTCCCAGTTCACCCAGGTAAATAACCTCCCTTTTACCCTGTTAATCCCGACCTTTGAAACCGCGCTCACCTCTACTTTTTTGGGCATGTAGCGAAAGATACGAGTGTACGCGGGTGCCTTTTAAAATTCGTGTGACACACACAGGCCTGACTTGTGCATGTATCTTCCGGTTTTGGCCCAAGCTGGGCTTTTAAAATTCATCTTTATCTGTGCGCTTTTAAAATAGCAATTTACGTGCATAAATATTGGCCCTGCCCTGGAACTCCCCAGATCACCCCTTTTATACGCATGTATATGTGCGCGTGAAAGTGAAACTATGCGTGTATTTTGGACTTTTCTAAAATATGGAGTACGCAAGTAGAGACTACCTCCATGCGTAAATGCTAATTTTTATGCAATTAACATTTTGAAAAATCACCCCATATTTTTTTAAATGCAAAACTATGTGCATAGGTCCAAACTCCTCTCCACCTCAACCCCGGAAACACCTCAGCTCAGTTCGGGTAAATTTACACGTGAGCAGGACATATGCCTATCAGCCGAGCAATTTAGTAAAAAGCCTTTTCTGTAGGTAAAGCACTGTTTTACGTGGAAATGCCTTTGAAAATTACCCTCACAGTGTTCTAGTGGGTTTTTTGTTTGTTTGTTGTTGTTTTAGTAATTTATTATGTATGTAATTATAGACAGAGGGGGCTAGAAACATTTTAAAGAAATAATGTCTCAGTCTCTATCTACCAATCATTACAATGTTTTACTTCTCGTTAAACTTTTTATCTTTCCTCTAACTCTAATCCCAGTTAGAATGACCCCCGTTTTATTGTAACTTTTTTCTTCCATGCACTTGTTTTACTTTTTAATGTATACTCTTATGTTATTAGTTATTTACGTTATAATGTATTTCTCACCCCTTGTTTTATGTAAACCGACATGATACGAACTCCGTGAATGCCGGTATAGAAAAATACAAATAAAAAATAAAAATGTACATCACATTGTACTGTTAGCTTGGTATTTCAAGCAACCTAAACCAGAGTGCAGAACCTTCTAGCTCCTTTCTTTTCATTGTCGTGCCATTTTCTTCTCTATCTGATCATGCTGCAACGGAACTTTAAAGTTTGTCATTCTTGTGTCTCCTTTCTATTTAACATTTCAAGAAGAACATCCTTTTTGAGCAGCAGTCTATGCCTCCACCCCCAATAATATCAACTATAATTTCTCTGTAAAATCTTTTTTAGATAGAGGAGTAGGCTAGTGGTTAAAACAGCAGGCTGCGAACCAGGAAAGCCAGGGTTCAAATCTCACTGCTTCTCCTTGAAACCTTGGGCAAGTCACTTCAGCCTCCATTGCCCCAAAAACAAACAGGTCTAGATTTATCAAAAAACAGTAAATATTGCATGTGATATAAAAAGGGGTATGTTTTATGGTAATACCCTATTTATCTCCATGTGAATTATCTTAGCATTTCACATAGGTATTACCACCAATTGCATTAACTTTTCACACTTTGCGGTAATACCACAATAATGCAGCAAAGTGCTAATTTCACCACTGGGGAGGGGGGGTCGGGCAGAGAGAGAGAGACTAACAAATAGGTGTGAAAGCTTGCTGGGCAGACTGGATGGGCCGTTTGGTCTTCTTCTGCCATCACTTCTATGTTTCTATGTATATGTTAGCTATTTATGCTACTATAGGAAGCCCACCTAGTAACTCGAGGTGAGGTTTAGGTACTAGTGTAGGGGTTAGGGGCCACTGACATTCAAAGGGAGATGTACGAACAGAACAATGCTCTCTTGTGAAGATTTGATGACCTTCGGAATGAGGAAACTCACCCATAGATGAGATGTGTGCAATGTTCTCTCAACCTAGCTTGATGGACTCTCTACCTGGGTAACATCAAGCTAGGTTGAGAGAACATTGTACAAATCTCATCTTTGGGTGAGTTTCCTCACTCCGAAGGTCATCAAATCTTCACAAGAGGGCACTGTTCTGTTCGTACATCTCACTCTGCAGTCAAAGTGGCCCCTAACCCCCTACACTACTACCTAAACCTCACCTCCTATAGTAGCATAAATAGCTGCTTACTATGGTGCCACCCCCAGAGGCAGTCTCTCTCTCTCTCTCCCTCCCTCCCTCCCCACCCTAAAAATGCCCAAAATGGAATTTGTGAAACAAATCGCAATTTGTGTTATGGGCATGTCACATGACATCGTACAGCTTAATGCTAATGAAAAAGGTATAGATATTTTTGGCGATATCGTGCATTATGGCTTTGCGAACCCAGCCCACTTTTACAAAATTCCTGCCCCCGACTCTACCTCAATCCCTCCCCTTTTAAAAATTAGCATCGCATCATGTGCTATGGTGCTTTTCACATACGTTAAGGCATTTTTGCATGAAAAAAATGCATGCAAAAAATGCCTTAACGCGAGTTGATAATGACCCTATTAGACTGAGAGCCCTCTGGGGTCAGGGACATATCTACAATACCTGAACATAATCCACTTTGAAATGGCTGAAAGGCGAAATATAAATCAAATAAATAAATGTCTTCATTTGTGTAATGAAGGGGGCTGCTGATTAAGGATACCTTCCTCCACCCAGTGTGAATGACATTAGATACAACCATGAGCAAGAAAGCCCTGCTCTGATCCCAAAGGATTAATACAGTAATGTGAAGTTTGTGCGACATACAATTTACCTTTCTGTGTGAATCTCTTTTTCTTTTTTAGGTTGAGAATAGGATTTTTAACAGGTCCAAAACCTCTTATTGAGAGAATCGTTTTACATATACAGACCTCAACGATGCATACCAGCACTTTATCTCAGGCAAGTTGATGGCATAGCCAGAAAATCACTGTGTGTCTTATAATCAATAGCTTTGTGTATTCGATGGTCCTTTCGTTTCGGCAACATGCGCATATCTCACGAAACGAAAGTAGACGCACAAAACTGATGGTATGCACATATGTAGGCGGCACATACATGCGCACATACCAGCAGTTTTGTGTACCTGCCTTCCATTCGAGGGAGTTATGCACGCACTGCCAAAATGAATGGACATCCCTATTAATCAAGAACCTTCTAACAATTGTCTGTGAAAGGCACAGTACTACATAAAATTCAACAAAGAATCTTTTAAATGGGCAGGCATGATATCTAGTGATTAGTTTAAAGCAGCAGTGCCAACAAAAATGTTTGTAAATTATTCAGCTGTCATTTGAAACAGAGGATTGTTCCCTTCCTCCTTTTTCTTTCAGAGTTTCCTTTCATTTTTAGTATTGTTTGTATTTGTTGAAAGCTCTTCCTGCTGAATCCCTTCTAAGTACATGGGTCTCCTCTCGCACTCATTCGTTTCAGAACCCTGTGTGGATGTCAGGGCTGATGCATGTAAATGTGTAAATTCTGCTGCAGACCTCGGCACTGTCCTGTGAGAAGGCCAGGATGAGAGCCATGAATGCCTCATAAACAGTGGAAAAGTCAGCAAGATTTAAAAAAAAATAGGAAGCTCCATATTCAAACACATTTAGCCCGATAACTAAGAAGTTATCAGACTAAATGAAAATTTGGCCACTTATCCAGCTAAATTCTAACCTGATAACTGGTTTATCCAGCTAGAATTGGGCCAGATAAGTCCGGGGCATTCCAGAGGCGGTCCCTAACTACAGTATTTAGAGTTAGCCAGATAACTCATCCGGCTCATTCTGGTCAACCCATACGCCTGTCTTAAAGTTATCCAGCTAACTTAAGAATATCTGAGTCAGCGGCGCAGCTGAATATACAGCTGTAGTTAGTCGGATGACCTTATCTTGCTAACTAGCAGAGCTGCACAGTGACTGAATATGGACCGCTGAATGTTTGACCATAATGTTGGTAGTTCGGTAAGACTGCGGATAAGTTAGCTGGCTAATATGCATATATTTTGCACTAATTTTCAAAGCATACTTATCCCAAAATCCAAGAATTTATCCAAATGAAAAACTATATACAAAATATTCCCAAATTCACCCCAGAAAAATAACAGGACTTCAGTCAATAGAAATAAATATTCAAATATCAAAGACCGTCATATACCGAGAGACACCGAATCACTCCCATAAACAGAGTGTTATTAAAGCCTTCCCTAGGCTGCGTCTAAGAGAATAATCGTCGGCCATGGCTGCCACCACCAGACCTGGGACCAGCCAATTGAAATGCCTGCCAAAGTGAAAGTTCTAGAAGATGGAACCTGGACCATTTTTCTATTGACAGTGAGCTACATTGACCAATAGGATTGTTCCATCACTGGATGTAGAGAGATTGATGAAACACTGTAATGGTGTCGGGCGACATAATAATTGAAGATGTGCATACACTTACTTTTAAGTTAAGTGTTCTTTAATTGCAAGATAAAATAATTTTTAAAAAATGTGCATAATTTGAGATCGATGATTATATTCTTAGATGCAGCATAGGGAAGGCTGTAATAGCTCTCTTTTTATAAGTGTGATTTGGTGTCTCTCAATATCTGAAGGTCTTTGATATTTGAACATTTATTTCTATTGATCGACGTCCTGTTATTTTTCTGTGGTGAATATTGGAATATTTTGCAACTTATCCCAGCGCAATTGCATGCATACAATAGCGCCTCCTTTCATGCACAAAATTATGTTGAGAAAATGTATGCAAATACTTTTTAAAATCAGAAAGTATGCATGAGCCCCAGCCCCACTCAGACTCCATGTAAGTTACATGTGTATCAGTGGCTCAGTTTTCTAAAGGCCCATGTCTGTGTGTAAAGTACCCGGAGAAGCCCTTTTGAAAATGACCCTGATAGAAAGCACATGCCTCTATTGCAGCGAATTTGTTTAAAAAAAATAAGGTGTAAAATGTTCAGTGGAAATAGAAACATATGTGAGTAAGTTTTCTCAGAAAAACTACCCACACAAATTAGCAGGCATAAATATATTTGGGTAAATTTCCTGGGATAATTTTTAAAGTGAAAGTGTGTGCATATTTCACTTAGAAAACTTGTGTAAAGTAAATGTACACGTAGACTTTCCACTCATGTAGCCATTCTTAAAATTATCCTTAAAAGTCCCATTGAAAGCACAGAGTATCACTGAACCCAATAATTAAAAACTGCATCATTGGCAAGGTGAGGTACCCCGTGCATCCCATATGGTGCGCAGGTAGGGACTATAAAGATCTGGACAGGCAGATTGGATTGGCCGTATCTGCCGTCATACTCTATGCTTCTGCGATAGCAAAGGCAGCAAATAAATCAAGAGAAGAAAATGGTTTGAGAGATTCTTGAGTGTAAAAAAAATATGAACAGACTCTTATGTATTTTAACAACTAGCAGCAATGATCAGAGATATAACTGAGATTACAAAACACTAATTAAACATTATTTATTTATTTATTTATTTATTTATTTATTTTATTATTTTCTATACCAGCTTTCACGACCAGAGGTTGCATCAAGTCGGTTTACATTTAACAAGTTGTGCATTGAACATAGAACTAGAGGTATTGAACTGGTGCGGAAAATAGTAGTTACAATGAACGGGGAAGTTCACAACTGGGATAGGAGGAAAAAGAGAGAGGGACAGGAATATTTACATAGTAAAAACGCATTTACAGTTAATATTTACATAGTATGCTATAATGGATCTGTGTCTCGAGGACGTCGAGGGCTAAGTGAAATCAAAGAAGTGGTAGACTATTGGTGAGGAGGGGTTTACACTAGGATGAGGGAAGAGGAAGGATGGGGGCGACAATATGTGGTTGAAAGGGAACCTGGATCAAACATCTGTGGTATGGTTCCTTTCCCCTTCAAAAATGCATCCTCTGCTCCCTCTCTGTTTATATTTTTTTCCAAGAATTCATTTCCCTTTCCTTATGTACCAATGTACTAGTGAACCATGGCACATGGGGTAGTTTTTGAGGGATCTTAATAATTTTCACAGGGGGAACTTTATCAATAACCTAGAGTATGTTTTACCGCATCCCATTCTAAACTATTTGGCATCAATCATGCCACGTGATTGGTGCCGTACAACTGAAGAATTCGTAGTTCCTAGATTTATTTATTTAAGAAATTTCTAGGGCGCCACTCACTATTTCTTGGTGATTACAATACAACGTTCATAATCTTAAAATCAGAAATATTAATAAAACATTAGATAAGTATACAAATGTCTTCCTTTGCTCCTCTACAAACATGCCAAAGTGGAAAATACTATTGAGTAGATTTTAAAAGGGCCGCGTGTGTGCCCATAAACGTGCATATCTTGCTGCGCGCAGAGATTCACGCTATTTTATAAAGTATACACGTAGGTTATAAAATACTCTTCACATACATATGTATGCAGCTTTACATACATATCTTACGCACGCTGAGAGAGAGATTCTATAATGCTCAGCCTGACACTCAGTGTATGGACAATTGTAAGGGGGCACTTAGATTCAGGGTGAGTTTTCAGGAGGTGGATGGGGGTGGGGGATTACAGATATTTTCATAGTAAAATTGACATCAGTAAAGAATTATAAGCCTTATAAGTGATGAAAACTCTAACAAGAGGAGTTGATTTGTACACTGCAGTCTCTGCTAGCTGCATTGTACAAATCAATTCCTTTCATCACTTAGAAGGTCTACGTATGCCCTTCCTGGCTATTTATGTTATGCGAGCCATCCACGGCAGACCTGCGGCACGGCCCCCTCACCTTTCTACAGTGACTCCAGCTCCTGGTTCCTCCTCGCTGGCGGCAGTGGGCTGTCAGCTCCGTCCTCGGGCCTGCCCCGGTGCCTCCGGTCCTGCTGCAGTCCCCTGCGTTCCCGGTCCAGCCACCACATCCATTGCTTCTCATTGGGCCTCTCCACCTGGCCCGCGGAGAGACGCTGCTACTCGGCGCCACGCTCCTCCCTAGGCGCACACACGCATCACCGATGTTTAAGTAGTGACCGCAGCAGGAACCTAGCCGCGGCCCCGAATGATGAAGTCACCAGAGCTTCAGTATTTAAGCACAGGCTCCCCTCCCTAGCTTTGCCTATGCAACAGGTCTCCTTGCTAGTCGAGTATTCGTTGCCTCCTAGAGATTCGTCTCACTCCTGCATTCCTGTTCCTGGTTCCTGTCTCCTTGTTTCTGTCCTGCTTCATATCTCAGATTACCTACTCGGACTTTGACTCTGCTTTGTCTGACCTCGCCATTGACTCTCTCCAAGCCCGGACCTCTGCTTCGCTTGACCATGCGATTGACTCTCTGCAAGCCCAGACCCTTGCTTCGCCTGACTACGCTATTGCCTATCTCCAACCCAGACCTCTGCTTCGCCTGACTACGCATTGCCTGTCTCCAGACCCAGAATCCTGCTTTGTTTGACTACGCTTGACTTTCTCCGTGATCAGACCTCAGCCTTGCTTGCCACTGCCTCTGGAATGCCGCCAGCCCTGACTCAAGCCTGTTCCTTGACACCTCTTCAGCTTACTTCCTGGATTTGGTCTATTCAGGCTCCGACCTGCTCTTGCTCAGGCACCCCCTGTCTGCCTTCGTTCTTTTGGCGCCCGAGTCTCCGGGACACTATCCTGTCCAGTGTAAGACTGTACCATCTCTCACCTGCTGTCTCTGGGCTGAACCCAATCTCTACATCTAAGTCCAGCCGGCCCTGGCACCCAAAGGCTCAACCCACGGGAAACGAGGGCTGGTATTGGTGAAGCTCCAGTTGGCCTCTGTCCATCAGCCCACTCCTCCTGCCGACGGTGGGGACCTGTAAGTCAACCCCCACCTCGGCCCAAGGGTCCACCTCTGATGCAACAATTTAAAATTCGCTTAGCTCCCGTGCGGCTCAATTACTTGCATATGTGGCTGTTTTTTTGCGCACACGTTTTTTAAAATCTTTCTCTGTATATTTAAAATTAATTCTGTTGCATCCTTTTCATTACAAATCCTCCATTGCTAGAAATACTCTCTACTTTTTATCAGTAACATAATCTGACCCAGCCTCAACCTGATTCACTTAAAAACATTAAAACCATGAATACACGACTCCCGAACTGTATATGTGGATATATTATCTAAACGTAGCAAATGCTTGCTCAAAAAAGAATAGGTTGACAAGTTTTCTAAACTCAGTAAAGACAGTTCTGCTTTGACAATATCTGGAAGAATATTCCAGATTGTTGGCTCTTGAATATAAAATAGGCACTTTCTGAATTTGTTCAGCCTTAAATGATGAAACAGAGCAAATTGCAAGACTCAGATGGCAAACTACTAACTGGCTGATATAATTTTAAAGCTACATTAAAAGTAGGAGGTGCTAGATCACGAACTCCTTTATAGACTAGCATCGTTATTTTAAATTTAATATGCCAAATTATGTGAAGCCAGTGAAGTCTAACCAAAATGGGAGTTTTATATCCAAAATGATCCCCAGATTGCGAACCCTAGAAACAGTAGGAATGGTGATATCATCTACAAGCACCTCTTTAGAGATCTGCTCCAAAGGAATTCTGACAAGGTTAAGAATGTCAGTTTTCTTTAAGTTCAATAATCTATTCTCCACCAGCCACATGGAGACTCGATTGATGGCATCAGAAAATGAGCCCTGTATCAGGTCAAAGAACTGGATGTCCTCAGCATAAAGTATAAAACCTATAAAGCCATGATCAGCCATGATTTTACATACATTTATTTATTTATTTGGTTTTCTATACCGACATTCAATTCGGAGTATCACAACAGTTTACATTGAACAGAATTGTCATCAAAATATACTTTTGAGGACAGAATACAATGAAACAGTTAAAACTTTAAATAAGAAATTAAAATATCAAAGTAGATACAACTTAGATTAAAAATAGACCTATATAAAACAGGAACCTGTTGTACTAAAACATTCTAAGCACCTAAAGAAAAAAGGAAAATTATAGAATGGGGATGTTACACGTTAAATTTGTTGAGGGAAAGCTTTAAAAAATAACCACGTTTTAAGGCTTTTTCTAAAGGAAGATGTAGAGGGGTCCATTCTTAGAGGAGCAGGTAGAGAGTTCCATAAATTAGGACCAATTATAGAAGCAGCCCGGTTCCTAGTGGATGTTTTGTGAATTTTTTTGTTGGAAGGAATAGGCACAATGTAAAGATTAAAAGCAAGGCTGACAAGGCAGAACCTTGTGGGACACCAGCCTTAATTGAAAAAACAGAGGACTTGCAGCTACCATTCACAATTTCTTGGGTTCGACCAGTTAGGAAAGATCGGAACCATTTCAACACAGTATCACCAGTTCCATTTGGTTAAGTTGTTCCAGCAACAATGCATGGTCAACAATAGTAAAAGCAGTTGTCAGGTCCAGGGGTACCTGGCCCTGATCCAAAACCCCTATGAAAAATGTCAGCTAATGACAGCAACAAGTTTTCCATTATATGAGCAGGTCTAAATCCATATTGATGGGGATTTAAAATCTCATTATTATCCACAAAAACGTCAAGTTGAGTTACAACTACATGTTCTAAGATCTTTGTAAAAAAAAAAAAAAAAAGTAGGTTAAGATTGGTAGATAATTATTAAAATCATCGACGTTAAAATGGGCTTGTTTTAAGGTCGGCTTTAATGATGCTCTTTTTAAAGCATTGATACATGTCCCTCAGAGAGGGAAAAATTAATAAAAACTGTGAGGAAATCTGCCAGATCATCTCTCAATAGTTTAAACGAAACATTAGAGTAATCAGACATAAGACAAAAATTGACCTTCAGATTAACAATAATATCCAGCATCTCTCTTCTTGAGATCTCCTGGAAAGTCCCCCAAAAACAGGAGCATCAGTGTCATCCAATACACTATATAGATTCTGTGCTATCGGAAATTGCCTCAGAAGATTATCAACTTTATCATGAAAAAACTGGCCTATTTGCTCAACTTCCAGCACTGATTTGTTTGCTTCTTTTAAAGGCGCTAGGCTAGATGGCATCGACTTCACAATGTGATATAATTCTTTGTAATGATTATCAGCTCTTTGTATATAAGTAGAAAAACATGAATGTTCCATTGAATCAGCCTTCTGTCTATAAAGGTCCAATTCAACCAAATATTTATCCTTATTATTATCATTAGGAATTTTTTAACCAATTATGCTCCAAACTCTTTAGATGCTGCTTTTCAACCACTAACTCTTTGGTGCAAATATAAAGGTATAATAATATAAGAGGGAAGCTCCTCATGTATTTTGCACAACTTGGGGTAGATTTTAATAGATGCGCGAGCGTGTCCATGTACGCGCGCTACCCGGCGCTCACACATGGACTTGTGATTTTATATCATGCGTGCGCAGGCACGCGCATGTTATAAAATCGGGGGTCGGCGTGCGCAAGGAGCCGCGCTGCCTTCCCCCATTCCCTCCCCCCTAGCCTGACCTTCCCACCCCTTCCCCTAACCTTTCCTCCCCCTAGCCCTACTCTAACATCCCCTGACCTTTGTCTTACCTTTTGCGCCTGCATCCGGGCAGGCACAAGTTGCGTGTGCTGACAGCCTGCTGGCACGCGATCCTCCGACACAGCAGCGTATGGCTGCTATGAAGGAGGCCTGTGGCCCTGCCCCCGGACCACCCTGTCCACGCCCCCTACTGCCCCTTTTTGCGAGCCCCGGGACTTGCACACGTCCCGGGGCTTTATGCGTGTCCCTGGGCCTTTTTAAAATAGGCCCGGTGCGCGTAGGGCTTTTAAAATCCGGCCCCTTATGTTTACATATTTTCTATGTTCCCCAAAGAGCTTTGGCCAGTTGTCTATATGGGGTAACTCAACTCCTTAGAGGTAGATATACAGCAAGGGGTGGAGGGGTTTAAAAACAAAGATTTGTCTAGGTAATTCTGGAAGTCACCTGAACAAATTTTCTGAATATCAACTTCTTAGATAGCAAATGTGCTGCTTTTTAACTTAGAGCCCATAATTAGGGTATTTTTTAGTTTTTAATATTTATAACTAGCCCTTTTTTACATTCTGTTCTCAGAACAGGATACAAAAAAATCATAAATGCATAAAACAACTAATACAAACTATAAGTAATACTAACATCATAAGAAATAACATTCATAAACAATCCTAATAATGGTAATGATAGTATTTATTGTATTAATAATTTATCTTCAAAAGTTCCAATAAGGAACAAAATTAATATATGATAAATAGTAAACTAATAAATAATCCTAATTACTATGGAGCGATTTTCAAATAGCCCACCTAGGTACTGAATACATGAGGATTTTAAAAGTGCATACTAATTTTCAAAAAGAGATTACCTGGGTCGTTTCTCTTTGAAGATTTGCTAATGTAAGGAACATGCACTAAAAGCATCCACAAATTTTGCATGTGTTATTTGTGTGATAGGGTAAAATAGCACACACACTTTTGAGAATCCCATGTACATTCATCATTTTGCTCCCTGATCTGAATACACACACATGCACATACCCCGGGAATGCCTCTTTTTAATCTGGCTAAAAGTACACATACTATAGAAGCCCGTGCATATTTTTAGCTGAACAGATGGGGCAGTGTTTCAAAGAAGGCTGTTTATTCAGCTCAGTTACTGTTTAACTGGTTAAATAGCATTGAAAATCGCCCTCCACAGCCTTAGGCTATAAATCTGTATATGTTCTCTCTTTCAGGTAATGCTATCACAGCTCCTTCACCAGTGGGGAGAGAAAGGATTCCTGATGCACGTAGACAGGTAGTTGACTGAGCTTAGTATATTTCATTACTAAAGAGTTTTCTCCCATTACAGAATGAAATCCATCGCCAGTAGCAGAAGGAAAGGTGATCCAGAAAGAGTGGCCTAGTGGCTAGAGCAATTGGCTAATAACCAGCGAAACCAAATTCCGCTATCTCACACTGAGGAGTGAATTTTCAAGAGTTAGATGCATGAAAGTAGCATATAACATAGCAATTTTCAAAAGCACATTTACAAGTGTAAATCCTTTTGAAAATTACTTCCAGGGATGGTGACTTTCAAACCTGTGCACACGCACTCTTTGTTGCATGAGTGTCAGCACACTCTCAGATACGTGCCCATTTTATAACTTGCCCGCATTTTAGAAAATAGGCTGACCACGTGCATATGTGCGCCCGGTTTTAAGTGGGTGCGCCCCTATACATGTAAATCCCACTTCTACCATGTAAGTCATGAAATTTTAAAAGGGGCATGCGACCATCCCATTGCCAGTTTCACCAGTTCACCTACCGTGTTTCCCCGAAAATAAGACATCCCCCAAAAATAAGACCTAGTAGGGATTTAGCCGAATTCTTAAATATAAGACCTCCCCCGAAAGTAAGACATCCCTTGTAAACAGGGGCGGATTGACCTATCGGGGGATCAGGCTTCCCCCGGTGGGCCGGTCAATCCTGTGACGTCATTTTTTATTTATTTTTTTTTTTTTTAAAAATAAAGTTTCCAAAGTATTAGGAGCAGATGCGAGCAGTGGTATCCGGAGGGGAGCCGATGCGCCCAGGCGCAAGGAGGCTCATGCGGCCGCTGAGCCTCCTTGCCCGAAGAAAAAGATCGCGTTCAAATGCACTGATGCTCTTTCTCCTTCCTGCCTGTGCGGCCCCGGAAGTAAACGTTGCCAGAGCCGCATGGGCAGGAAGGAGAAAGAGCATCAGCGCGTGAAGAAGAGGAGCCGCCGCGGGCTGCTGCGAATCCCAAGTCGCAGCGGCCCAAGAAGAGGAAGAGGCCCGGTAGCGAGGAAGAGGCCCGAGAAGTTCAGGGCCGCTGCAGAGCCCATCCTGCAGCGACCCGCGAAGAGGAGGCCTGCAGTGGTATCCGGAGGGGAGCCGATGCGCCCGGGCGCAAGGAGGCTCATGCGGCCGCTGAGCCTCCTTGCCCGAAGAAAAAGATTGCGTGCAAACGCACTGATGCTCTTCCTCCTTTCTGCCTGTGCGGCCCGGAAGTAAACGTTGCCGGAGCCGCATGGGCAGGAAGCAGAAAGAGCATCAGCGCGTGAAGAAGAGGAGCCGCCGCGGGCTGCTGCGAATCCCAAGTCGCAGCGGCCCAAGAAGAGGAAGAGGCCCGAGAAGTTCAGGGCCGCTGCAGAGCCGATCCTGCGGCGACCCGCGAAGAGGAGGCCCAGAGGTGAGAGAGAGGCTGAGGGTCTGTAGAGGGTGCGTGCGTGTATGAGATGAGTTGAGAGATTGTGTGTGAGAGTGAGGATCTGAATGTTTGCAGAGGCAGCATGTGAGAGCCTCTGTGTGTGTGTGTGTGAGAGAGACAGCGTGTGACGGTGAGAGCCTATGCTTGAGCAAGACAGCATGTGGGAGTGAGAGAGAGCCTGTGTGTGTGAGCGTCAGACAGCATGAGCCAGTGAGAGACTGTGTGTGTGTGAGAGAAATGCATGTGAGAATGAGAACCTGACTGTGTTTGAGGGAAGAAGACGGAGAGAAAAGAAATACGGAAGAAAAAAGGACAATATAAAAGGAATTGGCAAAAAAATAAGAAAGGGAAGGTGGAAAAAAAAAAAGCCTGTGACCAACCGATTAGAAAACTAACATCAGCCAGCAAAGGTAAAAAAAAAAATAAAAATTACTTTTTAGTGATTGGCACATGTGATCTTTGGGAATGTGCAAGAATAGCACTTTCTCTATGCAGATCTCACAATGTACGAGATCAGCATGGAGGAAGTGGAAGCCCACGGGGCCTGCACAGAGGAGGCAGCAGAATGGGCTTCAGTGTCAGTAGCAGCAATCGGCGCCTCCCCAATAGCCAAGTGGCAGCAGTGACAGTGGCAGCAAGATTACAGACATCTGGGGATGGTGGCAGTACCAGTCGGGGGACCCCTTCCAAGCAGTGTGCAGAGGTTCAAAAGCAGCAGAGTCAGCCCAAGCTGACTACCATGAATGCTGCACACTCTTACCTCTCTCTGACAGCACACTGGTGAGGCATGGCTGACGCAGGGGCAGCCAGCAGCTCAACGGTATTAGACATCCCCTGAAAATAAGGCCTAGTGCATCTTTGGTACCAAAAATTAATATAAGACACTGTCTTATTTTCGGGGAAACAGGGTAGTTTACAACTAGTTCCTCCAAACCCCCCTGGTTTGATAGTCTACATTCCCCCCCAGTTTCCTCAGACCTTAAACCCCTGAAAAATGGCTCCCTCTATTTTATAACTTACTCCTCGTCCCTAGCAGAAGTAAACTTACGCCCCACTAGACCTGGGCATTCACCCAGGCGGGTAAGTATTTACATACACAACTCTTGGCCATGCCCCAAAATGCCCATGCCCCACCTAGACCACGCCCTCGCCCCTTTTTGAAAACGTTTGAGATGTGCACGCAGCGGGAGATATGCGCACATCTGGACGGATTTTAAAATCTGGTGGGCGCACGCTAACCCAACTTGTGTGCGTATCTTCCAATTTTGGTGCACGCTGGGCTTTTAAAATTCACCTCTTAGATTTTAAGCTTTTCATCTTTAATTCTAAGCAAATTTTAAAAATGCTCTAAGTCGCCTTGCGCTCTATGGGGAAAGGCATGCTAATAATCAGAATTAAAGTAAATTACTCATGAAATGACTTTACAAATAACTTTTTCAGAGTTCCTCTGTTTAATTTATCTTTGCCATCTTTCCTTATATTGCCAACTTTATTCTGATGCTTTGCATCCATCGGCCTATAAAAACCCTTACCATATTCCAAAGTCATCGCTCTCTACCCTGAGACAGGAACTGAAAATGAGGTTGACTGGGAGGCTGAGAGCATGGCGCCAAGTTTCAAACTTACTTTTAAAAAGTCCCAGCACAGGGATCTCCTGTCAGTGAGAGAGAGTTACAATTAGGGCAGGTAAAAGACGATGTTAGTGAAAAGTGAGCAGAGGCACAGACTGTCAACTCTCTCAGAAAGGGCTTAAAAGTATCCTAATATACCACCCAAATTAGGGAAAAGAGTGCTAAGATACAATATTGTGGACAAATAGGTGTGAATGGATAGTATGAATGAGATTTTATTTTTTATTATTATTGGGGGAAAAGTAAGAGAGACTATCTAAAAGTAATTAGAATTCAGACACATGTATTACTCCTGTTCATTTTTAGAGTATGAAAGACTGGTGATGTGAACTTAAAAGATGTGAAATTTGAAAACTTTAGCAGAGATCACTTCTGTATAATCCATTACCGAGAGACCCCCTTGTAAGTCACTGGGGAAGCATTTATATTCTGCTTTTGAAAGGAGACCAATATCTTCCCTAAATTGCTTAATTGCAGACTTTAATGAAAGTCTCCCCACGATAAGTGAAGGAACAAAATCCAGCAATGACCCTGTTTTGCACACCTTTGCCAGCTAGATAGAAAACAGAAAACGTCTGATGATATGTGCCTTAAAGGAAGACAAATTATTTTAAAGAAACTATTTCTGCCTCATACTCCTTGATAAAAATCTGAAAACTTTCACACAACTTCCTTAAAAAAAAAAAAAAAGAAAAGAAAAGTCAGTGAAGTAAAAATAAATAGGATGTGCATTCATTTTCAACGAAATAGACAATTTTGTTACCATTGTCTATTTCATCTTGTTTCGGGAGTGTCCTGAAACAAAAAAAAATATGACAAAATTTCATGAAAATTAGTATTTCGTGCTAGTGCGCACTAACTATAGTTTTCCTGTTTACGGGCTTAATGTGCACTAATGGGACTTTGGTGCGCACTAACTAGATGTTAGTGCACATTACTTTCCGTTAGTGCGCATTACCTAGTTTTCCTAATTTCAGAGTTAGTGTACACTAATAGGGCATAAGGTGCACTAACTGGATGTTAGCGCGAGCTAAGGGCTGGATTTTAAGAGATCTACGCGCGTAAATCGTCTTACGCGTGCCGGGCCTATTTTATAAAGGTCCAGTGATGCGCATAAAGCACCAGGTCGCGACTAAGTCCCGGGGCTTGCAGAAAGGGGTGGTCCGGGGGCGAGGCGTGGGTGGGGCAGGGTGGTCAGGAGTGGGCCAGAGGCCTCCGACACAGCGGCCATTTGCTGCTGTGTCGGAGGATTGCATGCCAGCAGCCTGCTGGTGCGCACAAACTGCTTCTGCCTCCAGGCAGGTGCAAAAGGTTTGATAAAAATTTTGAAGGGGGTTAGAGAAGGGCTAGGAGAGGAAAGGTTAGGGGGAAAGGAAGTTCCCTTCCAGGCCGCTCCGATTTGGCAGTGGTCTGGGGGGGAAACGGGGGAAGCTCGCGGGCGTCGGCACGCGCAAGGTGCACCCCCTTGCGCGTGCCGACTCCCAATTTTATAACTTGTGCGCGCAAGTTATAAAATCTGGCGCACACGTACGTCCGCGCGCAGGTCTTAAAATCTACCCCTAACTGAACAAAAAAATGTTACCAATAAGTTTAAAAGTGTCAATTGGGGAGCAGTTCGTTAGCAAGAGGAATGGTTCTGCATTCCCATTGGCTGTCTCCTTAGTTACTTGTTTGTACTTTTAAAGAGACAATACCACAGCACATCATGGCATATATCTGTTGAAAAGTGGCTTTGACACACTCATAACCATAACCTTTTTGTGAAAGTAACTAAGGAGGCAGCCAGTGGGAATGCAGGACCATAACTCTAGCTAATGAACTGCTCCCCAATTGACACTCTTTAACTTATTGGTAACATTTTTTGTTAGTACGCTCTAAGTCCCGTTAGTGCACACTAAGCCTGAAATTAGGAAAACTAGTTAGTGCGCACTAACTTCGAAATTAGGGAAACCCGAAATAAACACCTCCCAAACCATTTTAAAAAAGAAATTTGACAGATAATGACCCGAAACAAAAACAACACGAAAGAAAAATCAGTGCACATCCCTGAAAATAAACAACATAGGAAAGACATCCTGTTATTATTAGTAAAGGAACAGAAAAAAAATCTTTAAACTTTCTCACACTGAAACTGAGAAACTCTTCTGAGAAGCTGAAATGTCATTAAGATATCTTTATGTATCTTTATTGGTAGTTATATATCTCAATATACCAGAGCCCAAGGCACTGTGCAAAAAAGAAAAACAAAACATACAAAATTAAAAATAAGCAATATACAACAGAACAAAATACTAACAATCCCCCATGATATGTCAATTAAATGCTCATTCAAATAAGTAAGTTTTGAGCATTGCTTTAAAACACACCCTGCAGTAGAACAGACTGGAGCTTCACCTTTACCAGCTGCCTCCTCCTCCTCCTCAGTGTGTCTCAAGCTCTTGGACTCTAGCAGCCGGCAGGACTTAGACGAGTCCCTAGGGCAGAGGGTGGTAGTTAGTCTAGTGACACACCAGAGGCCGAGGAGACAGCAGGCTTATGGAAGTCAGAGGGGCAAGAATAGTAGGGTCCAGTTGGCAGGGAACAGTAGTCAGGTCCAAGCAACAGGCCAAGGTCTGGAGCGACAAGTTGAGGGTAGACGTGAACACACAGAAGAAATGGAATAGGACAACAAGGAAGACAAGCTGGAAGGGCTGGGTTGGAAGGCAAAGTCAAGGCTTTGTACAACACAAATTTACTCCTCTAGTTATAATTTTCATGCACTATAATGACTACAAATCTTTAATGATGTCAGTTTTACAATGAATTCCTCAGAATGTTTCTGTAACATCCCTCCCCTAACCCTCCCCCCACCTTCCGAACCCACCCTGATTTAAAGTGCCCCTCTACATACATATAGAGTGTTAGAGTGACTCTATATAGAGGTGCTCTCTCTCTCTCTCGTATTAATCAGTGTGCGAAGCGAAAAATAGTGCAGGTGCGATAAATTTATCGCGCTTTGTGGAAATTTCTGATGCGGGAGCAGGGTAATTAACCTAACCACGCCCCTTTTTTATCATGGGCGCTATTTCCGTTATATTTATAGCATTTTGATAAATCTATGGGTCAGCCAGACAAAACCTTTAAATATTTACCTCTTATTGTTCTTTCTGCTGAATTGAAAACCTGCCTATAATTTTAGAAACAAGGTTCAACTTCTAGCAGAATCCTGGATCAGAATCTTATTTTTGTGATAATACTACAGACATGTGATTCTACTAATTAAAGACTGGCAGGTCCTGCTGTCTTTATCTTTATTATCCTACAGACAGAAGATAACTCATTCTGTCAGATTCTCTCTCTCAGAGACTAATGGTGCTCATTAATTGAGGCTTAACAAGCAAAATGTAAAGCTGCTACCTTAAAATGTAATCTCTGCAGCGTTTGGATGACTCATTCCCAGCAAAAGAAACTCTTCAGAAGAGTGAGGTCATCCCTGACTGAGGTGCAAAATGTCTTCAGAAGCAATTGGGTTTTTTTATGCTAACCCTATTTCTGTGCACTTTAAAAATGGAAGGCAACCTGATTGCAAGATGCTAAGGATTTAATAGCATTGTCTGAGATTACTGAAAAATTGCCATTGATGGAACAGAGGTTGAGGTTAATAGCAAAAAGGTTGGCAGAATGACCTTGATGTAGATGTGCAATGGTTATCAGCTAATCTTACATATCCAGCTTCGTTCTACAAAGCTCTCTCCAGCTCCTCCTGCATGACATGTCTTTTCAGCTCACTTTGAGTGAAAAATCATGGAAGCTAACGCGCTTTCCCATTTCAGTGTCCATTCTCATCACTTTTAAAGAGACAGTACCACAGCACTTCATGACATATATCTGTTGAAAAGTGGCTTGACACACTCATAAACGCACATGCTCTCCTTCCCCTCTGCCCCATGTACCTCAGCATTCATACACGATGGTACTGGAACCTACACTGCACACATGCACTCACTCTCCAGTGTTCAGACCCATCATTATTGCTCATTCATCATTAAACCTATTTAATAACACACACAGGACACAGAAGTTATACAAGATAAATCTTGTATGGAAAAAAAACACAAAAAACCCCAACTTTTTTTCCTCTTCCTAGGGGTGGGGGTGCTTTAGCCCTGTTTCATCATCTTGGGGAGGGAGAAGGTCCTGTCCTTGCCTCAGGAGTTCTCCTCCTGCCTCTCCTCCTGACAGCAAAGAGCGACATGACTGGGCAAGAGTGAAAGAGAAAAAAAGGACAGACTGGTTGTCTTCCAGAAAACACAGAAAGTAGCAGATGCAAAGCAGAAAAGGAGGCAGCACATAGCCCTGCACGTCTAATACAGGCCGTCTTGTCACTTCCAGAGCAAACTCTAGGGACTATATGATGCATGCATCCTGTGACATGCCTGGTCTGCAGGATCTCGCCCTTTGCAGTAGTTGCTGCATGTTTGGGTAGTCGAGGAAAGCGAAGGCATGGGAAGAAAACGCAGGCACAAAGGGTAACAGTTACACCAGAAAGCATGAACGAAGAATATAAAGGCGAAATAGTGTGCAGACCCTAGCCTTCTCACATATAAGGATAGGAGACAAAACAAGGCAGGTTTACTGGAGTTAGCAGGAGGAACCACCAGTATTAATCCTCCTGGTCCCGGTGTTGACCAGGAAGGACTAGCTGTAAAAATGCAGGCAGGCAGCCTTGGCTGACCTTGTGGCCCTTGGTCAAATGAGCATGTCTGCATGATGTTCTCATTATTTTATTGAGGTCTATATTCAGAGGCATGCTGCCAGATAACTCACACGTTATCCAGCTAAATGCCAGCTTTTGAATATTTTGGGCACTTATCCATTAAACTGTAGCCAGATATCTCATTTTCAGGATAAAATTTACCTGAACAATTTAGGAGCATTCTGGGGCATTTCTGGAAGTAGTTAAGTTGGCTAGATAAGTTGTTCAGCTAACTCTGGTCAAGCCATAGAGCTGTCCTAGAGTTATCCAGATAAACTTAGCCGGCTGTCTTAGACATCTGTATTCAATAGTGTGACGCAGCATTGACTATCCCTCAAAGTTAGCTGGATAAGTTAGTCCAGCTAACTTTGTAATCCAGCCAGTGACTGAATATGGACCCCTCTGTATCCAGCGCCACCTTTGAGGCAAAGCATTGCCACCATTTAAAGGACCCAGATCTGCCTTTAGGCATAGTTGGCAGACATCCTGCATTCGTTAGTGATTGTAAACTGAAGACTGTAAAGAAGAGGTGAGAACAGTGAGTGGCAGCAGTTGCTCTTTGGCCTCCAGATGTATCCATTTGTTTGTTCATTCATGGTTATCTCCGCGATTATTAAAACACGTTCCTGTTCAGAGCAAGAATGGCAGGAGTTATGCCAGGGTATCCTAGCCTAGGAGGCATGTTGACAACCAATGCGTATTATAAAAGGATATATTATACAAAGTGGTAGAGTTCTTGAAGTATTGGGATTCAAGAAGGCAGAGCCACCCTCTATTATAGCATGACTGCTGGGGTTGCAGGGTAGGCAATGCAGTGATAGTGCCCAGTGCTCCTACCCTTACTGATGTGGAAGGCAGTTGTGAGGCCATGACACAACCTCACAACCCCCTTTCACTCAGGGCAGGTAAGGGTAAGCGCACTCTTCAGGGGTTCAAGATGTTCCATTTGCTTATCTAAAACTATCATTTTTTTCTCACTATTTTCCTCATATTTTTTTATTTTGCCTCCCCATCAAGGGTCTGCCTAGGCAACTTTGGTTGTCTTGCCAGACAAAGGCTAGAAAGGAAGCCTCCTCTGAGACTGTCCCACAGTGCAACTCACTTGACAGTTGGTGTCATCACCATAGCAGAAGCCACCTTACTCTCTCTCTCTCTCTCTCTCTGCAGGCTGAAGTGTGTCATCTCTATGGTGTTTCCAAGCTCTGCTAACCCCCATCGACAGTACAGTGTGTCTCAACCCAGTCTTGGGGTACTCTAATCAGTCTGGGTTTCAGGATATGCACAATGAATATGCGTGAGATAGGTTCATGTGTACTGCCTCTATTGCATGCAGATCTACTTCATGCATATTCATTGTGGATATCCAGAAAACCAGGCTGGCAAGGAGGGATCCCAGGTCTGACTTGAGAAACACTTGGATAGCACACTCAAAATCCAAAGTCTCTCTGCAGTAGCTCAGCAGTGCTACAGCCTTTGCTATGGAGGCATTCTCTGCAATATTACTTTTTTAAGTGAATAAGGATCTTGTTTGCAAGAAAGATATTCTATTAATCCAAATCATTCTATGTATTGTATGTGTGATCTGCGTTTCATTTACATATCACAGCTTGTTCTGCTGCTTGTTTTCTAATTATCATTTTATATTGCACTGGTTTGATTTGTAGTGTGGTGGAGTTTTACAGGAAACAGAGAGATGCAATGCTTGCTTCAGCGGAAAAGTGGCTGACAGGTTAGTTGCTCCATTAAAACACTTATGGAAAATTTAAAATGTCATAGGTACGTGTGTGTATGCAGGGAGAGGGAGACCAGAATACTTACACAGAAAGCATTTCCTGTCACGGTTTTCCTAAGCATGCATGAGTGGGTACGTCTCTTCAGGGTGTCTTTTGGTTTACTTGTAGTGCCATTTTAATTAAGTTTCTTCTTAAGATTAATGTGGGCGTTTGGTGTCAGGGGGAAATCATGTCACTGACTCTGGGAAAGCCCTTTCTCTACTTGTCGCTCCACTTCCTTGGTTGTAATTGGGTAGGTACTAATTGTCCCTATCTCCATCTGTCAATGAAAATCTTTCTTGCAGTCCTGGGGTCAAACACGTGCTATTAGGCAATCTCTCGCAGAGGTGAATGCACGATGTTCTAAATTTGTGTATGAAAGGCATGGGGAGGCCAATTTTCAGACTATTTTCAAAGGGACACCCCCCTTCCTTGGCAGAGATCACCAGTACATTAGTACCGTGGTGTGCAGGCCAAACATTTTTTTTGTTTCATTTGGGTGGGGGAGGGAGCAGCATTTCATTTCATTTGTTTTATATATATATATAAAAACTTCCTGTCCATACTTTACAGGTACAGCAACTATCTATGAACGTCTCAGAGTCCTCTTTCTGTCTTTCCCCTCTCTAAATCTAATAGTAGCTCCTGGCTGTCCTTGCCTTCTGTTTATTAGAAATGTTATCTGACCCTTAGGACTGGCAGACTGGTACTGCCCTAATGCTGGTATGTTTTTATGGATTAAGATCCATGGAATTTCTGATACAAATCAGCTCATCATGGAAAAGGCCTTCAAGAAAGAGGTAATATCACATTTTCATTTGCCAAAAAAAAAAAAAAAAAATTCAGTTATAGAATTGTGTTTAGTCTCAAAATAATGGATTACCTTTGTGCTGCTTTTTTTTTTTTGTTTCTCAGCATCACTGTGGCAGAGCCCATTAGGAGCTTCCTGTATAACTTTGGTACAATCTCACTTTTCCTATACATACCCAGATTAGACCAGACTCCTGGGATTTGCCTCCCTTCCAGCAGATGGAGACAGAGAAAGTTTTACTGACACTGCTACTGTGTGCCACCTGCAGTTCCTCAGTATTTCTCTGTCTCCAGCAGATGGTATACGGTGCAAAACCTGCAGTTCTGCAGTCTGAGCAACTTTTTGGTTTTTGAGCCTTCCTCCTTGGGGGTTTTGGAGCCTGGTGGGTCCTTCCCTGTCTGGTTGAGGAGAATGAGCTGGGGGTTGGTGACCTTTTAGTACGCTCGATCCTTGCGCCCATGGGATGTAAATCTGGTGGTCCAGATCCCTCTCCTTCAAGAGGCCGCTGAGGCGGCTGCAGGCTCAGGTTAATTTTTCCTTCTGAGGCACTCTATTTTTATGTTCTTGAGTCTCTCTTCCCTGCCTTGGAGAAAGTTTGAATAAAGGTTTAAAAAAAAATGAAAACAGAGTCTCGTGCAGCAGCACAGCTCTGTATTGCGGGCGACTTCCTCCTCTTGATTTGGTGACTGGGGTGCTAGCTCATGTTGTTTTCCTGTTCTGAGGTAGGTTTCCTGGCACCAGTGATGGGCTGCGGGTCAGCATGCCGCGCATGCGGCTCCGCACGGTCACGGCTTAATAGGTTCGGCTTGTGTTCCAGCTGTTTGGCGGGCGATGTGGACTCGTCTGATGGCCGGGTATGCGCAAAAAGGGGGCAGAGGGCTCCTGCTCCTACTCCAGCATTGCCACAAAGTTCATGCTGGGGTAAAGATCCCTTCCCACTCAGCACGGGAGCAGCAGCCATTTTAAATTCGCTTTCAGCCGTTCCCTCATCGGCAGGGGGGAAGGGGATGCCCCCCCATGGTTGTCCCCAGCGTGTTCAGGCTCTGGAGAGGATCAGGGAGGCTCGGAGGGGGAAAAAGTTCCCATGTTTCCCTTCCCTGGTCCCTCTCCTGCTGGGGCTGGGGTTTCTAAGCTGTTTTTGGCTGACTTTGTGTTGCTGCTGCATGAGGTGTTTTTGGGCAAGCAGCAAGCAGATTGTTCTAGCATGGATTCCTGGCTCCAGTCATCAGAGGGGCGTGCTCTGTGGCCCAAGCCGAGTTCTTCGGGTTAAAAGCACATTTCCCCTGTTGAAAAACTGTTGGGGCCTCCATCAGGTTCAGGGCCAGCTGGCGACGACTCAGAAGACTCTGAAGATGCCACAGTGGGGACAGGAGACCCTGCGGACCCTGCTGGAAATGACTTATTTATTTTATTTATTTATTTGTTTGTTTGTTTTTATGTACCAATATTCATTGGGGTATATCACATCGGTTTACATAATAACTCGGTGAATAATAAGACTGAGGTGTCTTATTATTTTAACATAGTAACAGTAAGCAAATACAGAACTTATATTTTTTCATTGTAACAGTAAGCAACTCAAGAACAGTAAGCAACTCAACTTGTCAGTAGATCCGGCAGCAGGAGGTGTGGGTCTGGGGGATGACCCAGAGGGAATCCCGGTCCCCCGAGGGGGATGACCTGAAGGTAGTTTGTCTTTTTAGAAAAGAGGAACGGGCTCCGTTACTTTCGCTGGCTATTCAGGTGCTGGGTGTTAAAGTTACTCAGCAGAAGTTTAATTTGGAGGGGGTGGATCCAGTCCTGGATGGGCTACGGAGTCCCCCGATGGCCTTCCCTTGTCACAAATCGGTGAAGAAGTTGGTTGACAGTGAGTGGGAAACTCCCGACTCAGGTTTAAAGGTGGGAAGGGCCATGGCGAAGCTCTATCCATTGCCTGAGCAGACGTGGAGCTTTTCGCCCTTCCTAAGGTTGATGCTGCAGTTTCGGTGGTTACTAAAAAGACTACCATCCCGGTGGTAGGATCCGTGGCATTGAAAGATGTGCAGGATTGTAAACTGGAGGTACACTTCAAGAGGATATTTGAGGGGTCGGCTCTGAGTTTGCGCTCTTCTTTTTGTACTAGTTTTATGTAGCGTGCTTGCCTGGACTGGGTACAGCAGATGCAGGAAAGTCTTCGAAAGTCAGGCAAGGAGTTGGACAGGGCTGAGCATGTTGAGGCAGCAGTGGCATAAGGGACGGATGCTCTGTATGATTTGGTTCGGACGTCCTCTCGGATTATGGTGTCTGCGGTTTCAGCCAGAAGGTTGCTTTGATTGTGTAACTGGTCGGCAGACGTATCTTCTAAGTCTCAGATTTGCTGCCCTTTAAAGGCTGGTTCCTATTTGGGGAGGACCTGGAATGTTGATGCAGTCTGTAGGTGATAATAAAGTTCTCAGATTGATGGAAGATAAGCTTAAGGGCAAGAGATTTTTTTCAGGTTCATTCCCGTTTTCGGGATGTTAGGAGGTCTCGTCCGGCAAGGGCAGCGCAAGGTCCGCAAAAGCAGTTTTCCCTGCGGGGACAGTCCTGAAATCAATCCTTTCGAGGTGCCCAGAGGCCATTCAGAGGTGCTGCCGGTGCTAGTACAGCCAGAGTTATGTCCTCACAATGAGGCGAGGCTGGTCCACTCCATCGTTCCTATTATAGGAGGTCGCCTAGTGCGGTTTTACGCAGAGTGGGCCAAAATTACTCAGGACCAGTGGGTTCTCAGTGTGGTAAGAGACAGATATGCTTTAGAATTTGTTTGTCTGGTCCAAAATTTGTTTCTGGTTTCCTCTGGGGGCAGTGATTCTGGTTTCTCGTGAGGAACTAGGCTTGGGAATGTATTCCATTTACTTAATGGTTCCAAAGAAGGAAGGCACTTTCCGCCTGATTCCCGACTTGAATAAGGTAAATGTAGCACTCAAGGTACCATGTTTCCGTATGGAGGCCCTAAGGTCGGTGATTGCGGCCGTTCACAAGGGAGAGTTTCTGGCATCTCTGGATCTCATGGAGGCGTATCTGTACATTCCCATTCATCCAGACTCCCAGCTTTTTCTGCGGTATATGATTCTGGGCTACCATTTTCAGTTTCAGGCCCTTCCTTTCGTATTGGTGAAGGCACTTTGCACCTTCACCAAGGTGATGGTGGTGGTGGCAGCGACTTTGTGTCAGGAAGGTGTTCTGGTGTATCATTATGTGGATGACTGGTTTATCAAGACGAAGTTGGAGGCTCTTTGTCACCAATCAGTTCAGAAGGTGATCGGTATTCTTGAGTCACTCGGCTGGGTAGTAAACTTGGCGAAGAGTCACATGCAGCCATCACAGTCCCTAGAGTATCTGGGAGCCTGATTTGACACCCTGGAAGGCAAAGTGTTTCTCATGGAGGAGGGTATTCTGAAGCTGCAGGGACAGATTTGGCACTTGTTAGGGTTGCCAGTGCCCAAGGTCTAGGACTATTTGCAACTATTTGCTCTGTGGCTTCAACTCTGGAATTGGTACCGTGGACGTTTTCTCATATGAGATCCTTAAGAGGACTTTTTTGGCACAGTGGAAACTGGTCTCGGAGGAGTTTCATCTTCCTTTGCCAGTCGAGGGTGTCGCACTGGAGTGTCTGTCCTGGTGGCTGCTATGCTCCAGTTTTGTTCAGGGATTAGACCTCAAAGTTCTGAATTGGAAGGTAGTTACTACCAATGTTAGTTTCTCTGGTTGGGGAGCAGTTTGTAGTTGCAGTCAGCGCAAGGTTGCTGGTCCGTGAAAGAGTCTGCTCGGTCTATCAATCGTTTGGAGGCCAGAGCAGTCTGCTTAGCCTTACAGACTTTTCTGCCTTTGGTGAGAGGTCGTTCGGTGCAAGTCCTGTCAGACAATGCAATGGCAGTAGCTTACATAAATCGACAGGGCAGAACCAAGAGCCGAGCAAAGGCCCAGGAGACACAAGAGCAACACCTGGAGCAGATAGTGGCGTCACACATCATCGCCAGGGTCGAAAACGTTCAAGTGGATTACTTGGGTGCACGATCTTGGATCCAGGTGAGGGGGAATTGTTGGAGGCAGCGATGCAGCTCATTTGTGAGAGGTGGGGCTCTCCTCATGTGGAGTGGATCTCATGGCAATTCATCAGAATGCCAAGTTTTTCAGTCAGAGAAGGGAGCATGGGGCCAAGGACGTTGATGCTCTAGTAGTGTCTTGGCCTCGGGGAGGGGTTCTATTTATATCTTTCCTCCTTGGCCGCTTGTGGGCAAGGTGTCAGATAGAGAGGGTATCAGGCCGAAGTGGTGTTGGTGGCTCCGGACTGGCCACATTGCCAAGGATTCGTGGATCTAATCAACTTGTCAGTCGATGGCCCGATTCCCCTAGGTCACCTAGAGGACCTGCTTCATCAGGGACCCATATTTTCAGACCAGGCTGCTCGCTTTTGTCTAGCGAGGTGGCATTTGAGATGTAAGGGTTATCTTGTGGCGGTCATTGCTACGTTGTTACAGGCTAGGAGAAGGTCTACTAATCATTTGTACATTCTGGAATGGAAGGTTTTTGAGTCCTGATGTTGCTCTAACACGGTTCGGCCTCTCAAATCTATATTTTATCTTTTCTGCAAGACGGTTTGATCAAAGGGTAATCTCTGAGCTTGCTTAGGGTCCAGGTGGCAGCTCTGGGATGTCTTTGAGGCAAAATAGAAGGCTCTACTTTATTGGCTCATCAGATGTGGTCCGCTTTCTTCAGGGCACAAAGAACTTATGCCCACCAGTACAAAAGATTTGTCCATCCTGGAATCTTACTCTGGTCCTCAGAGGTTTGTGTGAGGCTCCCTTTGAACCACTCAGAAGAGCTACTCTTAAGAACTTGACTCTTAAGTTGTTTTTCTGGTGGCCATATGCTCGGCTAGGAGAATTTCCGAGTTGTAGGCTTTGTCTTGCCATGATCCATTCCTTCAGATTTCAGATTCAGGGGTGGTGTTATGGACAGTTCCTTCTTTTTTACCTAAGATGGTTTCCACATTTCACATGAATTAGACAGTGCTTCCCACTTTTTCTAAGATGAATGTTTCCACCCCTCTCGTGAAGGAGCTCAAGTTGTTGGATATCAGGAGAACACTATTGAGATATCTCAGGGTGACTAATGACTTCAGAAGGTCAGATCAGCTCTTTGTTCTGTGGAGTGGGCCAAACAGAGATTTGAAGGCATCTGACTTTACCTTAACATGGTAAACAATATCATTGCGAAATTCCATAACTTAGTAAATACCATAAATTTGTAAATTTGTTCTTTCTGTTAAATTCCTATTGACTTTTCACTGCTCCCAGTTGTGTATTTCCCTGTTTTATTGTAACTGCAACGTTTTTCGTTCCGCACCTGTTAATGTTCTTATTGTATCTTCTTTTTACACACCTTTGTTAATTGTAAACCAGCATGATGTGATACCTATCGCGAATGCCGGTATAGAAAAACACTAAATAAATAAATAAATAAATAAATCTAAGGCTACTATTGCGTGTTGGTTTAAGGAAGCTATTGCATCCACTTGTATTACTAAGGGTTGGTCATTTCCTGAGGGCTTGCGTGCCCATTCTACTCGTTCTCAGGCAGCCTCATGGGTGGAGGCACAACTAGTTTCTCTGCAGGAGATTTGGAGAGCAGTGCCGTGGAAGTCACTACATACGTTTGCAAGCCACTATTGGCTAGATGTGGGGGACACAAGTTCCCCACATCTAGCCCATCTTTTGGTGAAAGTGTTCTGTGAACGGAACTCTCCAGGTCCCACCCTGTGGGTACATCCCAGGAGTCTAGGCTGATCTGGGTACCTACAGGGAAAGGAAAATTGGTTCTTACCTGCTCATTTTCATTCCTGTAGTACCACAGATCAGTCCAGAACCCACGTAATCTGTAAAGGGGGAAAGTTGTCCACTCATTCTGTTTTTATTATATTGAATTCAGACTTGTTTAAAAAATAAAAAAAAAGAAGGAAAGAAACATTTTTCAGTTTTGAAATTTTTGGAAAGATTTTTTGATTGCCTAGTTTTTTGCTTGGGTACAATTAAATACTGAGAAACTGCAGGTGGCACACATGGTTAAGTAGCAGTGTCAATAAAACTTTCTCTGTCTCCATCTGCTGGAAGGGAGACAAAACCCAGGAGTCTGGACTGATTTGTGGAACTACAGGAATGAAAATTAGCAGGTAAGAACCAATTTTCCTTTAGACAATAGAGAAGGATGTTCCTGAATAAAACTGGGAAAGCATCAGGATCAGGTGCATCACAGTATGAATGGGAACAGACAGCAACCATAAGAAAAAAATTCAGGGAATTAATCATTTCCTAACACTGAAATTATATATAGGCCGATTCAGTAAAAACGCGGGAGAGCGGACGAATGCCCGCTCTCCCGGCGCGCGCACCGGCCAGTCGCCGGTGTGCGCGATACAGTATGCAAATGAGGTGGTGCGGTAGAAACGGGCAAAAGGAGGCGCTAGGGATACTAGCGCATCCCTAGCGCCTCCTTTTAGCCCGGAGCGGCGGCTGTCAGCGGGTTTGACAGCCGACGCTCAATTTTGCCGGCGTCGGTTCTCGGACCCGCTGACAGCCACGGGCTCGGAAACCGGACGCTGGTAAAATTGAGCATCCAGTTTTCGGCCCGACAGCCGCCGGCCCATTTTAAATTTTTTTTCTTTTTTTTTTCTACTTTTTTTTACCCTTCCGGACCTCCAACTTAATATCGCTATGATATTAAGTCGGAGGGTGCACAGAAAAGCAGTTTTTACTGCTTTTCTGTGCACTTTCTGGTGCCGGCAGAAACTAGCGCCTACCTTCGGGTAGGCGCTAATTTCTTAAAGTAAAATGTGCGGCTTGGCTGCACATTTTACTTTCTGTATCGCGAGGAATACCTAATAGGGCCATCAACATGCATTTGCATGTTGAGGGCGCTATTAGGTGCCGCGGGTTGGACGCGCATTTTCCGCCCCTTATTGAATAAGGGGTAAGGGAAAACACGCGTCCAAGAGCATGTTAACAGTGCGGAGCGCACTGTACTGTATCGGCCTGATAATGGGATGACTTTCCCCAGCCACTGAAGCAAAGTAAAACTGCACATATCTAATCCCAGGATAAACATTTCCCTAGCATTCCCTGAAAGTGCCACAATTAAGGTGCTAATTAAATCATGTGAAAAACAAATAAAACCCCTTTTTGGGCATGCTAAAAGTGACAATTTGGCCACACGGAATTGCAAACATTTTTCTTTTAAAATGTGCAGCTAAGCCTGCACCAGCAGGGAGCACTGGAGGTGATGTGCATGATACATCATAGATTAACTGATGAAAGAAGAAGGTGTATTTACTGTATGTCATTGCCAGGATTCCCCATGAATGCAGCCCTAGCCATTTGCCAGCATGTAGATAAAAGGTTTCATTATGTTGTTCTGTAAGTTGCCAAATGAATGCATGTAAATCTCTTATAAAATAGCAGCTTACGCGTATAACTGTGGGCCCAGTCCAGAATGTCCCTAGACAATATCAGAATTCAAGAGAGCATGGGACAAATACAGAGGATTGCTATAGAAGAGAAAGGGACTATAAAGCTGAGAAGTAGATGGGCAGTGTGATCTTTATCTGCCATCATGTTCTGTGTTTCCAATAAATATTAAGTGTCCGTGGAGGTCCATGCATATTAATTCATCACTTGCATGCATTTCAACAATATGCAAATAGACAGCCAGGAAATATTAGATCCTTGATGTTTTCCCCCTTTAAAATTAACCCATCACCTGTTAAAATATGTCCCCATATTTTTTACATATTTATATTTTAACATAAGCCGTAAACATAGAAATATGAAGAAAATAAAGAACTCCAGGCAGCACCTAGAATACTTTTTCCCTACCATAGAGTCTACTAAATCATCAGCTGATACTTCTACTTTTAATTGCCTAGTCATAGAAGCGTTCCAAAATGTATCCTCTACAGGTTTACTGGAAAGTGATAACCCTCGTTTAGCTGCTGGCTTAATTTCCTTCAAGCAGAACACAATGTACATCGCTATGTTTTGGATAATGTGTGTAGGAATGCCCAAGCTGTGTGATTATCATAGAAATCAGAACAAAATGCATCTGAATGCAGCCAGTTGATCATCTCATAATAATTGGACCTTCTGTTGTAGATTATTATTATGGACATGTATACAAGGAACAGGACATTTATTGCAACTGTATAATTATAAAATCAATAAAGCTGTTTTGGAAAAGCTATTTTAGTCAGAATTAAAGGCTATTATTTCATGGATAAGTTTCTTTTATATATAATAGCACATTAAGTAATAGAGTTAGCATTTTTAAATGATTAATCTTAAAACCTCTCTCTTTATGAAGTTTAATTTCTTGATGGGGGTAATTTGCCGCAAAAAAATGATAGAAACTGAGCTGTTCGTGTAAAAAGACAGCTTTGTAATTTGTTTTGCTTTAATTTTTTTGGCTAACTAATGAAGTTTCTTAGGATAGAAAGTTGTCTGTTCCCTGTACGTACCCGGATCAGTCCAGACCATGGGTTGAGCCCCCGGTCCAGCAGGTGGAGACAGACCAGAGTTCTGAGGCTTGCCCATATAAGGATGGAACCCACCCAGGAACCCTCAGTATTTGTCTGTCTCCAGCAGGTGGAACACCTCACCCTTTGGTTCCCTGTTAGCTTGCCCTCTGGGTTTCTTCTTCTTAGGGGCAAGCTCACGCAAGTACCTTTTTTAATTTGCTTCTTATTTATATTTAAAAAAAAAAAAAGGCAGAGAATTTTCTCTGACTGCCTGTGTAAGGGTAGACACTTTTGTCTCCCTCGCTCTTGGGGTTCCTAGGGGGGCTTTGCCCCCTGATATTTATCAGCCTAGGCTCCCTTCCTGGTGACCTGTGTGGGTGATACTGGTGGTGCCAGTCCCTCTCCCCACTTTCTCTGCTGCTGTGCCCCGAGATGCCCATTCCTTGGTTGTGCCTTTCAGGGAAGAGTTACATTCCCCTGACTCTGTGAATAAAATAAAATAATTTTTTACTTTATATTTCTCAGAGATTTATTTATTCTTACAGTTCTTTTGTTTTTTAAAAAAATAAATAAAGGCAGCAGTTTTTATTTGTGTGGAGAGAGCGGGATTCAATCTCCCGCCTACCTCCTCTGGGGCTCCCAGCTCAGCTGATTCTCATTAGTTTCGCGGCTCCCTCCTCATGCCGCGGCCACTTTGCTGTGTTGCTTGTGGAGAGTCAGCCTCCCGACTGTCCCGCAAGGGGGTTTGTTCTAAGTGCCTATCAGGGGGTGACTCCCCGACGTGCTGCCAGGCCGTTTTTGTCCCAGGATCGTGCGGGAGCGGGTGGCCATTTTAGGTTTTTCTGAGCATTCTCTTCCTGCTTCTCCGGGAGCAGGGGACTCGATTTCTCAACGTTTTCCACCCGATTTGAGCCCGGTTCGCTCTCGGGGTACTGGCTCTGGTCCCCCCCCCCCCCCCCCCCCCCCCCCCCCCATAAGCAATCCGATCCGGGCCCGTTTTTCCTCAGAATTTGTTCTGTTAATGCATGATTCTTACCTGGCTAGTTTACAGAGGGAGGTAGACCCCCCTCCTATTGTTCCCCCCCTTCCAAACCCTCCTAATTTTCTGGTGCCTTCCCCTGACGTTGTCCTGGACCCTCAGGGCCCTATTAGGGTTCGCGTAGTCCCGGGAGCTCACCCTCCCCCGGTGGACCCCCTGTAGACCCCCCTCCCCAGCCTCCTTTGGACCCTTTTGATGTAGGGGATGATGATTCCACTGCCCCCCCCCTTAGAGGGCGAAGATCCCCGTGTCCTGCGCTTATTTCGGCAGGAGGAGCTGGAGCCTCTTATTCCATTCGTTCTTCAGGAATTGGGAATTGATGCCCCCCCCCCCCAGATGATCCTGTGGTGGCGGCGATGACGCCAAATGCAGACCCGGTCCTGGCGGGACTTAGGGCCTTACCGCGTACTTTCTCTTTTCATCCTATGCATCGCTTACTCCTCAGGGAATGGGAGTCCCCAGAGACGGGTCTTCGCTTTGGAAGAGCTATGGATAAATTGTACCCGCTCCCTGAGGACTGCCTGGACATGTAAAAATTCCTAAAATGGATTCTTCTGTCACTGCTGTGACAAAGCGCATTACCATCCCGGTAGTGGGCGCTACAGCATTACGGGATGTACAGAACCGTAAGCTTGAATTTTATTTGAAACGCATTTTTTAAGTCTTAGCTCTTGGTGTCCGGGCGACAATTTGCAGCAGTCTCATGCAGCGGGCAAGCCTTAGGTGGATGCAGCAGTTACTCAGCACCCAGGACCTCCCGTCTGCAGAGGCTGAGCAAGCTGAACGTTTGGAGGGTGCTATAGCCTATGGTGTGGATGCACTATATGATTTGCTTCGGGTCCAAGCTAAAGCTATGGTTTCAGCAGTATCTGCCAGACGTCTTCTCTGGTTACGCAATTGGTCCGCTGATGCTTCTTCTAAGGCTCAGTTGGGCACTCTTCCTTTTAAGGGCAAGTTGCTTTTTGGTGAGGACCTGGAACAGCTTATTAAGTCCTTGGGGGAAAACAAGCTGCCAGAGGACCGTCCCAAGCAGTCAAAGTCTTTTTTCCCGACTCGCACTTGCTTCAGGGTGAATCGCCGTTATGTTAACATGGCCCGTGGATCCTTCCCCAGGGGAGGGGTATCCAGGTCACAGTCTTGGTCCCATTCCTTTCGTGGCCGTCGAGGTTTCCGAGATGGCCATCAGCAGTCCACCACCTCTTAAGTCAGCACCCCAATGAGATTCGGCTGGTTCATTCCTCCGCATGAAACTTAGGTGGGCGTCTTTCTCTGTTTCTCGAGGAGTGGGCCAAAATCACTTCCGACCTCTGAGTCCTCGATGTGATAGAACATGGCTACGCATTAGAATTTGCCAGACACCTGCCGGATCTCTACATCGTCTCCCCTTGTGGCCATTCCAAGCGGCCTGCAGTTTGTCACACCCTGTTGAATCTTCAGGAATTGGGGGCGATCCTTCCGGTTCCAGTACACGAAAGGGGCACCGGCCAATATTCAATTTACTTCGTTGTTCCCAAAAAGGACGATTCCTTCTGTCCCATTCTGGATCTCAAAAGGGTCAATCAGGCCTTCAAGGTTCCCCGTTTCAAAATGGAAACCCTGCAAGCAGTAATTGCAGCAGTTTGTCCTGGGGAATTTCTCGCTTCCCTAGATCTGAAGGAGGCTTATTTTCACATCCCCATTCGTCAGGAACATCAGAAGTTCCTTCGTTTTCAGATCCTAGGTCAGCACTTCTAGTTTCGGGCTCTCCTGTTCGGTCTCGCCACTGCTCCCCGCACTTTTACCAAGATCATGGTAGTTGTTGCAGCAGCTCTTTGTCGAGAAGGGATTTTAGTCCATCCTTGCCTGGACGATTGGTTGATAAGGGCCAAGTCTGTCTCTCTCTGCGCGCTTGCGGTAGACAGAGTTTTAGCCCTTCTCACATCTCTCGGTTGTTTAATCAACTACTCCAAAAGCACTCTTCAGCTCTCGCAAGAGCTGGAATTTTTGGGCACATTTTTCAACACTCGGATCGGGAAAGTTTTTCTTTCAGACTCGTGGACAATCAATCTGATAGATCAGTTGAACATTTTTGTCTCTCTCCCTCTTCCCACAGCGTGGGATTACCTCCAGGTTCTAGGGACCATGGCTTCCATGATCGATCTCGTCCCCTGGGCGTTTGCTCATATGATTCCTTTACAGAAAGCATTGTTGTCCCGTTGGAAGCCGATGTGCGAGCAGTATCAGGAGATCCTCCCTCTCTCTGACTCTACCATTGCCAGTTTACAATGGTGGTTTTCCCCGGCTCACCTTCTCAGGGGAATGCCTCTTTTGACTCCCTCTTGGGTCATAGTAACGACAGACGCCAGCCTCTCCAGTTGGGGAGCTGTCTGCCAATCTCAAATGACTCAAGGGTTCTGGTCCCTGTCCCAGTCTTGGTGGCACATCAATCGCCTAGAAGCCGGGGCGGTTCGCCTGGCCCTCGTTTTTTCTTCCTCTGATTCGTCACAGAGCTGTACGGGTGCTATCAAACAATTCCACCACAGTAGCTTACATAAATCAACAGGGGGGATCTCTAAGTCGTCTAATGGCGTTAGAAGCCAGCAAACTTTTTCTCTCGGCAGAAAGGCACTTGGATCACCTGGCAGCTTCCCACATAGTGGGAAAGGTGAATGTTTAAGCCGATTTCCTCAGTCGTCAACATCTCGATCCCGGCGAGTGGGCGTTATCAGACATAGCGATGGATCTAATCGTGCGCAGGTGGGGTCCTCCTCACCTAGACCTCATGGCGACACTAGCCAACACCAAGTCTCCCCAGTTCTTCAGCCGGTGGAGGGAGCATTGTTCAGAAGGGGTGGACGCGTTGGTTCTTCCCTGGCCCTCCGACGTTCTCCTCTACGTGTTCCCACCATGGCCGTTAGTGGGGAAGGTTCTTCGGAGAATAGAACTCCATTGCGGTCCGGTCATTCTCGTGGCTCCTGAGTGGCCCCGATGGCCATGGTTCGCGGACCTGGTGAATCTCTCGGTGGACGGACCTCTTCGTCTCGGTCATCTGCCCCAGGTTCTGCGGGCAGGGTCCCGTATTTTCCGACCAGGCAGTTCGCTTCTGTCTAGCGGCATGGCTTTTGAACGGAGACTTTTGAGACGCAGAGGATATAAAAATGAAGTTATTGCCACCCTTCTCAGGGCTCGCAAACAATCAACATCCCTTACTTATGTTAGGGTCTGGAAGGTTTTTGAAAATGTCTGTGAAGAGTTGGGTGTTTCGGCTCGCTCGCCTTCTGTTGCGGTTTTACTTTCTTTTCTTCAGCGTGGTCTCTCCAAGGGTCTTTCGGTTAGCTCTCTGAGTGTTCAGGTCTCAGCTCTTGGTTCTCTCCTGGGCACCATTGAAGGTCAGCTGGTCGCCTCTCATCCAGATGTCGTTCGTTTTCTCAGAGGCGCTAAGCATTTAAAGCCACCTGTCCGGTCTATTTGTCCTTCGTGGAATTTGAATTTGGTGCTTCAAGCTCTTTGTACGGCTCCGTTTGAGCCTCTTCATCATGCCACTCTCAAGGACTTGACTCTCAAGACTATTTTCCTGGTTGCTATCTGTTCAGCCAGGAGAGTGTCTGAGCTTCAAGTTCTATCTTGTAGAGAGACCCTTTCTTGCGTTTTTCGAACTCGGGCGTTTCCCTAAAGACCGTACCCTCTTTCTTACCTAAGGTTGTTTCGTCTTTTCTTATTAACCAGTCTGTTGAACTCCCCGCTTTTTCACCAGAGGATATCGCGGCGTCTGGTAATAGTGATCTTCGTCGTCTCGACATCAAACGAGTCTTATTGCATTATCTTGAGGTCACTAATGATTTTCGGGTTTCCGATCATCTTTTTGTTCTGTGGAGTGGACCCAACAGGGGGAAGTAAGCTTCTAAGGCTACGATCGCTCGCTGGTTGAAGGAGGCAATTTCTTCAGCCTACATTTGCAAGGGCCGACCAGTTCCTGAAGGCCTAAAAGCTCATTCTTTACGTTCTCAAGCGACTTCTTGGGCGGAGTCTCGATCGGTGTCGCCGCAAGAAATATGTAGGGTGGCTACATGGAAATCTCTTCATACTTTTGCTCTTCACTACCGACTCGATGTTCAGGCTCTAGCCTTTGGTTCCTTTGGTCGGCAGGTTCTTCGAGCAGGACTGTCTGGGTCCCACCCTCTATAGGGAAGCTTTGGGACATCCCATGATCTGGACTGATCCGGGTACATACAGGGAAAGGAAAATTAGTTCTTACCTGATAATTTTCGTTCCTGTAGTACCACGGATCAGTCCAGATACCCACCCGATCTTGTTCTGCCCGCTCGAATTCGTTCCTGTTATTTTCTGGTTTTTTCCTTCTTACAGGTTTTGTCTCTATTTTTGTCTCCTGCATCATTTTTCTGGAATTTACTGTTAGGCACCGGAAGCATCTTTGTGATGATCAGGGGTAGAGATACAAGAGCGTTTAGTTATACAGTTCATTCAATTGTTGTGTTATTTTGTTTGGTTTAAATTAAATTTACTATTTATCCTGGTACTTACTTGATCTTATACCTTTTCTGCTTTGACAATGGTTATACTGAGGGTTCCTGGGTGGGTTCCATCCTTATATGGGCTAGCCTCAGAACTCTGGTCTGTCTCCACTTGCTGGAACGGGGGCTCAACCCATGGTCTGGACTGATCCGTGGTACTACAGGAACGAAAATTATCAGGTAAGAATTAATTTTCCTTTACTTGTTTTCATTGTTTAGATAAACCAACATAACTATTTTCCAAGAGGAGAAACTCATGTTTGTTACCCATAGGTCACACATTTTGTAAAATATGTATACTGCATAACAGATTAAAAATGCCATCATGTAGTGGCAATCTAATGTACTCTCCACTGTCTTTATCCCTGAGATTCAGTGATGAATAATATCATCCTTTGAGAGTGTTTTTTGAGTTTATATCTCCAGGATAACATTTGTTCCATCAAGTAGATTCTAACAGAAGTCCTCCATAGTGTTTGTGCAGAGGCAAAATTTTTGTTTCAGTTTGCTCATTCATTTTGTACATTACCTCCATTTGTTTTGTTAGTTTCAAACAAAAAAACAATTTTTGTTTGATTTATTTTATTAATTTCCCATTAAAGTCAGTGGAGGAAGCAATGCAGCCTATTTTGAATTTCAAAAATGTGGGTTTTTTTAATCAGTTCTAATGAAACTTGTGGGTAGACAACATCAGAAGAGAGAAGAGAACTCCAAGGCACCAAGACTGTGGCAAAATGGCACTAAAAGTGGCATAAATAGCCTAAGGCACCATAAAGGGGCAAAAAGGGTACCAGCAGTGGCAGTCGTTCTCCAAGGCACCATCAGAGGAGCAAGAATGTCAAGAACACGCCAAGGCTTTAAAAGAGGGCACTAACAACAGTGGCATGAGCTCCCAAAGGCAGCACAAAAGAGAGAAAAGTGGCACTCAAAATGATATGAGCATCCTAAGGCACCATGAAGGGGTGGGGGGGGGGGAACAAAGCAGCAAAGGTGCATAAAGAAAACCCCAGGCATTGACAGAAGGAGAAAGCAGCATAAACAGTTGCATGAAGACCCAAAACACCTTGAAAGTTCAAAGCAGCCACCCACAGTAGTAAGAACACTCCAAGGTCTAGAGTCTGGGGTATGGCAGCTATTTAGAGTGGCAGAAAGACCCCCAAGATGTAAAATCTGTGGAATAGCTTCAAGACTGAGTTTCAGAAAGACCCTCAAGATGCTGCATAAGTGGTATAGCAGCAAGGCAGAGAGGCAGCCAGACCCCTGAGATTAGAGACTGGGGTATGGTAGCAAGACAGAGTGACAGAAAAGCCCCCCAAGGTGTAGCATATGAACAAGGCAGAATGGCAGGACTTATGCAGCTAAGTAGCAGCCGCTCAATATGTGCTTAGGATCAGCAGCCACCACTTAGCTATATAAGTCCCTTATTCAGCCAAAAGTTACACGCACAAAAAGTAGGCGTGTACTGGGCGGATCAGGGCAGAGCTAGGTAGAGAGTACATTGTGCAAATCCCATCTTCTTGTACCTTTCATCAGTCCAAATCATTTAAAATCTTTACTGATGCACCTGTGTAGTTCATACCTCTGACTGTGCATGTAAACTGCTCCCCAAAACCTAGCACACCACCAAAACCTCACCCCAAGTTACTAGTAGCTCTCTTACAGTGGTATAAAAAGTTGACTTATATGTGAGCCTCCACAGAGTCTCTCTCTCCTCCCCTCCCTCTCCCCTCTCCCCTCTCCTTCTCCCTCTCCCTCTCCCTCCCCGAACCGAAATTTGCGAAAAAAGTTTTTCGGCCAGTAATACATAGCAAACACAGGTATAACGCCCAGAAAAAAGGTGTAGTTATTTCCAGCATTAAAACCTGTGTTGCTGTGCGTTACTCTATCGCATGCCAGGCTAACGGACCCTCATTTCCATTTACTCCTCCCACTTGAATACATTTTTCAAATTTGCATACACATTTCACGAGGCGGTATTTATTGCATATGTTTATGGCGTTATCACGGGCGTTAGGGCCCTAATGCAGCTTGATAAATGACCCCCTAAGTTATTTAAACAGCCAGCGCTGAATATCAGGCCCAAAATAGTTATAGCTAAAAAGTGGGGATTCCTGAGACTCACTCAGAAAGTATGAAACCGGATTACTTATTAGCAGTTGTGTTACATTACATTTTACAGTTCTATTCCACCTTACTTCACAACTATGAACACAAAGAAATTTAAATCACAGATGAAAATACAATAAAACTACAAGCAATATGAAATAATCAATGAAGAATAGTCGAAGTCCCAACTCTCACTGGGGGATGGGCCATCCCTGTAATATAAACATTTAAAATATGTCATTCCAAATAATGAAACCTCATCCCTCAGTTGCCCATTTAAATGCCATACACTACAGGCCAGTTAGCCTCACCTCTGTGGTGGGAAAAGTATTGGAATCGCTGCTGAAAGAAAGAATAGTGAATTATCTACAGGCAGCAGAATTGCCGGACCAGAGGTAGCATGGTTTCACCAAGGGAAGGTCCTGTCAGACGAATCTAATCGACTTTTTTGATTGGGTGACTAAGGAATTGGATCAAGGAAGAGCGCTTGATGTCATCAACTTGGATTTTAGCACAGGAGGCTTGTGAATAAAATGAGAAGCTTGGAAATGAGTACCAAGGTGGTTGCCTGGATAGCAAACTGGTTGAAGGACAGAAGACAATGTGTGATGGTAAATGGAACTTACTCGGAAGAGAGAGCGGTGATGAGTGGAGTGCCGCAAGGCTCGGTGTTGGGACCGGTCCGGTTCAATATCTTTGTGAGCGACATCACGGACGGAATAGAAAGTAAGGTTTGTCTGTTTGCGGATGATACTAAGATCTGCAACAGAGTGGACACACCGGAAGGAGTGGAGAGAATGAGGTGGGATTTAAGGAAGCTGGAAGACTGGTCGAAGATATGGCAGCTGAGATTCAATGCCAAGAAGTGCAGAGTCATGCATATGGGGAGTGGAAATCCGAAAGAAATGTATTCGATGGGGGGGTGAAGGGCTGATGTGCACGGAGCAGGAGAGAGACCTTGGGATGATAGTGTCTAATGATCTGAAGTTGGTGAAACAATGTGACAAGACGATAGCTAAAGCCAGAAGAATACTGGGCTGCATAGAGAGAGGAATATTGAGTAAGAAAAGGGAAGTGATTATCCCCTTGTCCTTGGTGAGGCCTCACCTGGAGTTCTGTGCTCAGTTCTGGAGACAGTATCTCCAAAAGGACATAGACAGGATGGAGGCGGTCCAGAGAAAAGTGACCAAAAAGGTGGATGGTCTTCATCGAATGACATGAGGAGAGACTGAAGAAAGGAAAGGAGGAGCAGGGGTGATATGATACAGACTTTCAGATACTTGAAAGGTTTTAATAATCCAAAGTCAACGACAAACCTTTTCCTTTGGAAAAAAATCAGCAGAACCAGGGGTCACGATTTAAAACTCCAGGGAGGAAGACTCAACCAATGTCAGGAAGTATTTCTTCACAGAGAGGGAGGTGGACGCCTGGAACACCCTTCCGGAGGAAGTGGTGAACACCAAAACTGTGAAGGATTTCAAAGGGGCGTGGGATAAACATTGTGGATCCATAAAATCTAAAGGATGTGAATGAGGAGAAGAGGCATGGGTGTGGCTTGCGGGAATGACAGCTACAACCTGGTGATTAATACCCTTATTCAATAAACATTCACAACGTTAATGCGACTCTAATATTGCTCTATGCTTCAACGGCAAGAGGAAATGTGGAAAAAAAGATTTGCATTCACAAATAAGCAGGGGAGTAGCTTGCTTGTCACAGCAGTTACTACCCCAAACCAAATAAGCCTGATACTTCACTTTCAATGCATATCCAGCGTAGCTCTCTGCTTCAACAGTGGGGGGGGAATGAAGATAAGATGATTTACATTGACAACAACCAACAGGGACTGAATTGCATAGTCTGGGTAAACGAATAGGAGTGGGACTAGCTTGCTTGTTGCGGTGGTTACTACCCCGAATCAGTTAAGCCTGATACTTCACTTGGAATACATATCCAGCACAACTCACTGCTTCAACGGCAGTGGTAATGAAGAAAACAGGATTTATATTCAGACAACAACCAACGACTGAATGGCACAGGCTGGGTAAACAAATAGGAGTGGGAGTAGCTTGCGTATTGCGGCGGTTACTACCCCTAACCAATTAAGCTGGATAATTTACTTTGATGTAGCTGCAGCACTGCTCTCTGCATCAATGGCAGGGGGGAAGGAAATTAGAACCAAAAAGTTACCAATAAGGGCCAAGAGTAACAGATAAGTATGAGAAAAATAAGAGTGAAAGCTTGCTGGGCAGACTGGATGGGCCATTTGGTCTTCTTCTGCCTTCATTTCTATGTTTCCTCAGAAGGAGTAGGGGCCATTCTGAGCCAAGCCTCTGAAGACCATAAGCTACGCCCATGTGCCTTCCTCTCCCGCCAGTTCTCGCCGGCAGAGCAGAACTATGCCATAGGTGACAAGGAGCTCTTAGCTATCAAGGTAGCCTTAGAAGAGTGGCGCCCATGGCTAGAGGGGGTACAACACCAGTTCACAGTCTACACCGACCATAAAAACTTAGAGTACCTGCATCGGGTGCAACGACTCAACCCACGAAAAGCCCGTTGGGCCCTATTCTTCACCCGCGTCGATTTTATCCTCCAGTACAGACCAGCCGGGAAGAATGTCAAGGCGGACGCCCTATCACGAGTGTTTGAGTCCACGGAAGATTCCAATGAACCGCAGTTCATCATTGAGCTATCACGCATCCTGCTATCCGCCACTACAACCATCCTGTCCAGGAAAACTCTAGTTCCTCCGCATTTGCGGAAGCAAGCCCTGGCATGGGCTCATGATTCATGCTGTTCCGGGCACCCAGGACAATCCCGGACGTTGCAGACCCTGCGCTGGTACTACTGGTGGCCAAAACTTAACAAAGATGTTCGGGCGTACATGGAGTCCTGCCAGGCATGTGCCCGCCACAAAAGGATCCTCGGTTCAACTCCAGGCTTACTTCAGCCCTTACCTGCGCCTTCAGAACTGTGGACCCATGTGGCAACCGATTTCATGGTTGATCTGCCACTATTCGGTGGCAGCACGGTGATATTGGTGGTCATGGACCGCTTAGTAAAATGGCGCACTTTGTGCCGTTGCCAGGATTGCCGTCTGCTCCACAGCTGGCCCAGCTGTTCGTCCAGCACATCTTCAGGCTACATGGCCTACCTAAAAGCATCCTGTCAGATCGAGGGCCTCAATTTACTGCCAAGTTCTGGAGGGCCCTCTGCCAGAAGTTCGACGTCACCTTAGACTACACGTCTGCTTACCACCCACAGACCAATGGTCTCGCGGAGAGAACCAACCAGACTCTGAAACAGTTCCTTCGCATTTATGTCAACGAGAAACAAGATGACTGGACTAGCCTGCTACCCTGGGCCGAATTTACTCTTAATTCTCATTGCTCCGCGGCTACTGGATCCTCCCCGTTCCAGATAGTATATGGGAAACAGCCACATCCGCCGCTGCCTGTCCCCATCTCTGTGACGTCCCCGGAAGCCCAACTCTCTGCAGACAAGCTACACCGCCTGTGGATATCCACACAGCGCGCCCTGTTCAAGGCCAGTCAGGCGGCTAAAAGGTATGCTGACCAACGAAGAAGATCCTACTCGCCTCTCAGGCCGGGCCAAAAGGTTTGGTTGAGCACGCAGTTCATCTGCCTGAAGCTACCATCAGCGCGACTAGCCCCACGTTTCATCGGGCCGTTTCCCATCATCCAGCAGGTGGGTGCTGTCTCATATCAACTTCGTCTTCCGCCTTCCCTTAAGATACACAAAACGTTCCATGTGTCCCTCCTGAAGCCTCTAGTTTTATCATGGCCTTCCAGTGCGCCTCCAACTCCCCAACCTGTTGCCTCCGAAGATGACCTTACCTATCAGGTCCAAGAGGTCTTAGATGTGAGGAAGCACCGGAAGAAGTGGGAGTACCTGTTAGCGTGGGAGGGCTTCGGTCCCGAAGTAAACTCCTGGGAGCCATTGGCTAACATCCTGGACCGGGATCTACTGGAGCAGTTCCACAGGGACCATCCGGCTATACCCAGGCCTCCGGGGAGACGCCCTAAAAAGGGGGGTACTGTTGTGTTCCACAGCCATGGTAGGCCACAACCGCGGTCCCCTACCTTGCCCGTGACGGCGAACCACCGTGGGAGTCCCGGGGGAAGGCCCTGACTCGAGGCCCGTTGCTCCGGCACGGGTCCTTGTGCTGCTTGCCACAGGAGAAGCCGTCCCTACTCCCCCCTCTCGGCGTCCAGCAGCGACTTTCTCCGCGGAGGAAATCCATGATGGCCACCGCCATCTTTAGGCACAAGGCCGCGCCTCCTTGACAGATTTAAAGGGACCTGATCCCTTTAACTCGCTTCAGCTGTTCTCTCTCAGCCAGAGCAGGGGAAGTATAAAAGGAGACTTCCTCTGCTCATTCCTCGACTTGGCAACTTCCTTGGTTAGTCAGGTCTGCTTGCTTCGGTGAGTTCTTGTGCTTTGGATCCTGTTTCGTCTGGTTTCCTGGTTCCTGACTTCAGATCGGCTAGCGGTGATTCCTGGTATTGGCTTCGGATTGGCAAGCGGTGATTCTCTGGTGTGTGACTTCGGACTGGCAAGTGGTGATCCCTCAGTGTGTGACCTCGGACTGGTGAGCGACGACCCTCTGGCACTTGACCTCGGACTCTTCTTGACCATTGTCTCCAAGAACCCGCCTAAGTCCCAGCGGCCCGGGTCCCTACGGGCTCCTCCCGGGGGGACCGCGGGCTTCCAGGGGTGAAGCTCCAGTCAGCCCTTGCACCGATCTCTCGACCTCTCAAGGGTCCAGCTAAGTCCCAGCGGTCCGGGTCCCTACAGGCTCCTCCTGGGGGGACCGCGGGCTTCCAGTGGCGAAGACACACTTCTCCTCAAACATCTCGACTCCTCGTGTGCCTCCACAGTCGCCTCTGTCTTCAGTGCCGACGGTCAGCTGGTCACATCTTCTGCTCCTGCCTCACCACCCAATGGGAGAACCTTCGGATCTTCCTCCTAAGGTATTCCATCCTCCCGTCGGCCCAAGTGTTCACAAGCCTGAGCATAACATAAATGTTACAAAACAGCTGATGATCAGAATAACATCCAACAATTAAAAACCCATAAAAATTATTAAAAATTTTCCAAATAACAATAAAATATTTCAAAGCAGCAGACACATCACATAATACCCAATAATTAAAATGGCAGTCAATCAAGAAAAATAAACTTTAAAAGCCACCTTTACTTACCCTCTCCAGCTATTTGTTATTATTTGTGATATTTGTGGGTGGATCCTTGGGCCGGTGGCAGATGACCACACCCCCGGGGGAAGATCCTGAGAGAGGCCACCGGTCAGGCTCAGAGTTGGGAGACAGACACACACTAGATCTTTTATTATACTGTATAGTGAACACCAGAGGTGGCAGTAGTGAGCTGGAAGAGGCCGGCTGGGCTGTAGTCCCTCAGTCACTGGAACAGCGATCCCAGGATGGCTGAGCTGTAGAGAAACTGAATATAGTGAGTAGGCAGAGTATGCAGAGCTCAGGAACAGAAGCTGGATGGTAACACTCACACAATAGTCTCTTGAGGTAGCCCAGAGGCTGGAATGAAGTAGGCCCTCGAGGAGCGAGTACCTGGTTCCAGGGAAAGCTCTGAGAGAGAGATGGTAACTCACTGGTGTTGTAGGCAGCGGTGACTTCCTGACAGAAGTTATATTCGGTAGCAGGTCCGGGAACGTGGACCCTCGAGGAGTGAGTACCGGTTCCAGACTGCGACCTGAAAAGTAAGAGAGAGAGCGAGGCCCCCGAGGAGCGGATACCCCTGGTAAAGTCCGAGGAGGCAGAGTAGCAAGGTATGCAGAGAGCGAATCCCATCCGTAGCGATACCTGGAGGAATCCCCTTGCTAACTCGAATAGCTAGCAAAAATGAAGACCTTAAGTATCCGGTGAGGATGACGTCATCTCGGGGACGCCCCTGAGGTTCGTGCCACAGCTGGTACTTGAGTCAGGGCCGCACCGCACGCGCGCCCTTAGGCCTCAGGAGAACATGGCGGAAGGCAGCGTCTAGCCGGTCCAGGGACGGCGGAGGAGGTCAGCAAGATGACGCCGCGGCAGCCAAACTTCCATCAACCAAAGAGGGAGTCGCAAAAGAGGTAAGGTGGGCGGAGTGGAGACATCGGGCAGCGAAGGTCGCAACACTATTCTCCTACTCCTTTCCTTTGCAGGCCAATAGCACACACCAGAAGCAGTAGTGGCTGCTGAAGCTCTGTCCTCACAGTCCTCTTCCTTAGGGCCCACAACCAGTCACTCACACACAGTCTCTGTCTCTCACAGACCAGTCACCACTCTGATCAGTCTCTCTTCTTCACACACACTCCAGTCACCTCGCTGACCAGTCTGTCTCTCACACACAGACACCAGTCACTTCCCTGACCAGTCTCTGTCTATCTCACACCCAACAGTCACCTCTCTGACAAGTCTCTGTCTCACACACACAGACACTAGTCACCTCCCTGACCAGTCTGCCTCTCACACACGGACACCAGTCACCTCGCTGATCAGTCTTTGTCTCTCACACACACACACACACAGTCACCTCCCTGACCAGTCTCTCTCACACACACACATACACTAGTCACCTCCCTAACCAGTCTCTCTCTCACACACACACACACCAGTCACCTCCCTGACCAGTCTCTGTCTCTCACACACACTCACAAATCACCTCGGTGACCAGTCTGTCTCTCACACACAGACACCAGTCACCTCGCTGACCAGCCTGTCTCACACACAGACACCAGTCCTCATTCCAAACAGGAATGGTGGATTATGCCCCATTCTCGACCTTAGGGCATTAAACCGATTTCTCGGAAGATGGTCTCTCTGAGCACACTGATCCCGCTCTTCCTGAGAGGAGACTGGCTGTGCTCTCTCGAGTTAAAGGAGGCTTATGCCCATATTACAATTGTCCCCAACCACAGGAAGTACCTCCGCTTTCTGGTGGGGATGGCACATTTTCAGTACAAAGTGCAGCCCCATGCGACTTCACAAAATGCTTGGCGGTGGTGGCTGCCTACCTCAGACATTGCTTGGTCCACGTCTTTCCATACCTGGATGACTGGCTAATCCAGAGCGATTCTCACTCCGGAGCCCTGAATGCTCTAGCCTTGATGGTTCAGACCTTACAGATGCTGGGATTCATTACCAACTTCCCCAAGTCACATCTCAATCCACCTCCATGGCTGGACTTTATCAGTGCCAGTTTGGATATGGCACAAGTGAAAACATTTCTGCCCAGGGATCGAGCGGTCACCCTCTCCTCGCTGCTACCCTTGTTCACAACAGAAAAAAGGTACCATCCCATCTGCTGCTCCGCCTGCTGGGCCACATGGCGGCCTCGGTCCACATGAGCCCTTGGCCCGCCTCCACATGTGGGACCCGCAGTGGGCCTTGCGGTGTCAGCGGCGGCAGGCATCCCAAAATCTGGACGCACCAATGACGGTCACAGACCCTCTTCATTTCTCCCTAACCTGGTGGGAGGCCCTGTCCAATCTGGAACTAGGACTCCCATTCCAGCCCGCACCACCCCAGGTGACCATCACCACCGAGCCGAGCCTCGGTGGGGGGCCCACACGAACGGCCTGCATACTCAAGGCCTTTGGACTGCGGCCAAGTCCTGCTGCCAGATAAATGTTCTGGTGCTGCGGGCGATCCGATACAACCTCCAGGCCAGGCTGTCCTCCAAAGTCGTACTCATCAGAACAGACAACCAGGTGGTGATGTGGTATATCAACAAGCAGGGAGGTATGAGCTCCCTCCCCCTCTGCCAGGGAGCAATACAGGTCTGGGATTGGACCCTCTCCAAGGGGATGTACCTTCAGGCCACATACCTGACGGGCCACCTAAACACACTGGCGGACCGCTTCAGCCGGTCCTTCCAACCACACAAGTGGTCCCTAATCCCAGCAGTAGCAGCCAACCTATTCCATCGCTGGGGCACCCCAGACATGGACCTGTCCTGCCCTGACATCTTCAGTAGTTCTGTCCTCGACGAGGCAACCTGCACCTAAGGCCTGCTGGCACCGGCACCCAAGGGCTCAACCTGCAGGGAATGAGGGCTGGTATAGGTGAAGCTCCAGCTGGGTTGTTCTCAACAGCTCCACCTGCCGGCGGCGAGATCCATTGGGGGCCATCCCTCAGTGGTAGTATCTTCACTCGTCCTGGTCCAAGGGTCCACAGTCATAACAGAAAGCACAAAACTGCATCCTATAGCTATTAATAAATCATAACTATATTTCTCTGTCATAAGGAGCTAAATTAATCCTTTGTGTGATACATCAAAGTGACTTCCACAAGATTGTCCTTTTACCACTAAATCACCCCCCCCAAAAAAAACCCTTCTTTATGAATTGAAAATCTACATTCCGCTGCAACCCGGGCTCACCCCTTGCCCACCTACACCCCTCGATTCTATATATAATTAACTGATCCCTAGATTCATCATTTCCATGAGTCCCCCCACTTCCCTACACCACACCCGACCCAAACCTATACTCTCTCACTCTTATCCATCTAAATGTCGTTAAATACCGATCCCATCAAGCTCAATTTACTTCTAATTGCCCAACAGCTCATGGCAGTCCAGGGGAAAGTGAAAAAACACTGACCATCTGTAGCCAGTTTTGTAACAATGAAAATAATTTTTTCCAGGTATGATGATAATTAGCTTAATTTTTCAACCAGAACGTTTTCCTACACTCTAACGGGCAGATTTTAAATCGCCCCCACTTATAAAATATGGGGGTTATGTGCGCGGCTGGGCTTTATGCGCACCGCATGCATTTTAGAAGGGGCCTGGCCGCGCACGTAACTCCCATTACACGCAGAAGTGCCGGGCTGAAGAAAAGGGGTGGGGGAGGGGCAGGGCTTGAGTTGCCGGTACAGCAGCCATTTGCCACTGTGCCGGGGAAGTAACTTGCTACTGCTCCTGTTGAGGAGCAAAAGGTAAAATTAAAAAAACAGGGGAAGCTAGGATAGGGATAGGGGGCAGGGAGGAGAGGGAAGGGAGGTTAGGGTAGGGGCTAGAGAACTGCGGAAGGCCGCGATGCATCACCATGCAAAAATTGCATTTTCCACTCCCCCTTGCGTGCGCTGCCCCAGATTTTATAACATGCGCACACCAGCGCCCATGTTATAAAATCACGGGTCCATGTGCGCGCGCTGGGTAGCACGCGCACGTTTAAAAATCTACCCCTATATTGTCACGCCCGCTGATATCTGTTTCCTTTGAAAACACGCCCTATTTTCTTTTGAATTTATTTAGTGTTGTAGCCCTGTTGGCTCTGTTGACAAAATGTTAGAGAATTTCACTACTCTTTGAAGAGAGAATTCCTATTACTGCTGAAATCGGTTTCTTCAAAATCTTGAAAGGTGTCCTTTTTGCTTTACATGTTGCCTCTGGGGTAAAAAGACTATATGCAGAGTCAGAGATTATGACCTAACATGAATAAGATCTTTCTCTATAGGTGCTGTTTGTCCCCGGGAAAGCATTTAACATTGAGAGTTCAGACCCCTCTCCATATGTAAGAGCTTCTTTCTCAATACCTACTCCAGAAGAGATTGATCAAGTGAGTACTGAACACCACCATACCGCTCTATCTGGTTTATAATTCATGGCATAGTAATTTTACTAACAAAAAACAATTATATTTGAGGATTAATGCTTAAAGGCATGTATTGTGATTTGTAACGCTTTAACAAACTATACCGGGGAAGGTATCAGATAGAAGTGCTCACAGTCTCACAGGCTCTTGCCCTATACAGGGCTACAACCCTTCTCATGTATCGGCACTGTTAAATCACGTCATCTACCATTGCCCCATGGTAAGCCTGTTTTATTTGTGTTCTTTATAATAAATCACCAAAAACTTTAATCACCAAAAACTTTTCTTAAAAAATTTTTTAAGAAAAGGTTTTGGTGATTAACTTTTCTTAAAAAATTTTTTAAGAAAAGTTTTTGGTGATTAAAGTTTTTGGTGATTTATTATAAAGAACACAAATAAAACAGGCTTACCATGGGGCAATGGTAGATGACGTGATTTAACAGTGCCGATACATGAGAAGGGTTGTAGCCCTGTATAGGGCAAGAGCCTGTGAGACTGTGAGCACTTCTATCTGATACCTTCCCCGGTATAGTTTGTTAAAGCGTTACAAATCACAATACATGCCTTTAAGCATTAATCCTCAAATATAATTGTTTTTTGTTAGTTGATAAATTTTGAGGCAGTGAGCCGTTTTGTGTAAGATTTATAGTAATTTTACTTACATTTGCAGCATTTAACATTTTACACTAATGTAATCCTCGCTCCATTTACAAAGAGATTGCCTGCAGAGACTGCTGAGCAAGGACAACTTAGGGCACCTTCTGGAAAAATGCACAGATTTGTCTTACGGGGGCAGGATTCTCAAGGAGCTCACACTCAAGGAATAAATCAGACCACGCAGAGTTTTTTCTAAACCAAAAGTAGATTTTATTGAAAAATAAAATCTTAAATTCAGCATACTAAAATAGAAACGGCCCAGAATACAAAAATATATGGCGGTAATTTCAGCAGTCCCAAACACCAAAAACAAATCCTTAAACCACTTGAGTACTGGGATAAGATTTAGGGGACCCCCTTCTACTTCTCCATAAGATGTTTTCTCCTCTAAAAATTCTTGGACTCCAGGAAAATCCTCTTGTTCCACACTACCCGAGGACTGTCCCAGCTTCCTGACAAGGCCTTCCCCTCTTCCTTTGCCTTTGGAATTCTTAAACCTAGACACTACATTCTGTTATGGAAAACAGCCCTCTCCCTTCTTATAGCCTAGTAAGAGCCATAGTCTACAGCTGCCTCTCACCTACTCCCTTCAATGCCAGGTTCTTCACTGAAATCTCAAAGAACTCCCCCAATGACTCACTGAGTCACCATTTATAGACCTCGTCACTGACCCAGCTTTGAGATGGACTTTCCTGTCTCTCCTGAATAGCCTTGGAACCTTCCACTACTGGAATATTCCTAATGGAATAATGGAGAAAAATTAACCCCCTTCTACACTAAAATTATTTCTTGCAAGAGGTATGAAACTAATAGCTCTGGAAACTAAGCAGTACATTTTCAGTAGGGTACTGTTCTTTAATCTGTTGTGTTTTGGCCAGCTGAATTCAAGAAACTTTTAGCCATAACCTAGCAAGCTAATATAATATTAAATTACATTAAAAGTGGATGCCATACTGACAGTGTATTTTGCCAGTGATCAGCAGTGCTGGCAGCAGTGCTCTCTCAGCCTTTCTGCTGGTAAAGATGTGGGATCCTCCAGAGTTATAAATAAAGATTCAATATGGATGGGAGGGAGAGGGATCACTGTCATAGGGGGTTCTCTGATCATTTGGGTACCACAGTTGGGAGGAAGGGAGAATCAGAGGCACTGAGGTTTTTCTGATCAATAGGGTGCTGCAGGTAGGATGGGTTGTTTGATCAACTGAGCCTGCCAAATGGGAGATTACTGGCCCCAGGTATAGGGCATAGTTGGTTAGATTCAAAGCCAACTATCCCACGTGCCTAGGTTTTACCAATTGTTAGGAAGCTAGCGGTGAAAATTAGCACTGGCTGACTTGTTCTTCCCCTGCTTTAACCTCAGCCCCAGAACTGCCAAGAATTTGAGTGGCTAAATGTAGCTTTTCAGATTGAGTACATTTTCAAAGGCTTTGATTTAGCCAATTACCTCTGTAGTTAGGAAGCTAAATTGATTTGAAAATTAAGCCCATAGGGGCGGATTTTAAAAGGAGCGCGAATAGCCTACTTTTGTTTGCGCTCCAGGCGCAAACAAAAGTACGCTGGATTTTAGTAGATATGCGTGGAGCCGCGCGTATCTGCTAAAAACCTGGATCGGCGCGCGCAAGGCTATGGATTTTGTATAGCCGGCGCACGCCGAGCCGCGCAGCCTACCCCCGTTCCCTCCAAGGCCGCTCCGAAATCGGAGCGGCCTCGGAGGGAACTTTCCTTTGCCCTCCCCTCACCTTCCCCTCCCTTCCCCTACCTAACCCACCCGCCCGGCCCTGTCTAAACCCCCCCCTTACCTTTGTCGGGGGATTTACGCCTCCCAGAGGGAGGCGTAAATCCCCGCGCGTCAGCGGGCCTCCTGCGCGCCGGGACGCGACCTGGGGGCGGGTCCGGAGGGCGCGGCCATGCCCCCGGGCCCGCCCCCGGAACGCCCCCGACACGCCCCGAAAACGCCACGCGGTTCGGGCCCGCCCCCGACACGCCCCCCTACACGCCCCCTCCGAAAACCCCGGGACTTATGCGAGTCCCGGGGCTCTGCGCGCGCCGGTAGGCCTATGTAAAATAGGCTTACCGGCGCGCAGGGCCCTGCTCGCGTAAATCCGCCCGGTTTTGGGCGGATTTACGCGAGCAGGGCTCTGAAAATCCGCCCCATACTGTATACCTCTTTTTTTTTTTTTACTGTTTCTTAGTGATACCTTTTTAAAGGATCAATAAAAGATGTTGTAGTGCATGAGCTTTGGTCCCTTCTTCAGATGTAAAAAACATGAATACTGTTTTCACACAGATCTTTAGTCCAATAATAGTTTCACTATTCCCTGTACGTACCCGGATCAGTCCAGGCTCCTGGGTTGTACCTCCCTTCCAGCAGATGGAAACAGAGAAAGTTTTATTGACACTGCTACTTAACCACACGTGCCACCTGCAGTTCCTCAGTATTTGTCTCCAGCAGATGGTAGATGTGTGGATAACTGCAGTTCTGTGACTGAAACAATTTTATTTTTTTCTTTGGAGCCTTCCTCCCGGGGGCTTATTATTTTTTTCTGAATCCTGAGGGGTTCTCCCTGTCCAGTTGAGGCGGGCGGGCTGGGGTTTGGTGACCCCTGTGTGTGCCCGACCCATTCGCCCATGGGCTGTAAATCTAGTGGTCCAGATCCCTCCCCTTCACGAGGCCGCTTGAATGGCTGCAGGCCCTAGGTACCTTTTTTATCTGAGACAGCCTATATGTTTTTTTGTTTTGTGGTAGGCTCTGTCTCAGTTATGGTACTTTTCATTAAAGTTTAGACCAAAAAAAAAAAGAGAGAAACAGTTTTTATTTCTTCCTGAGCAGCAAACCTTCCTCCTCTCTTAGCACTGCGGTAGGTTTGTTCTTGTTTATTTTTTTACTGGCTGTCTCATCGACAGCGTGCAGTGATGGGCCGGGTGTCGGCCTGCCGCGCATGTGGCACAACTCGATCGTGGCTCCACCAACTTGACCCCTGAGCTGCATGTTCCAAGGGAGGGAGGGCCCTTCCAACCACCCGACTGCCACAAAACAGCACCAGAGGTGCCCCGGCATCACATTGCGTTGCTGACCGGCGTGCTGATCCCTTCCCGATCAGCGCAGAAACGGTGACCATCTTGGATTTGCATTCGACCATTTCTGCGCTATCGGAGGGGGAAGAGGAAGCTCCTCCTCGCTTGTCACCGGCCCGTTCCATCTCTGCCCGCAGTTGGGCGGTCTGTGGTGACTTGGAGGATACACTGCTACCGCTTCCTGGTTCATTGCCTGAGAAAGCTGGATCTTTCAGGCTTTTTTCAACAGACTTTGTGCTGCTGTTGCTGCTGCTGCATGAGGCTTATTCAGCTAAGCAGCAGGCAGTTTCTACAGCCAGGGAACCACGGTCTTTAGGAGCCCAGCCTATGGGGGGACGTCTTTTCACCCAAAACAGACTCGATCTAGTCGACATAGCGTCTTTCTTGTGCAGGGCTCATCAGGTCCACCCTTGGCTTTTGGCCAAGGTGGGGGTGGCTCTGATGATTCAGTCGAGGCTCCTATAGTGTCGGAAGACACTCAGATTCCAGGGGTTCTGGCAGACCCAGGAGATCCAGTCTTCGGAGATACGGTTCCAGGGGATAATATGGTGATCCTGCTGCCCGAGGGTGATGACCCAAAGGTGGTGTGTCTTTTTAAGAGAAAAGAGCTTGACGCCTTACTGCTGCTGGCCTTTCAGGTGCTTGGGGTTAAAATCCACACAGGAGGACTATGATTTGGATGGAGCGAATCCGGACCTTGATGGGATGCAGAATCCCCCCACAGCTTTTCCTTATCACAAGTCGGGACAGAAGATGGTGGAAACAGAAGGGGGTCCTCCCAATTCTGGTTTAAAGGTGGCGTGGCTTTATCTGTTACCCGAACAAGCGCTGGAACTCTTTGCTCTTCCTAAGGTTGTTGCGGCTGTATCAGCCATTACAAAAAGAACGACCATTCCGGTGATGGGTTCTGCAGCACTGAAGAATGTTCAAGATCCTACGTTAGAGGTCCACCTCGAGGAGTTTTGAGGTATTGGCCCTGGGCTTGCACGCGTCTATTTGTACTAGTTTTATGCAAAGAGCATGTCTCCAGTGGGTACAACAATCCCAAGAGAACCTCCCCACCTCTGGTGAGGATGCAGACAGGGCCAAGAGAATTGAGACAGCAGTGGCTTATGGAGCAGATGCTTTGTATGATTTGGTTCGTACCTCATCTCACATTATGACGTCTGTGGTTTCCACTAGAAGGTTGCTCTGGCTATGAAATTGGGCAGCGGATGTTTCCTCCAAGGCGCAGTTAGGCTCGGTACCCTTTAAAGGTCGTCTTTTATTGGGTGAAGACTTTGAACAATTGATACAGTCTCTTGGGGACAATAAAGTCCTCAGGTTACCAGAGGATAAGCCTAAGTGCAAGTGGTTTTTTCAGACATGTTCACATTTTCGGCTTGATAGGAGGTCATGGCCATCAAGACCTGTTTCCGGGCCCCATGGGCAGTCCTCTTATTGGTGTCAATCTGGAGGCCAATCCTTTTGGGGGGCTCAAAGGCTCTTCCAAGGTGCTGCCGGAGGGGGTACTTCGGGTTTTAAATCCTCACAATGAGGCGAGGTTGGTCCACTCTGTCATTCCCACTATAGGAGGTCACCTGGCGATATTTTATGATGAGTGGGCCAGTATCACCTAGGATCAGTGGATTCTCAGTATGGTAAGGGACGGTAACGTTTTAAAATTTGCTTGTCCCATCTGCGATTTCTTCCTAATCTCCCCATGTCGTTCATTAGAGAAACATGTAGAAGTTCAAGATACGTTAAACCATCTACATCTCCTGGGGGCGATGGTTCCGGTTCCCCAAGAAGAGCTTCGCAGGGGACAGTATTCCATTTATTTTGTGGTCCCAAAGAAGGAGGGGACCTTTTGCCTGATTTTAGATCTGAAGAAGGTGAATGCTGCACTCAAAGTGGTAAAGGGGATGGAACAGCTCCCTTGTGAAGAAAGACTAAAGAGGTGACGGCTGTTTAGCTGTTATGAATCCGCTGCCCGCAGGTCCCTCCGTGAGCAGGCTCACTCCCCCCTTGCTGCTTCTCTTCACCTGACGCGGCCGGACGCCGCCGTTGGGCCTGCCTATGCGGCTGGAGCCGCGGACTGTGTTCTTCCTGCGGCCTGGAGGCCGCCCGTGCTGCTCCTCTTCGTGCGGCAGGAGCCACGGACCCTTGCCTGCCTTCATCGCGGCTGTTGCCGCCCCTGACATCATTGTGGTCTTCGAGGCCTGAAGGCTGCACCCCCGGGATGGATTAGCGAATGGAGCCCCCCCAGGGTCTCCTGCAGCGGCTGGAGCTGCTGCCATGATCGGGCCTGAGGAGCAGGCCCAGCCCTGCGCCTCTGACGTTGTACGTCGGTGCATGCCGCTGTCCGCGGTCCTGCACAAGCTCCTGCTTCCCTTAGGCGCCGGCGCACGCCTCTGTTCAAGATTTAAAGGGTCAGCCACAGAAATTGTGGCTGACCCCACCTAGGGAGTGCTCTTCCTGTAACAGCCCTATAAAAGGGCTGCTCCGTCAGTCTTTGCCTTGCATCGGAGTTGCTTCACTCTGGAGGCTCCTGCCTGCCAGAGCTCCATCAGGTCTTCTTTATCTTCTCCATGGAGTTCTTGTCGTCTCGTCATGTTATGCCATGTCTTCTTGCCTGAGGTCCTCGTCCAGGTGTCTTGATATCTCGTCATAGATCTTCTGCTTCCTGATGTTCCTAGTTCCTTGATGTCCTGCTCCTGTGTCTTTGTCTTCAGCGCTCCTGAGCCTTCTGGTACCTGTTAGGTCTGGGGTCCCTTGGATGATGTCTTGCCCAAACGTGGACTAGCCTACAGGTGGACTGGTGTCCTGTGCTCCTGAGCCGTCATGTCCTGCCAGCCGTTGGTGTTTACTGCTTTTCTGTGCACTTTCCCTGTGCCCAGAGAAATTAGCGCCTACTTTTGGGTAGGCGCTAATTTCTGAAAGTAAAATGTGCGGCTTGGCTGCACATTTTGCTTTCTGAATCGCGCGGGAATACCTAATAGGGCCATCAACATGCATTTGCATGTTGCGGGCGCTATTAGGTTCGGGGGGGGTTGGACGCGCGTTTTGGACGTGCTATTACCCCTTACTGAATAAGGGGTAAAGCTAGCGCGTCCAAATGCCGGCTAACAGTGCGCTCCATTGGAGCGCACTGTACTGTATCGGCCTGTTTGGCTGTAGATGGACCAATTCGAGTGGGTCATCTGGAGGGACTTTTCTGCCAGGAACCCATATTTTCCAACCAGGCTGCTTGCTTTTGTCTAGTGACCTGGCTTTAGAGAGGCGCAGGGGTTATCCAGAGGCGGTTATTACTACATTGTTGCAAGCCAGGTGAAAGTCCAATAAACTTTGCTATGTACGGGTCTGGAAAATTTTCAAGTCCTGGTGTACCACCAATGAAGTTCGTCCCTTCAGGTCATCAGTCTCTGACATTTTATCCTTTCTGCAGGATGGTTTCACCAAAGGCTTGTCTCTTAGCTCACTTAAAGTGCAAGTAGCGGCTCTAGGTTGCCTTCGTGGTAAGATTGATTGTTATTCTTTTTCTGCACATCCAGACATCCTTTGCTTTCTTTGAGAGGCGAAGAATTTGCGTGCTCTACTTCGACAAGTTTGTCCTTCCTGGAATCTTAATCTTGTCCTCAGGGGTATATGTGAGGATCCTTTTGAACCGCTTCGGAGAGTGACTTTGAAGGACTTGACTATTAAGGTGGTTCTGCTAGGAGGATTTATGAATTACAGGCGCTGTTGTTTCGTGATTCATTCCTTCAGATTTCGCAGTCAGGAGTCTCTTTGAGAACCGTACCTTCCTTCTTACCAAAAGTGGTCTCTGCTTTCCACTTCAATCAGACTGTGGAGCTTCTGGCCTTTCCCGGACTGGACACGTCTACTCCTCATGCAAGGGAACTCAGGTTGTTAGATGTCAGAAGAACTTTATTGCTTTACCTCAAGGTAACAAAAGACTTTAGGAGGTCAGATCATCTCTTTGTTCTGTGGAGCGGCCCGAAGAGGAGTTTTCAAGCTTCTAAGGCTACCATTGCTCATTAGCTTAAGGAGGCTATTGGTTCCACCTACATTCTACGAGGCCGACCGGTTCTGGAGGGGTTACATGCTCACTCTACGTGTTCTCAGGCGGCCTCGTGGGTAGAAGCTCAGCTAGTTTCTCCCCAAGAGATTTGCAGAGCAGCAACTTTTGCTAAACACTATCGTCCGGATGTGGGCGAAACAGGCTCCCCATCTTTTGGCGAAAGTGTCCTGCGAGTGGGACTCTTCAGGTCCCACCCTGTCTAGGGAGCTCTGGTACATCCCAGGAGTGTGGACTGATCCGGGTACGTACAGGGAAAGGAAAATTGGTTCTTACCTGCTAATTTTCATTCCTGTAGTACCACGGATCAGTCCAGAACCCACCCAATTTATTGAGGGGGAGAGTCATCCACTCATTCAGGTTTTTATAGCTAAGAATATTTTCAAATATTCATGTTTTTGTAACTGTTTAAAAGTTGAGACGTTTTTCCATTTTGGTGTGTTTGGCTTGGATATAGATAAATACTGAAGTGGCATGTATAATTAAGTAGCAGTGCCATTAAACCTTTCTCTGTCTCCATCTGCTGGAAGTGAAGCACAACCCAGGAGTCTGGAATGAGTCGTGGTACTACAAGAACGAAAATTAGCAGGTAAGAACCAATTTTCCTTTCCTCTAGGCTCGCAGGGGTCCATATTCAGTAGGCCGATTAGTGGACAAGTAATCCAGCTACAGTTAGCCGGATAACTTGTCCCATATATTCAGTGGGAGAAATGTCCTGCTGAATATACCAGCCTAAAGTTATCTGGCTACATATAGCTATATATATATATATATATATATATATTGAATATATATATATATATATATATTGAATATAGCCAGGAAGGTTTTAGGTTATGTAGCCTTGTATGGAAGGATAACATGCTATTTAACTGGATATCTTGAAAAGATATCTGGCTAAGTAGCCCTGTCATAAGCAATCCCCCAAAAACAAATAGGGTTAGCGGCCCAATCCCTTCCCTCTCTTTCCCCAACATATTATACAAAGGCCCTGTTGGGCCGTGCCAACAGCATCTTCAAATTTATTGTAATCGTTTACAAATTACCAGGGCCTCCTGTCCCGGTTTTCAAAAACTGACTCCTCTCCTTTTTCAAAAGCTGACCCCTCTCCTTTTTCTCCCACCCACTGGTCCCCCTTTCCCCCGACCCTTCCCATCCCCATATATAACTTATTTCAGCTAGCCGGGAGTAAGGGATCACTTAAATTTGCATTAAGCTTATGCTTCTAACGCTGCCTCTGTCAGATCAGCGCTGGAGGCACTGGGAGCAGGGCAGAGGGTCCCTCACTCCTTGCTAGCGAAGGATATTCCTCTCTCTACAACAGCGATATACTTGTGCATTATGTTTAGCCAGCTCTGATTTTTATGAAATCAAGGCTTTTCTTTTTCTAGAACAGGGCAATAAAAATCATTAGACTAGACATCTAGGACATGGCGCAAGTGATCTGAGCATAAGAACATGCCATACTGGATCAGACCGAGGATCCATCAAGCCCAGTATCCTGTTTCCAACAATGATCAATCCAGGTCACAAGTACCTGGCAGAATCCCAAATAGTAGATAGATTCCATGTTGCTAACACCCATGAATAAACAGTAGGGTTCATCAAGTTTCCATATAAATTAGGATGTACAAACTATAGAAGAGCTTCATGAAAGGAATAGGAATATGTATTGTTATTAGGATTTGCATTTTTAATCTTAACAATATCATTATTGTTGTTACTACAATTCAATTATATTTAGGTAAAACAAAGAGTAAAGAGGTGAGTGAGTTAATAGATGAGCCAGCATCAGAACACAGAAGTCCTCACTCCTAGCCATCTGGTCTGAGCTGTGGCTCATGCCTGTTCTCTAGTTCTGAGCATTTCCCTCCCTGATTACTTCCTTTTTGGTTTTGTTTTGTTATGTTAGGGTTTACAGCGGTTGGCTTCGGTCATCAAAGAAAATATATGAAGAGATGAAGAAAAGAGTTAGCAACACTCATCTGAAAACCACCACTTACCGTAGAAGTGTACTGTAGAATGACATTTAAACATTGTATATCTTGATCAATGAACGGAATTATTTTCCCCTGGTGCCAGAGTGAAATTTGCATAAACTGATCCCGTTGGAGCAGTTCCATGAAGAAAAAAACGTGACTAAAGTAATAGTGACTGGCAAGTATGGTCTGCATAGAAATGTGTTATGTACTAGAAAAAAAATTATATTACCTAATTACCCCATTTGGGTGATCCAGTCTTTTCAGACGCACATACTTCCCTTCTGTTGGGGATGATAAAAGCCATCTGTGATTGTCTGAATCAAGTCCAAAGTGTCTGAACTGAATGAGCATTCTTTTATTAAAATATAAATAAACTAGATTGCATTATGACGTGTTGCATTAAGGGGTTAAAAAGTAGAAATATACAACAGCGCCATTGCTGTTAAAAATGACTGGACCAATGACTATTCAAATAGGGATGTGCCTGTGTAAATATTTGAGTGTGTCTGTATGTGAATGAAAGGCCGAACTGGAAACATTCTAGCCAGGTTTTAACAATATAATGAACCAGTATGTTTATCAATATCACCACCAAAGTTTAAACTTCTAGAAAGTATCCTAATATATAAAAAGCAGATTTATATGATAGTTATGGTATATGTACAGAAACACACAGTATAGGCTGTGCAGAAATATAGACATACTAATAATCTTAACTCCTTTCTCTAAATAACAGCTCAAAAATAACACGTAAATTTTAAGGAAATTTATATCATTAACTGCCTTATACGGACCTTCATACTTGTACCTCATTGGTTGCAGCAATTTATTTGTTACAAATGTAGAGCCATTCCGTATAATCATAGGTCCACCATTTTTTCATGTGTTTTTTAATGTAGCAAATAAAATCAAATCAAAATGCTGCAAATCCCTATTGATCAGTCCCTGTGGAGCAACGTTGCTGCATGTTGAAGAGCTATTCCCCTGAGCCAAGAATTTTTTCCTATGACTGAAATTTGAAGAGTGATCCCTTGGAGCAAGAATCGTGTGGCATTCCGAAACACGGACCAGGTCAAGATCCTTGACACATGCATGATAAAAGCTCAGTGTTTTGTAACATTTGATTTTAAGTCTGAATAGATATAAATATGCAACATAAATGTATGGACTGATCAGCATTTTGATTTGATTTGATTTGCAATATAAAAAAAAAACATAAAATGAATGGCTCTGTGCTTGTAGCGAAAATATTGCTTGTAGCCAATGAGGCACATGGAAAATGTGCACCTTCAAAGATGCCACGGAATATATATTTCCAGAAGTGCCACCCTGGACAAGGTCATTCCCATAGTAAATATTCTGAAGGATAAATTAGAGGATTTATGTGAAGAAGAAGGACTGAAAGCAGAGGTGTTGCAGTTAGTAGACTACTTGCAGTAACAGATGCAAAAGAAGTTGAAACTACAGGTGAAAGACAGTATGGACCTCTGGTCCCAGGGTCTCATGTACATAAGAACATAAGAAATTGCCATGCTGGGTCAGACCAAGGGTCCATCAAGCCCAGCATCCTGTTTCCAACAGAGGCCAAACCAGGCCACAAGAACCTGGCAATTACCCAAACACCAAGAAGATCCCATGCTTCTGATACAATTAATAGCAGTGGCTATTACCTAAGTAAACTTGATTAATAGCAGTTTATGGACTTTTCCTCCAAGAACTTATCCAAACCTTTTTTGAACCCAGCTACACTAACTGCACTAACCACATCCTCTGGCAACAAATTCCAGAGTTTAATTGTGCGTTGAGTGAAAAAGAATTTTCTCCGATTAGTCTTAAATGTGCTACTTGCTGACTTCATGGAATGCCCCCTAGTCCTTCTATTATCCGAAAGTGTAAATAACTGATTCACATCTACTCGTTCAAGACCGCTCATGATCTTAAAGACCTCTATCTTCTACATGAAGAAGATGCTAATGGCTAGGGTCTAAGAATAGGAACGCCAGAGGAAGAGGCACAATAGGGATACAGTACAAGAAAGATTGGTTACCCCAGATAGTAGTGTGAGTACAAGAAGCACCTTGTCCGCTACCACTTTCTCCCCATCTAAGTACACCATACCTACATTTCCTTCACATAACACTCTCTCCTAACACAGCCATAGACCCCTGCCCACCCGACAGTGGCATAACCAGAACTGATTTTTTGGGTGGGCACAAGGTTAATATAGGTGGACTGTAGGTATCCCTACTAGTTGTACTCTTATTGATAAATAATGCCTTAGCATGCACCCTACAATGGGTTTCTAAATAGTCTGCAACAACTGCTATGCATCATGCCTGAAACTTTTACATGTTTTGCCTCAATTATTTCAAGCACTTACCAGCATTAAAAATCCTTACTAATGCGTATTATTTTATATTTATTACAGTTTATTAATGCACAAGAATATCATGTAAAAAGAAAAGAAAATAAACATCAGATCCAATCAATCATGTAATAAAACAAATACCAATATATTCTTTCATGAATCCTCTTTGCAGAAAGACAAAGATCATCATAACTACAATAAAATAGCAATCATCAGAACAGGTGCAGAACAGAGCTGGGACAACAGGAAATTCAATTCATTAAATTCTGGTGTCACCTCAGCAAAAAATATCCCTCCATTGCTAAACATTTTGTGAAGTAACACAAACCCCTGCAAAAAAAGAGATATCTAGAAACTTGCCATACCATACAATCACAGCACTGACTCTCAGGACTCAAATAACAGCAACTTTATGAAAAAGTACTAATGCAAATACTACACCAGGCTCTAGAACATTAATATACCACCTACTGGGGTAACAAATCAAGCTAGACTGCTACAGAGAAACTACATGCTAGCAGAAATATTGCACCTCAGTCGCACACAGACAAAACAGAGATCGGCCCTTATCTAATATATAAATAAGGGCCTACAAATTAGAAATAGAAACATGCAAACAAAACCCAAATAGAAAGCCTGCAAAACCAGACTCTGAAGAGTGGAACTCTAAAGAAAGAGCAAAATATAAAAAGATAAGAATTGCACATTCCAAAAGATAGCATATTCCAATCACTAAAATTTCAAATTTTTTTTAAATCTTTGTCTGATCTTTGTATTTTTCTAATTGGTTGGTCCCAGTCTCTATTTTCCCACTTTTCACTTGTCAGTCTTTTCCTAATTCATTTTCAGGGTGTGTCTTCTCTTTTTGTTTCTTCTTTCTCCTCTTGTCTCCTTTCCTTTCTTCCCTCACACACACACACACAGAGGCTCATGCTTTCTCTCACAGACTCTCACACAAAAGCTCTCACTGTCTCTTGCTTTCACACACACACAAGTTCTCACTCTCATACAAAAACACACCCCGGCTCCCATTCTTACATACACACAGACGCACACCCAGGTTCCCATTCTTATACACACTGTTAGGTTTTGAGTGAACCCTTAGGTGGTAGTGTCTCACTATCAGAGATGGAACCCCTCAGAACCATCAGGAGTTCTACTTGAATTCAACTGTCTTACCTTAGTAATGACAGCTGGCAGGGCTTAGAAGTCCTGAAGCAGGCGAATGGTCCACAGGCGGTAAACAGCAAGTCCAAAACCAGGCGAAGGGTCGAGGGAGATGGCGAACAGCAAGTCCAGAACCAGGCGAAGGGTTGAGACAGAAGGAAGAAAGCAAGTCCAGACGCAAGTGAAGGATCGAGGCAGGCAGCAAACAGAAAGTCCAGAACCAAGCATAGGGTCGAGGCAGGCAGTAAACAGCAAGTCCAGAACCAGGCGAAGTCAGACTCAAACTGCAAAGGAAACAGGAACAGAGACACCAGGGACACAAGGAAGGACCCACGAGGCATGGACAAGGAGCAACCGGGAGACAAGGAGAGCATGGGAAGAGAGCAATACTGAGCGTACTGGACGAGCAGAGAAAACAGACTCACAGAAGCCCATTGCTGAGGTGAGAAAGAATGGCCCCTTAAGTAGGGTTTGTGGCGTGCAAGCACCTGCTGTGTGGACAGAAGGGAGTTGCTACTTCTGCTGCTGCTGTCGGTAACTGCATTTAGAGTGGCAGGGAACCACCAGCCGGGTAAGTCCTGCGGCGGGGTCACATTCTGATAGCACCTCCCCTGCAAGTTCCCCCCTCCCTGTCTCCAAGGTCTGAGATTTAATGGAAAATGTTGATGAAATTTGTGGATAAGTTGAGGGGCTTGAAAACTGTTGGCAGGCCCCCAAGTGTTCTCCTTGGGGCCATAACCTTTCCAAGAAATGAGGTATTGCAATTCTGTCCTGTCGTAGAGGATCTCAGCCACTTCATATTGTGTGCCGTCTTTGAGAATCATGGGTGTAAGTCTCTAGATGGCCAAGACAAAACAGCAGGCTTGAGGAGAGACACATGGAATATGTCGTGGATTTGAAACATGGGTGGTAGTTTGAGGTTATATGCCACATTGCCAATCCGTTGAACTACTTGAAAAGGACCCACAAAATGAGGAGCGAATTTCAGCGAAGGCATTCCCAATCAGAGGTTATGGGTACTAAGCCACACAAGTTCCCCTGGTCGGAATTGCGGAGCAGGACATCGCTTTTTATCAGCCTGTTTATTGGATTGAGCAGTAGCCTGTTTCAGGAGTTGATATGTGGTCTTCCAAAGATTGTGTAGTTCTTGGCTAACGAGACTAGCGGTGAGGCAGGTTGATGATATGGTTATTGGCATTGGTACCCGCAAATGTCATCCAAAAACTAGGTAGAATGGCGAGATCCCCATAGCTTGGTTAAAATGATTATTGTGACACATCTCTGCCCAAGAAAGCAAGGAGGACCAGTTGTCCTAACGTTGGTTCACGTAACATCGCAAAAAGGTTTTCAGCGATTGCTTTATGCATTCTGCTAATCCGTTTGACTGAGGGTGCTAATGCCAAAGAGAAATCAAGGTGGATTCCGAACTTTTTACAAAAGCCCCTCCAGTAACGGGCAGTAAACTGAACCCCATAGTCAGTCAGGATGTGGTGAGGGAGAGCATATAGACGGAACAGGTGTTGGACAAACAATTGTGTTGGACAAACTCAAGATTGACATTCAGGTGTTTCAACAATTAAAGGAAGAGTTCATCAAGGACCCTTGCTTGCGACACCCGGATCCCACCCGACCCTTCATCGTTGAGGTGGATGCCTCTTCCTTAGGGGTAGGAGCAGTCCTTCTGCAACCTGACACCAACGGGAAATTGGTTACCTGTGCATATTTTTCTTAAAAGTTTTCATCTACAGAAAAGAATTACTCCATAGGAGACAGAGAGAACTTCTCACAATTAACTTGGCATTGGAGGAATGGCGCCATATCCTGGAGGAAGCCAGGCATACCCCTAATCGAACCAGCCTACGATTACCCAGTTTGTATTGTTTCCTTTAGAAGGAGGAAGGTCCGTGATAACATCACTGGCAAGGTGGATCCAGGATTCCTCAGGGGCTGATAATGGTTGGAGTAGACCCCAGGGACGAGCCTGAGGGCTCTTATTAGCCGCACATGTAGGACAAAATCCCACATATCTTTTGACATCTTTTTCCACTGAGACCACCAAAAGTGTCGGAAGAGGAGCCCCTTGATACATTGGAGTCCAGGATGACCAGCAATACATGAGTCATGGGCCCACCGGAGGACCCGTTCTCACAAACACTTGAGAGCTACCATCTTCCCCACGGGAACCATCAAAGTAGTAGTGTTAGGAATCTGATGCATGGAGTTAGGAATCTGATGCTAGGAGATAGCAATCTGTTATTGATCTGATGCCTGATGGGAGGAGCAATCAGATAGTAGTTAGCAATCCGTTCGGGATCTGTAGTTATAAAGAGAGGGTGGATCCTTGGACCAGTGGCAGATGACCACGCCCCCACCACGTCCCGAGAGGGACCACCGGTCAGGCTCAGAGTTAGGAGACAAACACACACTAGTTCTTTATTAGACAGTATACTGAACCACCAGAGATGGCAGTAGTGAGCTGGCAAGCCTGGCTGGCTATAGTCCCTCAGATACTGGAACAGCGATCCCTGGAGGCTGAGCTGAAGAGAGACTGAGATATAGTGAGTAGGCAGGGTATTCAGATGTAACACTCACACAATGTCCCAATGAAGCCCAGGAGCTGGAAAGTATAGGCCCTCGAGGAGCAAGTTCCTGGTTCCAGGGAAAGTTCAGAGAGAACGATGGTAACTCACTGATGTAGCTGATATAGTTGGTAGTGAAGACTTCCAGGCAGAAGAGTATACGAAGTAAGTCTGTGATGAGGGCCCTCGAGGAGCGAGTACCGGTTCCAGACTGTCACCTGAAAAAACAAGGAGAGAGCGAGGCCCCCGAGGAGCGGGTACCTCTGGTAAGTCCGAGAAGGCAGAGTAGCTTAGACAGACAAGCGAGTCCGTTGTCAATCCATGTCCATGTCCGTGTCTGTGTCCATGTTCTTGCTAACTCGATGTGTTAGCAAATTCCAAGACCTTAAATATCCGTCGCGGGTGACATCATCTACACGGGATGCCCCCGAGGTTCGCGCCAATGCTGGTACTTCAGTTGGGGCCGCGCTGTGCGTGCACCCCTAGGCCTCCAGGAAACATGGCGATTGCAGCGTCAAGCCGGTCCGGGAACGCCCGAGGACAAGTGACAGGAGAACGCTGCGGTAGCCAGTCTTCCGCGGACGAAGAGGGAGGCACCAGAGAGGTAAAGAGGGCGTCGGGCACCGACAGATACAACAGGAAGCAATCATGATTCTGGCTGGATCAATGATATGACGAGGTGGGTCAGGAATTTCATCAGAATCAAAACTTCTGGATAGGGCATCAGCCCGCCAGTTCTTCTCTGCTGGATGAAAACACAGATTGAAGTTCTCACTGAAAAATAGGGGCCACCGGGCTTGTCATGGATTCAGCCATTGGGCATGAGAGAGATATGCCAAATGTTTATGGTCAGTATAAATACTGTATGCCTGGCTTCCTCCAGGATATGGCGCCATTCCTCCAATGCCAAGTTAATTGTGAGAAGTTCTCTGTCTCCTATGGAGTAATTCTTTTCTGTAGATGAAAACTTTTAAGAAAAATATGCACATGTAACCAATTTCCTGTTGGTGTCAGGTTGCAGAAGGACTGCCCCTACCCCTAAGGAAGCGGCATCCACCTCAACGATGAAGGGTCGGGTGGGATCCGGGTGTCGCAAGCAAGGGTCCTTGATGAACTCTTCCTTTAATTGTTGAAACACCTGAATGTGGAATACAGATGGACTGTGCTTCTAAGATTGTTTTTTTTTTTAACACTGTCCATGCCTTGTACACTCTTAACCTTTATAGCTGCACCTTTCAGTTTTTTTTAAACTATTTTTCTCATTGTATCAAATTTTTCCTTTTGAAGTTTAGTGCTAGAGCCGTCGATTTACTTACTGTCCACCTTTCAGTCATTAATTCAAATTTGATCATAATATGATCACTATTGCCAGCGGCCCCGCAACCATTACCTCTCTCATCAAATCCTGCACTTCACTGAGAATTAGATCTGAAATTGCTCCCTCTCTCATTGGTTTCTGAACCAATTGCTCTATAAAACTGTTATTTATTCCATCCAAGAACTTTATCTGTCTAGCATGCCCTGATGTTTCACTTACCCAGTCAATATTGCAGTAATAGAAATCTGTCTAGTCCAATAGGTGTTTTGCGAAAAATAAGTAACAATGGTCCATAAATATAACTCAAGACAAGCAATTAAACAGCAAAGAATAAATAATTCCAGGTTACAAAATATTTATTAGATCATTAGTCCCCCAACACGGAACCGTGTTTTGCTAGGGCTGCATTGGGAGAGACGAGTCACATGTAATATAATATCATTGGCAATGCACCATTGAAAGAAATCTCCCTTTCAATCATGTCTCCATATAAACATCAAAATAACGTGAGTATTTATGGATACTCTATAAATAAGGATTAGATAGTGTAACCACATTGAGCAAAATGCATGTGAAAGGAGAGTTCAAGGATTTCCAAAAAGCTAGGTATACCACTCAAATATGCATGGATGAGAAAGTTTTGTATCAAGAAGCCACACAAGGTGGCAGTGTAAACAAAATCATTCTGCCAAAAATAATATTGCTCAGTACTTCCAGGAGATCATCTGAGAAGAGGTCAAGGAGTTGACCTCTTCTCAGTTAAACTTCTCAGTTAAACTATTATTTTAAGTTATCATTATGTTAAATTGTCTACCAGTTATACTGTTCCATATGTTCTACAGTTCCATGTAAAGCTCCGTTCTCTGTTGAGCAGTTCTTTGTTCTATGTAAACCGGAGTGATTTGTAGTCCCTACAAGAACTTCGGTATATAAAAATTAAAAATAAATAAATAAATAAATAAAATATGCAATGAAAACTTAGAAATATTGGAAAAGGGGTTTCAGCAATTTTAAATGCAGCCGGAGCTGATACAACCCATAAAAATTCAATTGTGCATTTAGTCTCTTACAGGATCTTTATCTTGTTGGACTCTATGCCTTCTCAGACATAAAGTGCCACACCGCGTTAATCCTCTCTATCATTATGATATAATTTGTGACCTGGTACAGCACTGTCCCATTGGTTATCCTCCTTCCACCAGGTCTCTGAAGTGCCAGTTAAGTCTATATTATTCTTCACTGCTTTACACTCTTAGGGCCGGATTTTCAAAGGGTTACATGTCCCGGGCCTATTTTCAAAAGGCCCGGCGACGCGCGTAAAGTCCCAGGATGCATGTAAGTCCCAGGGCTTTACTAAAGGAGCGGGAAGGGGTGGGGCGGGTGGTCCAGGGGTGGGGTCAGAGGCTCCCGGCACAGCGGCCATTTGCTGTTGTGCGGGGAATCGCACACCAGGGCTGAAGTAAGTTTTAAAGCAAGAAAAAAAAAAGAAAAAGGTAGGGGGAAAGGGCGGGGGAGGTAGGGGAAGGGAATGTGGGGTGTGGGGTAGGGAATGGGGGAAGGCAGCGCGCACCAACCCCTGATTTTATAACTTGCGCGCGCAAGTTATAAAATCGGGCGTACATGTGCGCGCGCTGGGTAGCGTGCACACCCGCGCACACCTTTTAAAATCTACCCCTTATTCTCCCATCTTACTTCTTAGACTTCTGGCATTAGCATACAACATTTGAAAGTGTGTTTTTTGTTTGTATTAACATTCTGCTTTTCAGTTAATAAGGAGAATTTGGAATCTTTTAGCTCAGATGAGTTTTTAATTATAGGCACTTGGACTACTTTTCTTATTATTAGAACCTCTCTTTTGGGTATTCTTTGAAGATACCTCCTTCCGAACTTTGCACTGCTGAGCGACTGTCAGCTTACCCCTTTGTTCTAGTTTAAAAGCTGCTCTGGTTCCTTTTTAAGGTTAGTGCCTCCCTAGTTAAGGTGGAGCTCATCCCTTTGGAAAAGACTCCCCCTTCCCCAAAAGACTCCCCAGTTCATTACAAAACTGAATCCCTCTTCCCTGCACCATCGTCTCATCCAAACATTGAGGCTCTGGAGCTCTGCCTGCCTCTGGGGTCCTGTACGTGGAACAGGGAGCATTTCAGAGAATGCCACCCTGGAGGTTCTGGATTTCAGTTTTCTACCTAAGAGCTTAAATTTGGCTTCCAGAACCTCCCTCCCACATTTTCCTATGTTGTTGGTGCCCACATGTACCACAACAGCCGGCTCCTTCCCAGCACTGTCTAAAATCCTATTTAGGTGACGCGTGAGGTCCGCCACTTCCACACCAGGTAAGAGTCTACTGTAGCCTGTGTGATCTTACCTGCTTCCCTTCCACCACTTCTGTGGGAACTATCAGTGCTGCAGAAAGTTACCACTAATTTTACCTTTATATACGATCTGAGAAACCCAGGAATCCACACTTGTTTATCTTAGAGTAAAAAAAAAACCCTTTAATGGTAAGGCATTTCAGATTTACCATAGAGAATAATATAAACAGGTTAGTCCTCTTCAGTATGAAATTTATACTATAATACTAACACACCATGTACTTATAGAGTTTAGCATATTCTGGATGAACCCAGAGGAATGCACATCACAAGGAATTTGACTTGCTTGGGATGTTATTAATAAACTTAGCTATATATTCCCATAACCTCAGAAAATTACCCTCATTCTCACCATTAAAGATGTCTCTATTGCTGAGCTGGGAGAGAAGCTGCAGTTCACAGAGGCTGTCTCTGTTGACGGATGCACACGTTAGTGTCTCCACTTACCTGCTGAGCTATGAGGACTTGTCCAATCCCTAGAGAAGAAAAAGATTAGTTGGACTCTGGCCATTAAGTGGCAGTCCAGAGATTTCTCTCAGGTGTAGTGTCTTCCAAGATGCTGGATCTTCTGTCAGCAAAGTGGCAGGGAAGGGTAGACTGACCTGAGGTCATCTTCTTAGTCTGTGAATTGATCTCTATCACCTCCACCTTCTGAGTTCCTTTCCCATGCTGTTTTTAAAAGCCAGGATATGCATTTTCAGGAGCTCATGCATAGCAACATAGGAGCATGAAATGGGATCTCTTCTTCACTTTGAACTGCTGGATCTCCCCTAGCTTGATCCTCCCTCTTAGAGGGTCATCTGTCTGGTGCATGATCAGACTGTGTGACAGCTGACCAGCAAGCAGACCTATCTGATAAGGTTCCTTTCTGAATTGTATGGTCCAGTTTCCAGGCAGAACTGAGCTCTGCTGAACATCTTAGGTCTGTTTCTCTAGGTCAATTTTGTTTGTGGAGAGAATATTTTATTCTTTCAGAGAGGCCTAGTTAAGCAGTTTGTGTTGGCAGACCAGATAACTCAGTCACATATTGCTATTCTGGCCTATATTCATCATCCTCTGTATTTCTCTGCTGAAATACAGGTCAAGCATCCATTTTGTGAAGTAAGAATCCATACTTTGACACATACAGCAGTGAAACTTTGGATATCCCCCCCTAAATGCCTCTGTGTATTCTGGCTACATTTTATTCAGATAAGTGGGAGAAATATTGATAACTAGTGAGTTTTCCTGCTAAATGCTGCTGAATATTAACCTCCTAATTTTTTTCTTCTCCATAAGCTGCCCCCTAATTCTGTGCCTAAATTTAGGAGTCTAGTGAATCTAGAAGCCTAAATTTAGATACTCAGCCTTAGTAAATTTTCAAAAGGCCCAATTTAGGGCCCTAACTCCCAAATTTAGGCACCTAAACCCTTTGAAATTTTGCACCATAGAATATGATGACAGAAAAGGACCATAAGGCCCATTTAGTCTGATAAATTTCCTTCATGTTGCAATTCTAAATGATTCCACTTGATCTCTGGCTTTCCCTTAATTTCTTAACAAACAAGGATCATCTGTGCTTATCTCACTTGCATTCTTCAATTCTGTGATTGTTTGTTTTGGTTAGGGCCATAGTAAGAATTAAGCAGTCATCAGGGTCACCATCCTGGTCTTCTGAGTCAGATTGTGAGTCTGAAAGCAAGGGAAGGGAGCATCGAAAGCAACCCTGGCCCTGGGTGCCCTTTTGTCCAGTGACTGCCTGGATTTGTATTCCTCTCCTCAACTAAGAAGTTTGCATACTGCTACAGAGGAACAGCCAGAGTTTCTCCTTTTCTACAGGTCTACAAACATGTCTCTTAAGATCCCAACCTACACAGATGGTGTATGTTAGACAATGATTCTCAACTGGTTTACATTCAGGTACTGTAGGTATTTTTCTATCCCCAGAGGGCTTACAATCTAAGTTTGTACCTGAGGCAATGGAGGGTAAAGTGACTTGCCCAAGGTCACAAGGAGCGACAGCTGGACTCAAACCCTGGTCTCCTGGTTCATAGTCCATTGCTTTAGCCACCAGGCTATTCCTCCTCCCTATATACTCTGAATCTACAGAATCCTCCTCCCTATATACTCTGTATCTACAGGATCCTCCTCCCTATATACTCTGTATCTACAGGATCCACCCTGACTCCCAAATAATAGCTGCAGAACAGAACTAGGACATTCCCCGTTCAATTTACTATACAAAAGAGATATTTCTGGTGTCATCTCAGTAGGCTCTGGTACACCGACTGATTTTGAAATAGGATAACATCCCCTGAGGAAAGGTCCTGTTTCGGACCAGAAACGTGGCTACGTCGGGTTGTCAACTTTCATCAGATAAGTCGGGACTTTTAAAATCATTCCAGGAAGTTATCCGTTTATGACATTTAAAAGAAGAAGAATGATACATTCAGATTTTAAAATGATTTTCTAAAAAAATGACACAGGGGTGTAAGCTTGTTGCACACAATTTAAATAATATATAAAAAACATGGGATGGAGGAGGTTTGGTTCATGATTATACATACATGAATTGAGTTCACCCTGGTGGGGGTTTTAAACTCAGATATATGAAACCCTTCCTCCATTCCTTTAAAAAAAATTTTCCTTTCTATTCAGATGGGAGGCTAGTTCGGGTCAGCACACAGGCTCGACGGTCTCTCAGTAAATTATTGCGAGTTGAATTGAAATGACTCACGATTTGGGAGCACTAAAGAATTGACAGATTTAATGCAAAAAGAATTCACAAAGGGGGAATTGGATGTGAATTGATTAAGTATAGTATAATTTCCCCAAAAAATATTTTTGGTGCTTGTTTGTATTTGGTATCTCAGTAACAGCAGCATAAACACTCTCTCCTACCAGGTGCAATAGCCCTCCTTATGAAAAAACAGTTATTTACCATCAATGCATGTTCTATTGAGAGAGCACAACAAATAATATTGATACAAATGCCTACATGCTACAAAATACTTCACCTTGGTCACACACATAGAATTGACCTTCACCAAGTACAGAAAGACCACAAATCACAAATATGGAAACAGAAACTGGAAAGGAAACCCAAAAAAGCCACTCTGCATTCTGTGCAAAACAGAAATATAGGACCTAACAGACTTCCAGAATCTGAAATAATGCACACACAAACTAATGTGCACAAAGTTACACCTGCATTATGGAACTCAAACAGTAATAACCCTACCTATGAAAAGGCAGCACTGCAAAAATTAAACCAGGCCCTAAACACCAATATACCTCCTATTAGGAAAACAGAACAAGCCAAGCTGCTATAGATCCCTACCAAGAAACTACAAGCTCGCAGAATACCCTTAGCTGGGTCACACATGCAGAACACAGACAGACCTTCACCAAATACAGAATAAAGTGACCATAAAGTTAATGTTTTTGTTTTTGGATTGTTGCACTGCATACAGAGTTTGGCTTCTTGCTGTTTCCAGTTCAGTTTTTGTCCCACATTTCTATTTATACATTCCTCAAGAAATATAAAATAATTCTAAAACTAGAATATAATAAATGTTTCAAAACAACTGATAAATGGAATAACATCCAATCATTAAAAATTTTCAAAATTATTAAAAATTCTCCAAACACCAATAAATTATTTCTAACAGCAGACACATCACATAATACCCAATAATTAAAATGGCAGTCAATAAAGAAAGATAAACTTAAAAAGCCACCTTTACTTACCCTCTCCTACTCCTTTCCCTTGTAGGCCAATAGCACATACCAGAAGCAGCAAGGACTGCTGAATCTCTGTCCTCACGTTCTTCCTTAGGGCCCATGACTAGTCTATTTCACATACACACACACACACACACACACACACTTTCTCTCTCTCATATATTTATTTATTTTATTTATTTATTTATCAGGTTTTATATGCCGTCATTCGGCTTCATTATAAAGTCATCATAACGGTTTACAAACATGGTAAAGGTTACAGATATGTTAATATTAATAGAGAGATAACCATTCGCACAGATTAATTAAGTGTTTAAATATATCCAATACTATGGATTGCACGAAGGGGTACACAAAGGGGAGTGCCCCTTTGTCGGGCGACACCTGGTGGTATGGCGCCGTTAACGGATTATCGGCGTCATCAGCAATGTCAGGGGGGCGTGTCTAGCGATTGGGTCTCTCTCCTCGCTCTTCCCTCTCATTTCAGCTGAATTCTCTTCCCTTCTCAGTTTTTTATGGCTGCTATGTTATTTCAGGGTGCCTGGTGGTGGTGGAGGGTGGCCTCCCTAAGTGCCGACGCCTGGTGGTATTTCACCGTTAACGGATCATCGGCGTCATCAGCAATGTCTCATACACCAGTCACCTCCCTGACCAATCTCTCTTTCTCTCTCTCACACACCAGTCACCTCACTGACCAAGCTCTCTTTCTCACACACACACACCAGTCACCTCCCTGACCAGTCTCTTTCTCTCACACATACATCACCTCCTTGACCAATCTCTTTGTCTCACACACACACACATGTCTCCTCCCTGACCAATGTCTCTTTCTCTCACACACACATACCAGTCATCTCCCTGACCAATATCTTTCCCTCAAACACACACTCCAGTCACCTCCCTGACTAATGTTTTTCTCTCTCACACACACACACACACACCAGTCACGTCCCTGACCAATGTCTTTCTCTCACACACACAGTCACCTCCCTGACCAATCTCTTTTTCTCTCTCTCACACAGACACCAGTCACATCCCTGACCAATCTCTTTCTCTCACACACACCAGTGACTTTCCTGAGTAGTATCTTGCTCTCACACATTTTCTCTCTTACTTACACACACACACTCATTCTCTCATACACTTACAAACATGCTGGCTCACTCTCTCTGACTCACTCACTCACCCCCACCCCCACCCACAGCACACATGGCAGCTATAGGACAAGGTAGCCGGTATGCTGCTATTAAAAGCAGAGTTCTGACAGGCTAGAAACTGCAGCAGAAATGACCTCCCCACCCTGCAGTGGTAAGAAGGCAGCACTCAGCTGATTGCTTGTGCTACTGTCACAGCACAGAGCAGTCAGCCTAGAATGTAATTCTATGCTTTTTCTTCTCCCCACCCCAGCCTTTTATTTTTTTTTGCAATTTGATTATTATTATTTTTATGTTTTCTTGCTGGTGTTGCACTGGCGAGAGAAGGGGAGGTCAGAGCCAGGCCAAGGGGGAAGGGGGCAGTGGCACCGGCACCGTACTCCTGCAGCCCCTGGCAAAGTGGCCAGCCAGCACTGATCTTCAGCTCTGGGTCCGAGCAGCTGATGGACGGCTTTCCCCAACAGCCGCGCGGCAGGAAGTCCCGGCGACCACATTCTCAGCTGACTGCTCTGTGCCGCGATGATCGCAGCACAGGCAAACTGCTGAGTGTAGCGGGGCCGGGGAGAGCCTTGAGGTGCAATTTCTGTAGCAGCAGCATGCATGACCTTTTCTTCTTCCTGTGTGCCCAGTAAACATCACTTCCTCTTCTGGGCCACAGGGACAGAAAGAAGTAAAGGTCATGTTGCTGATGCCAGCTTCCACAAACACTGCTACCGTACCCCTCGGGGCTTGAAATGTGTTGGTAGCCTGTCTCACTGAGGTGAAAGGGGGGGGGAAGAGCAGCAGGTGCACGACACACCTGCTGGTGCTTCGCAACACACTAGTGTGCCGCGACACACCGGTTGAGAACCGCTGTGTAAGAGTATATTGTTCTGAACTGAAATGACCATAGGCACAATATTTTTATGTTTTCATATGTCTAATAAAGTATTCCAAGGTGTGTTTAAACCTTGTCTCCATGTCCTCACCTTTAAGAAGCAATTAAAAACTCAGGGGGCATTCCTGGGGTGGGAGGTAGGTGTTTCTGGGGGAGGAGCTGAGTTATCTGGTTAACTTAACTGGCTATCTCTAGAAATGCCATAGGACAGGTCTAAAGTAGCCAGATACCCATATCCTACTAACTGTAACTTATTTGGGTATATTCAGTGGCGCAGCCCAATTAAGTTAGCCAGATATGGGTATCTGGCTAACTTAACTAGTCGCTTACCCGGGTAAGCATTTAAAAAATGCGGCCAAACCATTTAGATGGATAAATTTCCTGTTATCCATCTAAATGGCTTTTCAATATGTAGCCCCTGGTGCTTATGTTTATGACTATAGTTGTGTTTTTGTGAATTGCTTTTATTTTTCTCACTGGTTATGTCGTATTTATGCCTGTTAAATAAATAAATAGATAGATAAATAAATAAATATTTATAGCAGCCTTTGGCCCAGAGTGAGAACCATGAACCACAAATTATAACTCTTATTTGCTGAATTTCAGTTCCTGATGTACTCCACACTTATTGTTAAGCCTTAACTTCCTGTAATATCTGTATTTATAAATATCTTACACTGTGAATTGTAATTTTATATCTGTTGAATTTTCCTTTACCGATGTACTCTATACCTATTGTAAAGCCAAATTCTGCTGTAATACACTTTGAACTCCTCTGCTGCCATCATTTCCCAGTTCTTAGTATGAAAAATTCAGTACCTACATGATACCAGGAGATGCCAGGCTTGCTGCATAACAAAAAAATGTTTCTTTGTTCAAGCTGAAGTTAGTCTTTCTGAGTGCAGAAAGTCCAAAAAATGTACTATATTTTTACCAAAATCTTTATTTCTCTTTAAATCTTTTTTTTTTAAAAACATTTAATTTTTATACACTCCATCAATAAATACAAGAAAAAAACATCCTTGCACCAAAGTTGATCCGTTAAAGACACAAGAAATAGAATTTTGAAATTAAATAGCATATCAGATTCTTAAATTTGGGAGGGGGAGGTCCAACCCAATGAGAAAAGGAAACATTTAACATTTTCTCAGAAGAAGAAAAATAAAATTAAAGGTCAAGCTGGGTGAATAATAATTATAATGGAGGACAATTTTCAAAGTCATTTACATGGGTAAATATCTATTAACATTTGATATTCTGCTTTTTCCTAAAATAGGTTTAAGGAGGATTACAATCAAAATTAAATCAAATTTACCATTATGGTATCATTACAAGTTGCAGTGGCAATACAATTTACAATCTGAACAAAGAACATTGAACATGAAGGTAGGGTTTATAGATGCAGATAAGATTAAGATGTGAGGTAGATTATGAGTAATCACCTAGGTCGTGGAAGTGCATATAGTAGATAGTCCAGGATCTACTTGGTGGGTGGACAGCAAGAACATCCAGTGGCTAAACCACTCTCTCCACTTTCATACATCCAATAGACCCACTAGATCTGCCCTACTTAGGAACCCTTCACATACCCTCTCCTAAACTCACACACCTCTCCTCCACGAGGGATCGAGCATTATCAATAACAGGTCCCTCAAACTGGAACACAACGCCTCCTGACCTCCGCATGGAACCTTGTACACAGAAATTAAAAAAAAAATTAAAAACATGGCTATTCAAACAAGCCTTCACCTAAGACCCCTTCCATCCATTGCCTCTTCCTCCCTTCCACCTCGCACCCCTCACTTCTCGATCCTTCTCCCTTTCCTACCCTCCCCTCCTCTACATCTTGTTTCCCCCTACCTTGTCCCTAGCCGTTCATTCCCTTTATCTTCTTTATCTATAAACCTCTCTGAGTTCTCCAATTGTTAATTGTTTTCCTCTTTTTGAATCCCCCCTTTTCCCTCCTGTTTAATTTATTATGTTACTGATATGTTTATATCCCTCTTGATTATTTATTAATATGTTTATAGTTTGTACCATATCTTAATTTTACCATGTTACAAAGTGTTCTATGTAAACGTTATTTCATTTAATCACCCTGTTCCATGCAAACTGATACGATGTGCAAAACGGTTATCGGTATATAAAAGCCTTGAAATAAAATAAAGTAAATAAATAAAATATAGAGATGCCAAGGATTAGGCTTGCCCTTTCCTAAAAAATGAGGTAAGATGACTCCAGGCATTGGGGGGTGGGGGTACCTGTTCCAAATTATTGCAGCACAGCAGCTGAATGCATGAAGTCTTGCAAAAGTTAATGGGGCAGAAGGCAGAGGAGAGGAGGAAAGGAGGGCTTCTTGGGAAGACTGGAAAAAAAGAAGTTGTGAGGTAATCAGGGACCTGTTTGTTCATGCACTCAAGACAAAGTAAAGAGTTTTGAATTTGATCCTGTTGTCCATCTAAAACCAACCAGTGCACAAATTAGATATCTGAAAATTGCCCTTCCACAGTGTGTAACCCCTGCTAAGGGGGACCAGGTGCTGAGAGGTTCACATCCTTGCATTGGTTTGTGGGTTCATAAAAAAGTCATTGAGCAGATAGTGTACTGACCCAGATGCAGAACCATCTCTCAGTGATCCTTCTTATTAGATAAGGAACAGCTCTTTCCCCTCTGTAGCTTGAACAGACTTCCCCTTACTCAATATGGCTGCCCCTTCAGACCTTCCACCTCAGGCGAACCGAAACCCTGGAAAAGGATTCACACTTTGAATCACTGGTTCCAATGCTGCCAAATTTATTAAAAATAAAACAGGCGCATCCAAATAGTTCCATACTAGAGCACTATGTTTGTATTTATTGTATTTTTTTGCAACTTTGTTTTTGAAGTATGTTTTATAATGTTACTTTGGTTTTTGTTTTTAATTTTTTTTTAATTTTTAGATTATGTATGTTTCACTTTGTTAACAGTTTTGATTAATTTCCCAATTGTAAAAGCGGTATACAAACATTTAAAAATAAATAAATAAATTCAAATGGCCAATATAAAAAATATGAAACCCATTACCTCCTAAGTATAAGTTATATGGATGTTAAAAGGGTGAAAACATTAGTGGCATATAGGCCAGAAATGGAACCTGAACCATATGCATACATTGTTCCACAATGAATGGAGCAAGGTCAGGTCAGTGTCCCAAGCCTTTCCGGGTGCACGCTTTCCTGTTTGGAAGGGGGAGGGGGAGCCAAGGAGAGGTACCCACTTGAAACTAATTAATTTTTTAACTTGGGGGGACCAATGGGAGGAGGGGGCACCACTAAAAACCAAACAAGGTAGGTTAAGAGGTAGGGATACCAGAGGGGACTTGTCTGTTTTACTTTTTATACAGTTGAGCTGCTGAGCTTGATGTAGATTTTCAAGGTTCTTGTGGTCCATGTATATGGTGATGCAATGTTGAGCCCCTTCAAGAAGAATATGCCACTCTTCTATGGCCAACTTGACAGCCAAGAGCTCCCAATCTCCAGTACTATAGTTACACTCAGCTGAGGAGAATTTCTTGGAGAAGAAGAAACCTAGGCAAAAGAGCCCCTTCAGAGCTGTGTTGGCTGAGGACAACTCTTACCCCAAGGGTAGAGGCATTTACTTCCAGAATGAAGAGCCGTGTGGGGTCTGAGTAGCATAGACAGGGTCCATCAGAAAAAGCATCCTTTAGTCTCTGAAAAGCCTTAGTGGCCTCTGGTGGCTAATCTTTGGTGCTAGTGCCCTTGCGGGTAATGGCAGTAAGGGGGCTACCAAAGAAGAGTAATAGAGATAAACTGGTGCTAATATTTCACAAACCCTAGGAACCTTTGCAAGGTTTGGAGTCCAAATGGGTGAGGCCAATCGAGGCCAGCTTTTATCTTGGCTGGGTCCATCTGGAATCCATCTTGAGAGACTACATACCAGAGTAAGAGGAGTTCCTCTTGCTTGAAGAGACATTTCTCTGGTGTGGTATAGAGATTATTTTCCCGGAGGCACTGAAGAACAGTCTGAACATCTCTATGATGGGAGTTCAAGGTCTGGGAAAATCTGTATGTCATCCAGATATAAGACCACACAGGTGTACAGCAGGTCGCAGAAGATCCTGTTCAATTACTGAAAAACTGCAGGGTCATTGCAAAGCCCAAAGGGCATTACCAAATTCTCATAGTACCCATCATGTATGTTAAAGGTAGACTTCTATCAACCCCAACCTTGATGAGATCAAAGTTGTACACAACCCAGAGGTCCAGTTTCATAAATATCTTGGCCCCCCTGCAGGCAGTTAAAGAGCTCAGTCATTAATGGCAGAGGATATCTGTCCTTTTGGTAATAGAATTTAGACTATGTATCTATGCATGGTCTGAGAGATCCATCTTTCTTTGCAACAAAAAAGAAACCAGCTCCTGCTGGGGAAGAGGATGGCCATTTGAAACCACTGGCCAGATTTTCTTGAATGTAGGCTGACATGGCAAGTGTTTCGGGTGGAGATAAAGCCCATGGGGGCGTAGCTCTGGGAAAGAACTCAATGCCATAGTCATATGGATGATGAGGCGGCAGGGTCTCAGCGCTCTTCTTAGAGAAGACATCTTTGTATTCTGCATATTGAAGTGGAAGTCCTGGAAGTGGGAAGCTGTGGTCCCATGGATATTAAGCAGGAGTCTGTGCATCCATGCCCCCAGCAGGTGAGGTCCAAGGTGGACATACTGAGGTTGATTTTGATGGAACCTTGCATGCCTGATATCACAGACTAATGGCTCTGGGAATGACATGGAATCTGTACTTTTCCATGTTCAAGAGACCCATGCATAAAGTCAAATGCAAGGTAGCCAGGTAACTTGTCAAGAGAGTGGGTCCTCATAGACCAAGGATATTATAGGCAAAGGAGAGGTCTTGTAGTGGGTATTTGTAGTTGGTGGACCAGGTTCTGCAGAATGAAATTCCCCACAGACCTGGAATCCACGAAGACTAGGGTGGAGAAGCAAGTTGGGTCCAGTTCCAGAGTAACCAGCACTAGAAGTTGGACAGCAGGGATAGTGAGGCCTAGGGGCCCCCAGCCTCTTGGGGCAATGAGCCAGGAGATGGCTCCGAGCCTTGCAGTAGAAGCAGAGGCCTTTTACCTACAACAGAGCTTCTCTTTGGGGACAAGGCAGCAGCGGCCTAATTGCATCTGTTTTCCTGGTGTTGGAGAGGCCGAGGACTTGGCGGTAAGAGGTGAGAGTGGGTATTGGAAGCATGGTGCCAAGGTGACACTTCTCCATGCCAGATGGAGCTCATGGGCCGTTTCCTGCAGGCATCGATCTATCTTGCCAGTTAGGGTAATGAGCGCCTCCAACAAGGCAGGGAGCTCTCAGATGGAGAGCTCATCCTTAATTTTCCCTAAGAGGCCTTCCAGGAAGATGGCAAACAAGCTGTCCTCTCATCAATTAATTTTGGAGGCCAGGGTTCTGTACTCCACAGCGAAATCACCTAAGGTGCAGGAGCCCTGGTGAAGATGAAGTAGATCTGAAGCTATCGAGGCAACTCGACCTGCCTCCTTGAAGACAGATTGGAATTGTTCCAGGAACCACTGGAGGTCGAACAGGATGGAGTCCACTTACTCCCAGAGAGGGGAAGCCCGGGCCAGCACTGCCCCACCCAGCAGAGAGAGAATATAGATTGTCTTGACCTGGTTGTCAGGCAATAGAGGAGCCTACAGCTGGAAGTGCATTCTGCACTGATTGATGAACCTCGAACACTGCTTGGGATCCCCTGGATACAGAGGTGCGGCCAGCAGCTGAGGAAGAGACTGACTGGGTGCTGCTGGTGGAGGTGGTGGTAGTGGCACTGGAACAAGCAGTGGCGGTGCAGAAGGTGAAGTCAGAGTGTCTAGATAGGTAGTGAGGTGATCCAAGGCACCCTGTTGATCCTGTAACCTGCAAGCTTACCAGGGATGGCTTAAGAACATAAGAAATTGCCATGCTGGGTCAGACCAAGGGTCCATCAAGCCCAGCATCCTGTTTCCAGCAGAAGCCAAACCAGGCCACAAGAACCTGGCAAGTACCCAAACACCAAGAAGATACCATGCTACTGATGCAATTAATAGCAGTGGCTCTTCCCTAAGTCAACTTGGGGGCGGATTTTAAGAGCCCTGCTCGCCTAAATCCGCCCAAATCCGGGCGGATTTAGGCGAGCAGGGCCCTGCGTGCCGGTGAGCCTATTTTACATAGGCCTACCGGCGCGCGCAGAGCCCCGGGACTCGCGTAAGTCCCGGGGTTTTCTGAGGGGGCGTGTCGGGGGTGTGTCGGGGGCGGGCCCGAACCACGCGGCATTTTCGGGGCGTGTCGGGAGCGTTCCGGGGGTGGGCCCGTGGGCGTGGCTATGGCCCAGGGCGGTCCGGGGGCGTGGACGCACCCTCCGTACCTGCCCCCAGGTCGCGTCCCGGCGTGCAAGTGGCCCGCTGGCGCGCGGGGATTTACGTCTCCCTCCGGGAGGCGTAAAATCCCCCGACAAAGGTAAGGGGGGGGTTTAGACAGGGGCCGGGCGGGTGGGTTAGGTAGGGGAAGGGAGGGGAAGGTGAAGGGGAGGGCAAAAGAAAGTTCCCTCCGAGGCCGCTCCGATTTCGGAGCGGCCTCGGAGGGAATGGGGGTAGGCTGCGCGGCTCGGCGCACACCGGCTATACGGAATCGATAGCCTTGCGCGCGCCGATCCAGGATTTTAGCGGATACGTGCGGCTACGCGCGTATCTACTAAAATCCCGCGTACTTTTGCTTGCGCCTGATGTGCCAGCAAAAGTACGCCAATTTGCGCGGTTTGAAAATCTACCCCTTGATTAATAGCAGTTGATGGACTTCTCCAAGAACTTATCCAAACCTTTTTTGAACCCAGCTACACTAACTGCACTAACCACATCCTCTGGCAAACAAATTCCTGAGCTTAATTGTGCGTTGAGTGAAAAATAATTTTCTCTGATTAGTCTTAAATGTGCTATTTGCTAACTTCATGGAGTGCCCCCTAGTCCTTCTATTATCCGAAAGTGTAAATAACCGATTTACATCTACTCGTTCAAGGCCTCTCATGATTTTAAAGACCTCTATCATATCCCCCCCTCAGCCGTCTCTTCTCCAAGCTGAACAGCCCTAAGCTCTTCAGCCTTTCCTCATAGGGGAGCGTTCCATCCCCTTTATCATTTTAGTTGCCCTTCTTTGTCCTTCTCCATCGCAACTATATCTTTTTTTAGATGCGGTGGGTGACCCGAATTGCAGTGAAGTCAAATCCGCCGGGTCCATAGCCTCTGCAAACTGTTTTATCTGTGGACCCTTGAAGTGGGGTGAGAGTGACTCTACCAGCAGGGAGGAGCCCTGCAGCTTCTCACTGCCACCAGGCTGATTCATGCAAAGTAGACACCAGTCTGGAACTTCAACTTTACCAGTCCATGTTCCCCTCGGGTTGAATCTTTGGGTGCTGGGGCTGGCAGAACTTAGGCAAGGGTCTCTGCTGAGGACAAGGGACATGGTCCAAGGCCAGGCTAAGGTCATAGGCAGGAGCCAGCAGCAATCGGCGGCCTCCTTCTACGAGAGGGATCTGCGGGAACAGTGGTGGCTGGGCAGAGCATGCCAGTCACGAAGGTGAGGGCAACGGCTCACAGGCTATCCATGTGAGCTGTCAAACGCAACACCCCTCTTCACCCCCTCTTCTCACTGAGGGTAAAGTTACATTTGTTTAGTAGCACAACACAAGTAAGTTTACTCACACGGAGGGTGGGCAATCTTCTAAAATCCCATTTCCATGGGTAAAACACTGTTTTACCTTAGGAAATGCCTTTGATATGTATCCTCAGAGAAGGTAAGCTTATAAGAATCCACATAACATCTGTATTTCCAAAAAATAAATGTGATGCCAATTTTCAAAGCAAACTTATGTGCCTGTTCACTTTGAAAATGATCCTACAGTAGAGATGTGAATCGGTTCCAGAATTGTTTCCGGTATCGTGTTCATAGAACCGCGGGAAATCTTTGTTTCCTGCGATTCTGACCACTTTTTTTTTGGCTGTCCGAAAACCACACAAAAATTTTGTGGGGTTTTCCTATCACTTTCGAGGACCCCCCAATACTTGACGGATTAGAAAATATCGTACGATATTTTCATCCCATCAGAAAAACGATGCACATCCCTATCCTACAGAGCTCGTAACTTGTGCAGGTTCATGCATGTGCATGCTTTTTTAAATGCAAAAGTATCAGTATATTATACAGATATGTTGATCATAACAGGGAGATGCTTCCATTTCAGGAGCTGAATGGGAAGTATAATCTTGATGAAGGATTGTGGCATTATGTTAACTCATTTGATTGGAACAGTCCGAGGGATAATTTCAGGGGAAAAATTGAAGGGATCTTTCTTTATATCAAGACACAAGAATCAGTATCATTTTCCATGATGCATTAATCTATTCAGACAACAACCAATATGGACCCTGATTTTTACAGTATGGAGTGATACGCAGACATAAGTGAAAAACCACAGGACTGCTTCTAAGGCCAAATCCATAAGCAAAATACAGCAGTACTGTCTGAATTTTCTACAAGGCTCATCACCCCTATAAAAATGTTGCTAGCAGTACATTTTTTATAGGTTATCAAAAAGCTTGGGAATAACTACATGGAGTGGCAGTTGCTACCCTTCAGAGAAATATGGGGGTAACCTGCACGGAGTAGTAGATACTACCATAAGAAGCTTGCTGTGTGAACTGGATGGAGCATTTGGTCCTTTCTGCCGTCATTACTATGTTACTATGACTTAGTCCAGATATTAAATTGAATTCTTTGATTGATATATGGAAAGACACATTCATCTTAATTTCACTGAATCTAAGATGCCTAGAGCTTTACAAAAGAAAATATTACAAATTTGCCCCTAGATTCATCAAAAAGTGTAAATAATCCATTGATAATACCCACGTTAAGAAAAAGGGGTGTGTTTATGGAAATTTTACACATAACGTTTTGCATCAGTAGTATCACATGGTGCAGTAAACTTAGCGTGCCCTGCGATAATCCCGATTTTTCGCATCTTGAGAGAGAGAGAGAAATCATTTCAGGCATATCGCACAGTTTAACGCCAGGTAAAAAGGTGTAGCTATTTCCAGCATTAAAACTGTGCAATATTGCCCCTCATTTAACAAAATCCTGGCCAAACTCCTCCCCAATCCCGCCCCTCCCAAAAATGTGTGTTCGCGCCGTGCGTTACAGTTCTTTTTGCATGCATTAACACCATAACACATTTTGATGAATGACCCGGTTGGTGTGTAATGCTACTTTAAGATAAACTATACTAAATAGTTAAGCATTCTGTGCTAACACCTCAAAAAGAGATAGCTGCTAGAAATGTAATAAGAACAAGGGCATGCTGGGCCATTTATTGTGGTCTTGTCTTGTAATTCAGGAATATTGGGCTAAGATGAAAAGATTTACAGAAAGTGTGCTACAACTAAGATTTACATTTTCCCCCGAGGGGGTTCTTTTCAATGATTTTGCATCATTTGGAATTAAACGGAAAGGTTTATCCCTTTTTCTTTGAAAAGCTGTCTGGTGGAGAAGAAAGGGGTAATAAATACCTGAAGAAAACAGGACGCGCCTTCCTTTTGGGCTTGGAGGAATGCTTGGAGGAATGCACTACATGCTTTGATGCAAATGGAACACTTGCAGTCCTCGGTCCCCTAACTTTCCTGACAGTCTGGGAAGCCTATTTGCAATTTCTTTTCCAAGAACTAGGATTGATGTGGTTAATTTTCCATAATGTTGTTGCATGTTTCATGTTAATAATACTTGTGTTTTTATATTTCCTCTCTGGGTACCAACTTAAATAAGCTTTTTTTTTTTAATCTGTTTTCTTGGAAACCCTGGCTATGGTTATCATATTTTATTGTCTCCTCCCCAGATGTTCTTCTCCAAACATTTTGCTTTTGTCTAGTATTTGGGATAAGGGAGGAGATGGTTGGGAGGGAGGGTTGGTGTAGTATGTTAATAATAATTTGCTGTTTGGATCTTTTTTATGATGTAAAATAATTATTTGGTGTGCAAAGGAACAGTGTACATTGGATGTTTTTTTGTTCATATTTGCTTTATTTATTTCAGTAATCAGTTTAAACATTACAATTAAAAGTATGCATGTACTGTAAATCCCCAGCTTCACACCCCCCCCCCCCCCCAATGGCCTACTTTTGTGCAAAATTAGGTTACGCACATACCTTTCTGTGCACAAACCCCGGACATTTACTCGCATAAACTCATGTTTTATGCATGTAGATGGATTTGAAAAGTATCCTCCGACTGTATAAAGTTGTTTAGATTTTAGTCCATGAACATTTTCCTTTAATTCTGCTGGAGAGAATTATATAAGAACATGCTAGCAGTTATATTCAGAGGCATGAAGTCTATAATGATAACAAAGCATGACCAGAGAAACAGAGTAAAACCTTTAACTGAAAGGTAATGCATCAAACAATTGGTGCGTAACAATAGCAGGTTAACCTGACAGTAGTAGTTTCAGTCCCTCACTCTTCCTTGCTACCTCCCTACCTCATGAATTATTCACAGATTCTCAGCCATGGGCTGTAACAACGCCTGAGTCACACTGAAGGTCATGAAGGTGTACGCTGCACCTATCCATGATTCATGGGCTCATCTGCGCCACTGCTCCATGTTAGCTATAGAAATGCCTCTCCCCCATGCATGCCCTGCTCATAGCAGCAGGCTGCTGCTATACATCATTAGCATGATATTCGCTTTCAATGCAAGAAACAGTATGCAACGAGTCAGCTTTCTTAAATTACAGCAAGTGACCTGGCTCAGCAAGCAAGATACAGGCATGAACAGAAACCGTTAACACCTTGGTTGTGAGCGTCCGCCCGCAAGTGACAAGCGCAGCACTGCTGAATAAAAATTCAAAGGAAAGGGAGCTCTCTGCAGATACCTTATCTCTTCGTGCCAATACTGTTTGTGGAAATAATTACATTTCTTAATTATACAAATATCAACAGGCTACTTACAAGTTAGCCAGGCATTCCTATTCAGTAGCAGCTGCGCTCAAAGGGATAGTCCTACTTCTGGTGCCACCAAGCACATATGTCCTTGTGTTACAACAGATATAAAGCATATATTGATAACACTTGAAAATATACCATATTGTGCTTTTAGCTTTTCCTTGTTCTTAACTCATGGATGTTGTCATTTTTATAGACATTTTTATGTGCCCACAGACATAAGCAATATTCACAGGGAGAGTGTAGCCTTTGGTGCTTCTTTTAAAATAATGAGACTGTAAAGCAGCAACGATTGGAGTGTCTACAATGAATTATCATTAATAGCAGAGATCTCCATTTTTGCAGTTCAACTGCCTCTAAAGGAATAAAACCTTGCTGCTGTGGTATTAATACCAGCCCTGCAGCATACTGCACTTAGGGAGCAGGGGAGGAAAGAACAGAAAATAAAATAGCTATTGGGTACTCCCATCTTGGCAGCTCATTGTTGTAAACATGAAGGTAATGGTTGGAACTCATTTGCCACCCAGCGGCACACTATTATGCACTCTAAGACTGAATCTTAATCTAATCCTTGGCAAACCTGGTTTTCATGATATCCACAATGAGTATGCACAAATTATGATGGCAGAGAAGGACTGTAAGGCTTATCTAGTCTGCCCAATTCCCTTCCAATTGCAATACTATAGACAAAACTTAATCTCTGGCTTTCCCTTCATACAACGCTTTAAACCCCATTAATCACTTTAGATGTCAACATTCAAAGGTTACATATCAATTATCCGGCTAAAAAGGACACATTGCCGGATAAGTCTTTCATAGCCAGGTATCAACGGCTTTCAGCACTGGAGACATAGACGAATATGGTTAGGGAATGCAGGCAGCTATCCAGCTAAAATAAGGGCGTGTCAGGGACATGGCCTAGACGAAGCCAGCTAAGTGGAATTTTCAGTGGCATGTGGCTGTAGATGATATATATTTGTCTACCCTTAGACTTGTTTTTTAAGCCAGATGAAGTTGTGGCCCTTTCAAAATAGACAGATAACTTTTTCTGGATAGCATTTAATGCAGCCATTTTTGCAGTATAGCTGGTAGGTGCCAAGAGAAGAGTCAAGATGCTACCAATTTGGTAGTTTTTGCATCACTGCCAACAAAAGAGAGATGGCCAGTCACAGAAAAAGTCTGCAGGGACAGAATTAATTATTTTGATCTGTCAGAGGAACAAATATATACTAGGTTTAAGTTTAACAAACAAACCATCTTGGATCTATGTGATCTATTAAAAAAAGAACTGGAGAGTCCAACAGAGAGAAACCATGCTTTGCCTATGCACATAAAAATCACCACTGTCTTGGCATTTCATGTCTCAGGAAGTTTCCAGATTACAGTAGGAGACACCTCTGGAATTACCCAGTCTGCTATATCACATTGTATAGACATATTTTTTAGGGCTTTTCTGCATATATCGAAGGTCTCTATAACATTTCCGCTCACCATTTCTTTATTAACATTTTCAAGAAAATACACACTTTACACCTTAAGCTCAACAAAGGGATATCAACTCAGCCTCCACCATTCTCTGGTACAACATTCTTTGGAATTCCCCCCCGATTTTGCTAGCAAGGTGCCCATTCCCACAGTAAGCCTATCATGCCGTTCGGGAAGAAGTGATGTACTGGATATCTGAATTTTGCAGGAGTAGGTCTTTCTTGGACTGTGGAAGGGTGTTCCAGTAACTCTGCCATATCGCCGCACAGAGGCATTGTGCTTTCAGAGGCTTACTGCCTGCCAATATATATTCAAATTGCAAAAGTGTAGACAATCGGTTTCTCCAATGGTCCTTCTGCAGTTTACCATTCGAAATCCAGCTCGCCATAATGGTTGTATTCCAATAAGCAATGCTTTGCTGAGAAAGAGCTGCTCTGGCTCTGCAAGTATGTTCCAATCACCACTGAACAGGCGAAATAAACATACCCTCGGCTCTCTTGATATTTGTGTGCCCACCATACCCCCCCCCCCCCCCCAACTCTGTTAAAATGTCACTCCAATATTGGCATAGCACATCACAGTCCCAAATGCAGTGGTAAAAAGTTCCTTTTGCACTGTGACATTTTAAGCACAGATCAGAATCACAGAGTTTAGCTGTGTACATCCAAGTACGTGTCATATACATACAATGCAACACTTTAAATCCCTCTTCCCTTAAACTAACATTTTCTGATATGGTGTAACACCCTTTCAATATCTCCACAACTTCAGCCTGAGCTAATAGTATATTTGCCTGTTTCTCCCACTTGTTCTGAATGGTAGACACAACTGTAAGATTGGGTATACCCACCAGTGCCTTGAAAAAAGTGGCACATGAATTAGGCTTATGCCCTATAGTAGAAAAGAAATTCTGTAAGCTCCAAATTTTTGGACATCCTGTGGAACCTTCAATGTGGTGTGGATATAATGTCTCGCTTGAAGATATCCATAAAAATCCTTGGAAACTATCCCATATATATACACTTTAATTCCTGAAAACTACAAATCACTGACAACTCAGGCGTTAAGAAATGTTGGATTCTATCCAGACCTATGGTCTTCCACTTCGTAAAAACCTCCAAGAAATAGGGGATTGCCCTGAAGAGTTAAATATGGCGTGACAATTCCCTTCATTCCCAGCTTGACCTTGCATAAGTACCTCCATGCCTCCCTCCCGGACTGCAAGAGTATATTCCCCCACAACCTTCCCGGAACTCCCGAGCCCGGTATTTGAAGGAGATTACTTGGCCTGTAGGGGGAGAACCAGTCACAGAGAAATTGATGAGGGGAGCATATACTAGTACCATTCAACCAGTCATAGATATGTCTGAGGGTGAAAGCCAAATTATAATCTCTCCAGTTAGGACAGAAAAGACCTCCATACATTCTATTATACATCAGTGTCTGAAGTGGGAGACAATCTTTATGCTTACCCCATAAATAGGCCCGCACAGCTCTGTAAATGCGAGCGATTTCTGGCTTTTTTAACCATAACGGTATCAGATGCAAGACATACAGCCACCGTGGTAACTCCATCATTTTTAACAATAGGATTTTCCCTGTCAACGACAGAGGTAAAGCAGACCAGGTCCATAATTTCTGTTCCATATTTTTAAGTAAGGGGTCAATATTCACTCTATGCAGGGTGGTTATGTTCCTAGTAAGGCGAATGCCTAAATAGTGCATCTCTTTTTCCACCCATTTCAGCAGAAAGGATCCCTCCCATGCTATTTGTATCGAGGTTCCCAGTGCCATTGCTTACAACTTGTCAGTATTAATTTTTAGACCCGCAAAGGATCCAAAGTGTTCTTGATGATGTAACACTCTTGCTAAGGATTGTTGTGGATTCATTCAAAACACTAGGACGTCATCTGCAAAAGCTGAGACTTTAAAGTCCTGACGCCCTATCTCAAACCCCATGATCATGGGATCTGCCTCTATCTTACATAATAAGGGGTCTATAGAGAGGGCATAGAGAAGAGGGGACAGAGGGCACACTTGCCGTGTACCCCTGTATAGGGGAAAATCTTCCGACACCTGTCCATTTGCAAATATCGCAGACTTAGGACTATAATACAGCATAGAGATGCAATGCACAATTTCACCCTTGATGCCATATCGGGCCAGAACTGAGAATAAATATTGCCAGGACACCCGGTCGAATGCCTTTTCTGAATCAAATCCGACCACCAAGGCTCCTACGCCCCAATGCAGGCACTCTTCCATAGAAATAAGCAGTTTGGTCATATTTGTGTTGTGCGGCTTTATAAAAGCGTAATAACGCCTCTGAGGCCTGATTAAGTAAAATTTTGTAGTATTCTGCACTCAGACCATCGGGTCCTGGGGCCTTATGCCGTTTGCTCTCTTTTATTACTGCCATCAGTTCATCCAGTTTAATAGGGCCATTTAATTTTTCTAGTTGTGCCACAGTTATTTGTGGTATCTGGAGATCTTTTAAAAACTCATCCTCCTCCCTAGGGCCCCCCTTCCTGTTCTCTCTGTAAAGATTCATAAAACTGTCTAAATCTTGCCCACACTTCAATACTAGACGTGATTGGGTGTCCCTTCTCATCTCTAAGCTTATCTTTAAATGTCTTCCCTCTGTGCATTCGCACCAGGTTAGCCAATAGCTTCCCCACCTTGTTTCTGAATCAAAATAGCTTGTGTGCCCCTTTTTGCAGGACCCTTTGTGTTCTGTAGTATATCAACGAGTTTAGAGTTTGTAGAATCTCTTTATAATCATTCTGATTTGTACTGTTGTTTTGCTGTGCCAAACATTGTTTGGCCTGGTCCAGCAGGTGTTCAAGGTGAGTAATCTTTTTGTGCATTGCCTTCGATTGAGCTATCATGTAGGAGGTAATCTCTCCTCTCATGACTGCTTTACTGGTCTCCCAATATAGACTCGGGTCTACCTTATGCCCCTGATTATGAGCTTCAAATTCTGCCCACTTATCCCACAAGAACAGGTGAAATTTGTTATCATGCGCTAAGTGGCTTGGAAACCTCCATATTCTGTTTCATGATTCATTACTACCATCCTCAGCGTCTAGCCATATGGGAGCTTGGTCAGAAATCATAATAGACCTAATTTTTGCTAACCGAATTTTGGGGAACATAAACTCTGAAACCAGGATATAATCTATTCGTGACATAGTTGCGTGTGCCCTCGAGACATGAGTGAAGTCTCGTTCCATGGGATTCAGCATCTGCCAAATATCTAGACGATGAAGCTCTGCACAAAGATATGCTATCCCCCTAATCTGAGAACTTACACCCTGAGAGTGATGCTGGGATTTGTCTAAGCTCGGCTCATGCACACAGTTAAATTTTCCCATTCGCAGAAGTGGACCCTTCAGAACTGGTAACAGCATACCCACCAGGCCACAGGAAAAACTGATGTGTGTATACATTCGGTACATATACCGAACAAAGCGTGACCTCGCAACCTTGTAGTTTACCAGTGAGTATAAGTATCCGACCTTCCTTATCAGACATTTGTTGTGTAAGCTCAAATCTTAAGTTTTTATGGATTAGAATAGCCGTTCCTGCCTTACGACCCACTGCTGGCACATAAAAACATTGTCCTACCCACCCCCTTTTTAGCTTCTTACTTTCCCCTTCTGACAGGTGTGTTTCTTGAATATCTACTAGGGATGTGAATCGTTTTTCAACGATTAAAATTATCGTCCGATAATGTTTATATCGTCTTAAATCGTTATAGAACACGATACAATAGAAATTCTAACGATTTATCGTTAAAAATCGTTAAATCGTGTTAGTGCGCACTAACTCGAGTTAGTGCGCACTAACTCGAGTTAGTGCGCACTAACTCCCCGTTAGTGCGCACTAACTCGATTTAGTGCGCACTAACTGAAAATGATACAAATAAACACTTTCCAGGTCACTGAAGGTCAGTTAGGAATGAATATGTGTTCCTATTGGCTGGCTGCCCTCTTATCTATTGATGTTATCAAGGTTACCACTGAGGTGATGGTTGGGGGGATGGGAAATGGAACTGGAAACTAACGAACACCAACAGAAAATGAAACAAAGTGTTCACACTTCCCAGGTCAGTAAAGGTCACTTAGGAATGAATATGTATGTATGTATTCCTATTGGCTGGCTGTGCTCTTATCTATTGATGTTACCAATATGGTTGGGGGGATGTGAAATGGAAACAGTTGGAAGCTTGACAAAAAAAGTAATGTAATGATCAGCACTCACATGACTAGAACTTGTTTGTTTATTATTTTTGTTAGCAGGCACCTGAAATGCTAGTGCATGTTGAATTTGCCAATCACTGTGCATTTTAGAAAGGTGGTCCTGGCTGGAACTGTACACAGTTCAAATATATGTAATTGATTGTTGGTAAGTGTATTTTTTAAGTAGCCACACTGGCACCAGTATGTTTACTTTTCCTCCTACTTAACTCACTAGCTCAGCTTTGTAAGAAGGGCTTCTCTGCTTGTGTGTTGTTTTTGTTTGGTGTGAGGAGAGCAGAAACATCAGATCTTTATTCAATCTACTACAGTCATCTCTTACAGTGCCCTATCCCTATTAATACCAGGAGTGTTGTGATCTTCCTGCACACAGTGCCCTAACCCTGATACCAGTCTGAGACAGCTCCCTCCCTGCATTACTAGTGAGAGGCTGGCTTCACAGACAGGGGGGAGCTGCCTGACCCTCACTCCTGACTTCCCCCATGTCCCAGCTAGTGAATGGTGTGTGGGTGAGGGGGAGGGGGGGGAGGATGGTGAAGTCTGAGACAGCTCCCTCCCTGCATTACTAGTGAGAGGCTGGCTTCACAGACAGGGGGGGAGCTGCCTGACCCTCACTCCTGACTTCCCCCATGTCCCAGCTAGTGAATGGTGTGTGGGTGAGGGGGGGGGGGGGGGAAGGATGGTGAAGTCTGAGACAGCTCCCTCCCTGCATTACTAGTGAGAGGCTGGCTTCGCAGACAGGGGGGAGCTGCCTGACCCTCACTCCTGACTTCCCCCATGTCCCAGCTAGTGAATGGTGTGTGGGTGAGGGGGGGGGGAGGATGGTGAAGTCTGAGACAGCTCCCTCCCTGCATTACTAGTGAGAGGCTGGCTTCACAGACAGGGGGGAGCTGCCTGACCCTCACTCCTGACTTCCCCCATGTCCCAGCTAGTGAATGGTGTGTGGGTGAGGGGGGGGGGGGAGGATGGTGAAGTCTGAGACAGCTCCCTCCCTGCATTACTAGTGAGAGGCTGGCTTCACAGACAGGGGGGAGCTGCCTGTCCCTCACTCCTGACTTCCCCCATGTCCCAGCTAGTGAATGGTGTGTGGGTGAGGGGGGGGGGGGGTGGATGGTGAAGTCTGAGACAGCTCCCTCCCTGCATTACTAGTGAGAGGCTGGCTTCACAGACAGGGGGGAGCTGCCTGACCCTCACTCCTGACTTCCCCCATGTCCCAGCTAGTGAATGGTGTGTGGGTAAGGGGGGGGGGAGGATGGTGAAGTCTGAGACAGCTCCCTCTCTGCATTACTAGTGAGAGGCTGGCTTCACAGACAGGGGGGAGCTGCCTGACCCTCACTCCTCCGGGGTATTGTGATCTTCCTGCACACAGTGCCCTATCCCTGATACCAGGGGTGTTGTGATCTTCCTGCATGCAGTGCCCTATCCCTATTAATACCAGGAGTGTTGTGATCTTCCTGCATGCAGTGCCCTATCCCTGATACCGGGATGTGTGCAAGAAGATCACAACACCCCCGGTATCAGGAATAGGGCACTGTGTGCAGGAAGATCACAACACCCCCAGTATCAGGAATAGGGCACTGTGTGCAGGAAGATCACAACACCCCTGGTATTAGGGATAGGGCACTGTGTGCAGGAAGATCACAACACTCCTGGTATTAATAGGGATAGGGCACTGTGTGCAGGAAGATCACAATACCCCTGGTATCAGGGTTAGGGCACAAGTTCTAGTCACATTGACTGATCACATTACTTGTTTTGTCAAGCTACCAACTGTTTCCATTTCCCATCCCCCATATACTGTCAGTAGGAAACTTGGTAACATGAATAAATAAGAGGGCAGCCAATAGGAATACATATTCATTCCTAAACTGACCTTAACTGACCTGAAAAGTGTCAAATTGTATCATTTTCAGTTAGTGCGCACTAACTCCCAGTTAGTGCGCACTAACTCCCGTTAGTGCGCACTAACTCGAGTTAGTGCGCACTAATCGGAAAAAACGATTTTTAACGATTTTTTAACTAAAAAATCGTGCCTAAGACGATTTTCTTGCCCTGCCACACGATTTCTATCGTTAAGACGATATGGAAAACGATTCACATCCCTAATATCTACTACTTCTGCCTTATGCCTTTGAAGTGCGCTTAGGATTTTCTGCCTCTTTATTGGGGTACCCAAGCCTCCCACATTCCAAGAGCAAAACCTTAGGTGACCTATCCTACTGGCAGTATAAATGCACGCTGTTCCATCGACCAATCTTTGGGTCCGCTGGATGGCCTCCCAGCCAGGACCTCCAGCGTTTGTGTTTCCCAAACCCCTACAGTTGTTAACATGCTTGTTATCTTACCAGGGAGATAATCATACCAGTTGTAAAAATATTCTCCTAGCAAAACCTTGTTTAGGACCCCTTACCCTTCCCTCCCTCCCCTCTCTCCCGTTTCACCTAGGAATACCTTTATCCCTCCCATCCCTTATCTCTATATTACCCTCCCCCATTGGTAATAGTATCTGGCCCCTCTCTAAGATTGGGGCTAAAGGTCAGTGAGTTATGCGCTCGGGTGCTCCCCCCCATGTTCCTGGTTCACAAGAAAATAGTGCACGACTTAACCATCAGTCAGTGCTGAACAAGGTAAACATCAAACTTATAACCTGGGATCGCCTTATATAACATAGAGCATGTTTCCAGCTTCTGCTGATTTTCCCAGAGCTCCGTCAATAACTCTGGTGCCCTCCAGGCCAGACCGTCCCTTAGGCAACTATCTCGTCCTTATGACAACGTTCAGCGATGTCCCTCCAGCTTGGCAATCCATTCTTCTGCTTTATCTGGTGTCTCGAAATTGAATACTTTCCCATCCTTCCAGACTCGCAAAGTGGCTGTAAATTGTAGGGCAAAACGGATATTCTGATTAAAAAGGTTGCTGCATGTTTGAGAGAAAAGTTTTCTTTTCGCCGCCACTGCCGCAGAGAAATCTTGAAATATGATTATTTTATGCTCCTGGTATTTGAGCTCCCTAGTTTTCCTGAAAGCCGCGATTACCATAGATTTTTGCGTCCAGTCCAGGAACCGGGCAATGACCAGTCTCGGCCTGCGGTCTGTGTCTCTTCTCTGACCCAAGCGATGCACCCTTTCTACATTCAATTTTCCAACAAGATCTGCTAATTGCAGCTCCCACGGCAGCCAGTCCTCTAATATTGCCTTCAACTCTCCTTCTGCAATGCTTTCCAGGAGCCCAAGAAATTTAAGGTTGTTACGGCGTGCGCGGTTCTCCAGGTCCTCTAATTTTGTTTCTGCCATTTTCACTGCCATCTCCATCGTGGTGAGCCACGTGGTAAGTATCATATTGTCTTCCTCCACCGCTGAAATGCTCCCTTCTGCAATATCAATGCAGGGACCTATATCTCCCAGCGATTCTTTCAGGGCTTGCAGATTTGCTGTGATGCCTGCAAATTTAGGTTCCAGCCCCACTATCACTCCTTCAGTAAGATGTGCCACCGCGGTCTCATCCAGGCCCGCTCCCTCCATTCCTCCCCTCATGTCAGCCATCTTAGGCTCTGGGTCGGTGGTTTTTATTTTCTCTTTTCTCACCGGTTTTGTAGCCATTTCCGCGTTCTGGGCACGCTGGAGCTCTCCGGTAGGGTTCACTGACAACATGGCTTAATGTGTGCGGCAAGGCGACTCTGTTTTACCAAGAAAATCCTGCTTTCATGGGAGGCAGCACCCGGAGCCATGAGGAGTGCGACTCACCCGGCTCACCACATCACGTGACCCTCCTCCGCTCACCAGACTTTTATACCATAGCTAGCTTTCTCTCACGTCTGGGAACTATGGCATGTACACATGTAGCATTAAGGCCACTGTCTCTGCATGAAAAATAGTTTCAGGAACAGGAAAAGATTCCACTCCATGAACATGCAGATTGTCCGTAACACCAGGTGTATTATAACTGATGTCCTAGCCTCGTCCCCTAGGTTCTGCCAGGATGCATACATTTTCTCCTAGTCTCAACTGGCAGAGGACTTTGATTGTGGCTGTGTGGGAAATGGCCGACTCCTTGGTAAGTGACAGCAGCTTCTCTTCTTCTTTACATGACTTAATTTTATAATATGTTGTCTAACTGTACCTCACATGCACTCTTTCTTACCTTAATGCTGGTATTAGTGAGACACAGCCCACTTCGGGCTCTCTGTTGTGTCACAGTGATCACCCAATCTTTTACCTTGCAAAAGTAAAATCTGTCTGTGTCCACCTTCTTTTCTCTTATTCCCATAGGTGATAGGGCCTACCCATTGAAAACATGGTTGTTAACACCCATTAGACATCCTGCAACACCGGCAGAAGAAAATACAGCAAAGTTCAATAGAAAACCAGGTCGGTCGTAGAGTGTACCTTTGGCATTTTGAAAAAGCTGCTTTAAATGTTTACATAAGAGTAGCGAGGTGTTACTATATGCAGCAGACAAGGTCTGTTACATTTTCACAGCCTGCTGTATTCTTTATAACATAGCAACCCTACATACAGGGAAACCCTGCACTTAAGGGCATTAGAGAAGAGAGTGATGCAGAGTCTGACTCAGAGCCAGATGTACCAAGCTTACAGGCACACACACCAGCTGCTGCCTTGAGCCATAGATTCATTCGAGAAGTGTTTTCAAGGTGACAGATGAAAATGTATTTACAGTGCAAGGAACAATTTATGTGTACATAAATTCCCTATATGTGTACATAAATTCCCTATTCCCTATATCCCTATATCCCATTCCCTCCAATTTACTACCCATGTGCTCCTTCTTAACGGGACAGGGTCAGAGGTAGTGCTGCCCTCAAGGAGGTCATTTGATTCTTGGTTAGCTTCAGAAATAGAAAGCATGAGAGCCACCACTGGTGCCCCATGTGCTCTGGTTGATTCTGCAGTTGTAAGAGAGGCAGGCTGAACCTGCAGATAGCTAGCAGCAACAGCAGTTATTGAAGCCAAATGAGGGGTCAGCTGCTGGAGGGAAGAAGCTATGTTGCACAGTTGTTCTGCTTGTCTCTCCAGCACAGCCATCTGTATCTCCTGTGCTGCTGTCTGATGCTCCGGCACTGCTGTCTGGCATTCCTGTGTTGCCTGCATGGCCTCCAATATATGACATATATATGCCAGCATCTGTTGTTCAGGGGTCTGCTGATCCTCTGCTCTTGAACCTCCTCCTCCTCTCCCCCTCCCCCTCCCCCTCTTGCTGGAATAGTGGTGACACATCCCCTGTCTCATCATCACCTTCTTCATGATGCCTCACACTTGGGGACATGTGCTGTGGTGTTTGTCTCCAGCTCCTGTACTGCTGCTAGTGACTAGTCCTTTGATGCGAGCAGCTTAGTAACTCATGATCATCATTCTCATCCTAACAGCTGCATTGACCTAAATTTAGTGAAAAGTATTATTTATTTATTTATTTAAAGTCTTTTCTATGCCGTCGCTAAGTTATATACCATCGCAACGGTTTACATGTAGGCACATAAGTATTAAAAACTGTATTTAATGTATAGGTCTTAGCAGTACCAAATGTCATGTGGTCAGAAGGCTGACATAACAATATGGCCCTTTGTAAGAGGGAGCGCCCATTAAAATATTATATTAATAAGATAGCCACATCCTATTTACTTAAACAAAGTTGCAGATATTAGTATCCCTACCCAGGGGCTTTTTTTGTCCCATGGCAGAGTTATGCAGCTGCATGGATCTTCCCTTTCCCCAACCCTTTTTAATATTTACCTCCTACCCCTTTGCCAATTGCTATCTGACCTTAATTTAATTCATTATCTGTATGCAGACGATGTACAGATTCTTATTCCTATTACAGAATCTATTTCAAAAGCACTTTCCCACTGGAATAACTGCCTTATATCTATCACTAACCTCCTCAATAGATTAAATCTGGTCTTTAACTCTTCAAAGACGGAGATCCTCCTCATCTCAGCAAATGAAGAAAATATTCCCATACCATTCCCTCACAACACATTCATCACTCATAAGCAGGTGAGAGATCTAGGAGTAATTCTCGATAATAGACTAAACCTTAAGAAAATGGTTAATACTACATCCAAAGACTGTTTTTACAGACTCCAGGTTCTGAAACGACTCAAGCCACTTCTTTTTTTCAAAGATTTCAGAACAGTACTCCAGGCGTTGTTATTCTCTAAGATTGACTATTGCAGTGCCCTCCTCCTTGGCCTACCCAAATCGACCATTAAACCGCTTCAGATGATTCAAAATGCTGCAGCGAGATTACTGACCAACACCAGCCGCGGAAATCACATCTCACCCATCCTCAGAAACCTACATTGGCTACCGGTAAATTTCAGAATCCTTTACAAAGCAATTACCCTAATACATAAATCCATCCATCACCAACTTCATCTCAGCCTTGAAATACCCTTCAAACTTCATTCCTCCAATAGGCCAATTAGAGATAATCATAAAGGTACTTTGAATTACCCCCCAACTAAAGCCTCACGCCTTTCCTCGACCAAAGACCGAGCTTTTTCAATAGCAGGTCCTTCTATTTGGAACAACATTCCTTCAAGCCTCCGACTAGAACCCTGTCTCACTACGTTCAGAAAAAAACTTAAGACGTGGCTATTCCACCAAGCCTTCGATGATCCTCCAGACAACCCTTAGTCTTCTTTTTCCTCACTTGGACGTAGAAGATTAAAGTCCTACATCCATTCAAACAAAGAACTCTGGCACTTACTGAATAAAGCATCTTTTGCATTAATCCAAATTCCTTTTGGACTATGCTTCTTTAATTATTTTTTGGCCTTTAACTTCCTTCCAGCTCTTAAGCTTCCCAAGTTTTTTACTCCTTGTTAAATGTAACTTTATCTTATTCTCTTTTCTTGTTAATTACTTTTATTTATTGCTTCTGTTATACCCTTGTTTTATGTAAACCGATCCGATATGGTTTATTTACTATGAAGGTCGGTATAAAAAAGTGTTAAATAAATAAATAAATAAATAAATAACCCACATAATAGAGGACAATATACATATTGGTAAATGTAGTGTTATCCAAAGAGAAGAGGCATTACTGAGAGGTCATCATTGCCTGGTTGCCCTAGCTAGAAAGGCTTTTATTTTGGAGTAGATAACAATTGTAGAGGCCACAAAACTACATTTTATAGGATAAGTGCCAGAATAGGCATAGCACCATAGATTTTTCCTTCCTTTGACTTGGAAGCTTATGAAAGGTTCCGCACTATTAAATCGTACTATCCTAATGTGTATCTCCTAACAAGGTGTCGGTGGCCCTTTATATATTCTGCATACTGTAAAAGTAAATGTGATATGAAGGTAATGAATGCCAATAAATAGTTGCCCCTTGCTAAGGTTAGTGACAACCATCATTACTTTGAGAATGCAGACATGCTAGCTTATGCAGGTTAAGTCCTCAGCCTCCCTGCCTCCAACCTCCCATACCTCTGTTGACCAAGACCAGACCATCACCTGGCAAATTCATAGAAATACTTTGTGATCTGCCAACCCACGAGCTGTCCATGCCACCAACATAATGCTGTCCAAAATGTCCTCCTCAAGAAGAGGGGTACCCTATCAGAAGCAAAGAGGAGTAGATTGGCTAAATGGTTTTTCTTTGCCTCCCTGCATAGTAGCCTCCAGTGTGCTTTCAGATCTTCAACCTCAAAGCTATGGTGAAATATTGCATTCATTCTGAGACAAATGGCATGCCAAATTTGCAGTTTAGCAAAGGCAACATTAGCTCCAAACAAGCTGCCTTCATGATGTCTTATAAGCCTGATCATCATTTCACTCTCAGGATGGCTGAAATTGGCTTTCCTCATGACAGCAGCCATTGTGCCAAGATCATAGAGAAAGCCAGGATTGTAGCTGGATAACTTTTAAATACACCAATCCAAAGAGGTGCAGATAAATGTAGAGTCCTTACACTTCAATACCAGGTTTTAAATAATCCTTTATTAAGCTCGGCAGCTCCACTGTTTTGTTTACTGCTCCAGCCCTTCCCCTTCAAGCAGCCTGCAGAGAACAGGAGAAGAGAGCAGAGCTGTTTCCTGTTCTGCAGTGTCTGCTCCAACTGTTATGCATGCCATGCGCAGCAGCCCCGTGGCGTGACCCTCTCACCTTTTCACACAGACTCCAGCTCCTGGTTCCTCTTCACTGGCAGCGGTGGGCCACCAGCTCCGACCTCGGTTTCCCTCCGGTGCCTCTAGCCCTGTCACACTACCCAGTGTTGCCAGCCAAGATGTCCCTGTTCGTCGGGCCTCTCTGCATGGTCCACGGAGAGACGCCGCCATTGGCACCGCGCCCCTTCCTAGGCGCGCATCATTAGTTCTTTTAAAGGGCCCATGGCATGAACCTGGCCGTGGACCCAGATGCTGACGTCAGACTCTTCAATGTATTAAAGCTCAGGCCTCGCTCCATAGCGTTGCCTTTGCAACAGGTCTCCTCAAACTCCGAGTACTCGTTGCTGATCCTAGAATCGTCTCATCGTTGTGTTCCTGATTCCTGTGGTTCCCGGGTCCTGTCTTCCTTGTTCCTGTTTCGTCTATGTGTTGGACTGACTCTTTAGATTTGACCTCCTCTACACCTGACTACTCTTCAGCTTCTCTCCAGCCCTGGACCTCCGCTATGCCTGACCACTCTTCTACTTCTCCGCGTCCTGACCTCTGCTACGTCTGACTACACCTGCCTCTCCTTGCCCTGACCATTGCCTTGATTGACTATGCCTGCCTCTCCGTGCCCTGACCATTGATGACTACGCCCGCCTCTCCATGCCCTGGCCATTGCCTTGATTGACTACGCCTGCCTTCTCCGTGCCCTGACCATTGCCTTGATTGACTACGCCTGCCTTCTCCGTGCCCTGACTATTGCCTTGAACGACTATGCTACAGACCTTTCTGTATCCAGAGTTCTATGTTGCTTGCCACGACTTCCACTTGTCACTGGCTCTGATCCTAGCCTATCAGTGACGCCTCCTCTCACCTATCCTCTGGACGTGGACTTACAAGGCTTAGGCCTTTCTTTGCTTGAGCTCCTCCAGTTACTCGTTGTTACTTTGGCGCCTGAGTTCTAGTACCGAATCCAGTCCAGGGTAGGACTACGCCATCTACCGGCTGCTGTCTCTGGGCTGAATCACTTCTCAACTAACCTCGAGGCCCACCTAAGTCCTGCCAGCCCCGGCACCCAAAGGCTCAACCCGAGGGGAATGTGGGCTGGTATAGGTGAAGCTCCAGCGGCCTCTAGCTTCAGCCCACTCCACCTGCTGACGGTGGGGACCCATAGGTCCTCACCTACAGTTTGCGACAACCCCACCTCGGCCCAAGGTGGGCCGATGCAACACCAACCTCAACTCCTCCCCCTGCTGTAAGGACAAAACAGGGAAGGAGTGAACCTGAATCAGACACTGCAGGCTTTATGTGGGCAGAAACAGAAGGGAGAGGCTGGAGAAGGAAGCAGGACATTTTTTTTTGTGACCTGCTATGTTCCTTTAGTCTTTTCCCCTCTACCAATCTCCTGTTTCCACAGGCAACCCTTGGAAATAACAAGAGGGTCTGAAGCAGCTCTCTGTGACTTGGGACTCCACTGAGGGCAGAGTGAGGGGAACAGGGAGGCATCCGGAGTGCAAGTCAGGAAGTTGTAAGAGGGAGAGAAAGCCAATGTTGAAGGGGGGTTGACGTGAAGAGGACTGAATGCTGGTGGTGTGATAGGGAACAAATAATGAAAATACAAAATAAAGGAAAAAACCAAACTGAAGTAAAAAATGAGATTAGGTCCAGGCCCCTCTCACCCGCTCCCTGCCCACACAACCTGACAATAAGCTGATCTGAGCTTCTGACCAGTCCCCCACCCCTCTCATCCCTGACCCTCCTCCCCCAGCTCTTAATCACCCCTTTCTAGAAGTCCCCAAGTTAGCCGACGTTTCTGGTTTCCAAACTCGTCTGAGTTATTCACATTTTCTTCCTGAACACCAAATTTGATGAATTTCTGTCCATTTTTTGGAAGCGTTAATGTGCCCACGAATAGATGTTTCTGTGGGTTTTCATCAATTTATTCTTATTCAGGAAATTCTAGGCCAGACAGAGTAGTATAACCCACAAGTATGTATCTGATGTTTTCTGCTGTATGCGGCAATAAAAGTGATTTTAAAAGAGAGAGAGAAAAAAGAAAAACTAATGAAACTGAAGAGGTGCTGAAGCGAAAGAAAACCATGTTGTCAAGGTAAGAGTTACTTGCCAGCCTATTGCTGTGGAGCAGTCATGATGGCAGTCCGTCTGCACACTCCCTGCATTTAGCTTGCAAGCTGCTTTCATCTTAACAGCATGTGCTGAAACAATATAATCATAGAAGTCAAAAAATAGATAGTTATTTTAAATGTCACCAATCCAAGACAGAAAAATTACAAAATCATAAAATTCAGGCTTTGACAGGATGCAGGTTGTAAATGCATCAGTGCAGTGCATTCACTTACTTTTACTTGTGATTGCAAAGCATTCTGGAAAACATTTGGCTCGGAAGACTTATAAAATACTAGCGGTACCCCGCCACGTGTTGCAGAGTCAGATTCTTTTCCCTCCCTCCCCCTTCCCCTTGCTCATTTACCTCAGTCACTCATCCTCCTCCCCCTTGGTCACTCCCCCCCCCCCCCTTCCCTGTCCCCACTCCAACTCTCTCCCCTCACACTCACCTCTCCCCTCATTCTCCCTCCCCTGACACTCACCTCCCCCCTCATTCTCCCTCCCCTCACTGTCACCTCTCCCCGCCTACTGCCTACCCTTCAGATCAGAAAACCTTTGTCTTTCTATTTCTGTGGGAACCCCCCCACCCCCCCAAAAAAAACCAATCCCAACCCTTTAAATCAAATAATAACCCCCCACCCTCCTGCCCCTCCTCCAAGACCTGGGAAATTAAAATTGTTGGTGCTACATGTGGTCTGTCCCTGGGCGTCTGTGCACGTTATGTAGCCAAATAGGGGAGTGCCTAACCAAATTTGCACTCCCAAATTTGTTTTGTGGTCTGGGGAGGGCTATTTTGGTGTGTTCCTGAGATCGTGCAAGTTTAGTGTATGTATTTGTGTGTGAACCTCCCCCTTCCCCCAAAAAACAACCCTATGAGAAACGTTCTCTTAAACTAACCACCCCACACTCTCCTGCCCCCCTCCCCCAGCCCTGTGAAAAACAGTAGCCCACCCCCCTGCCCCCCCCCCCCCCCAGAGTTGCCGTTCGAATGAAACCTGCCCCCCCCTTGTGACCCCTCCCCAAGATGTTCGCAATAAATTCATTACCACCCCCCATCCTCCAGACCCCCCGAGACCTGATAAAAATGTCAGTCGGTGGAACGGGCGTTCAGGAGCGGTCCGGGAACGATGTATTGGCGTTGGTCCGTCGGCTGCGAGCACTGAAACTGGTTCAGACGGCCTTTTGCTCTTACTATGTCAGTGGGGTGGAGCAATGGCAGCGGTAGGTCCTCTGACATAGTAAGGGCAAAGGGCCACCGGCTGCCAGTCCTGAAAATGGCGCCGAGGGGCCCTAGCCCTTACTATGTCACATGGGCTACTGCCGCCATTGGTGTCCCCGAGTGGCATAGTAAGGGAAAGGGCCGTCGGCGCCATGTTGATTGCTGGCAGCCGACGGCCGTAGTGCAGGAGATGTGTCCCGTACCGGTCCTGGCCCCCCGCTGGAGCCTCCTGGACTTCTGTCAGGTTTTGTGTGTGTTGTGAGGGCCTGGGAAGTAAATAAATTTGGCATGTGTGTGGGGGGTGTGAGGAGGGTGGTTTTGTGTGTGTTGGGAGGCTGTGGGAAGTAAATAAATTTATAAATGGTTCCTGACTATAGGAGAGCGGTGGGAAGCTCGTGGAGACCTCATATATTGAATGCCCAAGGGAAGGCTAATACAAGCTCATATAGCGTAAGCTTATTTTAATTTATAATCATCGGTCTCAAGGAGTATTTGAGGGGGCGCCATAGAAGTATAGCTGCCCCAATTATGCACTTAGTGTCAATTGTATCATAAATTTGTACTTAACTTGCAAATTTGAATATCCGGCATCGGGGTCCAAATGCTACTGAAGGTGATGGTAAAAGTGGAAAACACCTTTGATCCAAATGCTACTGAAGGTGATGGTAAAAGTGGAAAACACCAACTTTGATCCGACACGCCGTGTTTCGGAGGAAACCTCCTTCTTCAGGGAGTCGGGTACCACTATTACCTGCTGTTGTAACAGACCGGAGATGCTTGCTACTGTTAGAAATAGAATGGGTACAAGAGAACAAGTGCATAATATGAAGCCCACCACTAGAAAAAGATGGCAGTAACAGAGGAAAAAACACTTACTATATGTGAAGCGTTAACTCAGTTTGTCGCGCCCTAAGGCGGCTCTGTGTGATTCTGCAGGAGAAACAATACATAATCAAATGTTATGACCTTGTATAGAGTGTTTTAGCCCGGGGAACCTAACCCATATCGATGTTACCTTGTCGCGATCGTAGAGTCACTCGCTGGACCGTGTAGTTACTATCGGCCGCGGGGGACGTCTGGACTCTGACTTATATAGACACTAAAGGCGCCAAAAGTGTGGGTGTGTCCAAATAAGGATACATACGTCACAGTGGAGGCCATTTTAAAACAAAAACTGTCCATAAAAGGGAAGTGACGATATCGGCGGCCATTTTGAAAAACTTCAAATGAGGAGGTGCCCCTGACGCGACTATCCATGAAAGGGAAATGACGTGAGAGGAGGCCATCTTGAAAATAAGAGAAATGCCTCGGCCTATCCTTGTATGGATTTTGACGACTGCGGCAGCCATATTGAAAAAAATTTTTTGAATGGGGAATTCTCACGGCGCAACTATCCATAAAAGGAAAATGACGTGGGATGGGGCCATCTTGAAAGCGGTTTACCGGGGGTTACCCGGGCCTATCCTTTTGTGGATAATATCGTCAGTAACCGCCATTATTACAAAGGCGGAATAGGTGGAAAAAAAGAGACAAGGGCTAAATGAGAGTGTACCACTCAATTTTCTCATTAAGGCCCTGCGGCTCTACAGATTGCAGACGATATATCCATTGGTGTTCCTTCAAATTAAGCATGGAGAGCCTATCTCCCCCCCTCCATGATTGGGTGATTTGTTCAATGATCAGCCATTGGAATTGTTCAAATCTATGTTGATAGGTGACACAATGTTGTACCATGGGGGCCTTGACGTCTAAGTTCTTGATGCGGCTACGATGTTCAATAAGCCGGACTTTGATTTTACGTGTGGTTCTACCCACGTAAATTTTTTGACAGGGGCAAATCAGTCCATATACCACGAAATCAGAGTTGCAATGAACGGCTTGTCGCCGTATGATTCGAACCTGGGTGTTGGAGTCTTGCCATTCTACCCCAGTGATAGCTAGGGTGCAAAAGCTGCAGTTTCCACACTGTGTCTGTCCCGGGGGGCCGGGAATGATATCCAGTTCTTGGGTGGCACGTACCACTTGTTGTCTAATGTTAATCCCTCTGCTGTAAGCAAACATGGGTGGAGGACGGAAGATATGATGTGGACTCAAAACGTGCCAATTACGCTGGATCGACTGCCGGATTTGTTGTGTAAGCTCCGTGTGTTCTAATACACAAACTGTTTGTGACATCTGTTTACGACTCCTATATTGTAATAGGGAATCTCGAGGGGAAAACTTGGCTCTTTTGAAAGCCCTTTTGATTGTGGTTATGGGGTAGCCCCTCTCCATAAACCTATCACTGAGGATTGCACTTTGATGTAGGAAATCTTGCTGATCAGAGCAAATTCTGCGGATGCGAAAAAATTGACCCACGGGCAGACCTTCCTTAAATCTACGTGGGTGATGACTTTCGAATTTCAAAAAATTGTTGCGATCTGTGGGTTTCCTAAAAAGAGTCGTTTGTATTGTGCCTGCTGATTTGGAAATAAGAATATCTAAAAAAGACAATTGCTTTTTATCAAACGTCATGGTAAATTTCAAGTGGGGATTGGCTGAATTTAACCATTGAAGAAATACAGATAATTGATGTTCCGAGTCATTCCAGATAAAAAAGATATCGTCTATGTATCTGGACCATTGAGTGATGGATTGAAAGAAAGGCGATGAATATAAGATAGTTTCTTCGAAATGGGAAACATATAAGTTGGCAATATCCGGGGCTACTGGGGACCCCATGGCGACACCATGTATTTGCAAAAAGTATTCTTGTTTATAAGAAAAATAGTTCTTAAATAGAACTAATTCTAATAGGGACATCAGAAATTCCGTTGGTATGCGGTGTGGACGGATGCGTTTACTAAAGATGTCTATACAAGGTCATAACATTTGATTATGTATTGTTTCTCCTGCAGAATCACACAGAGCCGCCTTAGGGCGCGACAAACTGAGTTAACGCTTCACATATAGTAAGTGTTTTTTCCTCTGTTACTGCCATCTTTTTCTAGTGGTGGGCTTCATATTATGCACTTGTTCTCTTGTACCCATTCTATTTCTAACAGTAGCAAGCATCTCCGGTCTGTTACAACAGCAGGTAATAGTGGTACCCGACTCCCTGAAGAAGGAGGTTTCCTCCGAAACACGGCGTGTCGGATCAAAGTTGGTGTTTTCCACTTTTACCATCACCTTCAGTAGCATTTGGATCAAAGTTGGTGTTTTCCACTTTTACCATCACCTTCAGTAGCATTTGGACCCCGATGCCGGATATTCAAATTTGCAAGTTAAGTACAAATTTATGATACAATTGACACTAAGTGCATAATTGGGGCAGCTATACTTCTATGGCGCCCCCTCAAATACTCCTTGAGACCGATGATTATAAATTAAAATAAGCTTACGCTATATGAGCTTGTATTAGCCTTCCCTTGGGCATTCAATATATGAGGTCTCCACGAGCTTCCCACCGCTCTCCTATAGTCAGGAACCATTTATAAATTGTTGATGTCAATTATTTCCTGAGACCTGTGGATCCATTTATATAAGTAAATAAATTTGGCATGTGTGTGGGGGGTGTGAGGAGGGTGGTGGGTGTATTTTATCTGTAAAGGAAATAGTTATCTTCCGGCAAAAAAAGTGCGCGAATGTGTTAAAATGGAAGTGCAACGTTGACCTGGACTGGCGAAATGATTAGTGTAGCGTGTGTTAGTGTAAGGTGTAACAGATGGCGCTTATGTCCAGCAGATGTCGCTGTTTTCTGGAAAAAATCTTTAAACCTATTTTACCTGTCACAGGTGTGACATATCTGTAATGTAAGTACAGAAGAACCTTCCTGTATGCGAAATGAAGGTTGTGTCCAAATTTGAAAGCAATCGGTTCAGTGGTTTCTGAGATTAGCGATTTTGTCCAAACTATTTAACATTTTTATTTATATAGATAAACAACATGATATTGCCTATGCTTTAGTATATTCTACAAACTTTAAGACACAAAGACCAAGGATCCCACATTCTGACTGGAGGTCTGTCATCAATCTTTATCTCAACTTTAGTGGCAGCAGAAGGTTGTGGGCAACTTGCACTGTGCGAATGGCAAGCGCCACGTGTATCTCACTAACTACTGAAACATAAAATATTGCTTTTTAAATTCTCATGTTATTAAATACTTCACAAGAGGGGCTAAAAATTTTTACGCTACCCCTGCAAGTGTGAAATATGGTATAAAGATCAGAAATATGTTTTTCATGATATAAATGCTTTACAATCATTTTTGGACACCCACCCCCAAGAAGCAGCGACAGGTTGAGAGCTAGAGGAAATTATTGTTGTATCTCTGTTGTTTTGAAATGATGAGAGTTTAGTCTCTCAATACCTTGTCATCGCTTATGATTATATATTATTGCCTTTCGGTTTACTTGAAGAAATAGTACTGAATTATGGATCGTAGGAGATTCTTAAATGGTTGTATCAATTGGATTACTTTTTCCTTGTATTCATATATCAGTCGATGTGTGTGATATTTTGGTTGTAATTTGCTGAAAATGCAAAATACAAAATTAAAAAAAAAAACTTCACAATGTAAAACAACATTTCAACAGGCAAAAGCAGACCAAAAGTCGGAATGCATAAGCATGTATCAGGGGCAGTGGGACTGAACGCACAGCCCTGAGTGTTTAAGGATAGGAGTTTCTGCAGTGGAGCCACAAAATCTCTGCATCAGCAAGAACCCTGCAAAAAATTCTACAGAAAGCACAGTGTGGGAGCCCCAATTCTGGGGGCTCCTAACCAGCCTCCCCAAGGTAGGTCACTGCCTAGCACTGTACCTTCTCTCCACCCTCAGCAGAACAGGCCAGGACAGCTTGGGTCATCCCAAAACAGAGCTCAGGCTAAGCGGAGCAGCCTCCACTGAAGTATCTCATGGAGGCAGTGCAAGGGTTGCAGGTGCAGCTTCATGGCCTTCAGATGAAGGTGGAGCAACCCAGACCCAGATCCACTGATTGCCACTTCCAGAAAAGTTTGGTAGTAATTAAGCCGAGGTGTGGGGGGGGGCTCCTGCATCAAGGCAAGTTATGGTTTTGCCTACCTGCTCTCATACCCATCGGAATGACTTACGGTGGGGTTTATGATTAGCATGCTCACAAAAAGAGGCCCCGGTGTGGATGAAGCCATTTCTGGAGTGAGATGACCCAATCCTGAACCAAACAGACACATTCATTACTGCCCTTCCCAGTCCTTTGGTGATTCCAGATTGTGTTCGGTTGGGGTAAAGTAAGATCTTAGAGCTCCTTCAGGGCCAGCGTAATGTAACCAGCCCAGCGTGCTCACTACTGGTGGAATTTAGTGGCCCACATCAAGTATGAATTGGCCCAGCTGGATTGTTTAGCCAGTCTAGAAGCCTACCTCACTTTGGGGCCAATGTAATAAACAGTGCCAAATTTTAGCACTGATTTTCAATAGCGTGCATGTTAAAAACCTGCAGTCCTGCTCAATGCTATAAACTACTGGTATGCAAATCAAACAGACACTAAAATCCATGTTAAGTCCAACAAGCATGTAAAAACTGACATACAAAAAACCAGTAAAATCTGGCGCTAGTTAGTAAAAGGCTGCAGTGTTCCCTATTGGCTGGTACAAGCGACCTAGACTAACCTGTGGTGTGGTTGGTGGTGCAAAGATGTCCATCTGTTTTCTTGCACAGTCCTCCTTGCATGGGCATAAAAGGCAGCCTCTTCTAGTGCCATTTTGTCAGTGCTAGGTAGTATTAGGTGAGCTCTGCACCTAGGTATTGGAGGTTTTCTGTGTAGCACTGGTGGCTATTCTTGGTGCTTTGCGATTGCTTAGTGGTGTCTTTTGTGCTATTTGTTTTTACCTTGTTTGTTTCCCATCCTTTTGGCTTTTGTCTGTATTCTTGAGTGCATCTGATTGCTGGTCTCTGAATGTCTGCCTGTCTGTGTTTGGTTTCCTGAAAGAGTGGAGTGGATGTATGCGGCTTTAGAGAGAATGGAGTGTGACAGAGGGGCTCCTCCAGCCCCAAATCGAAGGGAGCCCACCGACACCACGGATGGGCCCTGGGAGAAGGTGTGGCTGGCCGCTGCACAGGCCCAATGAGCTATGCTAGGAACGTCACTCAGCTGAGTGGAGCGTCCCTAGGTGCGCAAGCATGGCTCAGGTGCATTTAAAGGGCCCGCAATGGTATCCACCATGGCACCTGAGGATGACATGATGGCCTTCTCCTATAGAAGGCCTGCTCTGACCTGTCTCATACACCTTGGCAATAGATCGAACTCCTCGGAGTAGCTGATTGCCTCGTTGTTCCTGGTTGCTGTTCCTGATTCTGTTCCAGTGCCTTGTCTTCGTGTTCTTGGTTCCTTCCTGTGTCTTTGGAGTTTCTGTGTTCCTGTCTTGTGGTCCCTCATCCGTCTTCAGTGTCTTCCTGCTATTCTGCTTTTCCTCCTTCTCCCTGGATTGACTTCTAAACTTGATCTAGGTTCAGATCCCTGGCTTGACTTTGTTTGGATTCCTGGCTTTAATTTGGACTGCTTCTTGACTATAAATCTCTCACAATCATTCATAAAAATATCCACCATCAGACCCCTCTTGATCTGCTTCATCCTCTCAGACTGCACTCCACGGCCAGGCCTTTAAGGGATGCCTACAAGGGATCCTTACATGTTCCTCCAATCAAATTAGTGCACCACTCAAATATCAGAGACCGATCATTCTCTACCGCAGGCCCTTCCATCTGGAACGCCATGCCTCCGGATCTCAGAATGGAGACCTGTCTAATAACTTTTAAAAAGAAACTAAAGACATGGCTGTTCAGCCAAGCCTTCCCCATTGCCTGATCAAGAATTGTTCCAGCACCCACTTATGTAAACACATTTTTCCATATTTCTCATGCATAGTAACTATTAACGAGGTTGGCTCCTTGCCCCCCTCTTTTGTATATAGTATTTATTTATTTATTTTTTCATTCACCCCCTCTTTATTTCTTACTCCAGGTTAAGGCATCCTTGTTATAATGTAACTTTTTATGCTCCTTTATCTCTTGTTGATTGGTTAATTATATTTTCTGCTTAGTTCATTGTAAACCGAGTTGATTTGATTTGTATCAAGAAAGTCGGTATATAAAAGCATTTAATAAATAAATAATAAATATGTTTGACTTCTGCCTGCCTTATGACTACTGCTTGCTCCTCATCTTGCTGAACTCTGCCTGCCCCTGACCTCGGCCTGCTCTCGTCTCTGCTGTCGGCTGCCTGCCCAAACCTCTGCTTGGACTGACTTTGTTTTCTTCCTGCTAACCAACTTCCTCTTCTGCGATGGACTCATCTCTTTACAGAGGCCTGCGCCTAACTCCAGCCGGCCCCAGCACCTGAGGGCTCAGCCTAAGGGGAACAATATTCCTATTGGGCCTCTGCTCCAGCCAGCTCTGCTTGCCAACGGTGAGGACCTGCAGGGCTCCTCCCTGTGGTTTGTGCCAACTTCACCTCAGTCCAAGAGTCCACTACCGCAACAGACTGTACATGGGGTGGTGAAGGCAAGAAAAGGGAGACTGTAAATGGGGTTGGGAACAAGGAGAGAGAGGGGGGACTCAAGTTAGGAACATAAAGTCAGAGAGTGGATCCAGGGCAGAGAAATAGGACTCTGCATGGAGAAGTAAGGAAAGGGAGAGAGAGGACCACAGATAGAGGGAGCTAAGACTAGGAATGGGGGAACAGAGAGAGAGAGAGAGAGAGAGTACCTAATTTTGGTGAAGGGAAAATTGAGAGTTCAGGGATCAAGGGTAGGGCAGACTAAATATGGGATGAAAGTGGGGCAAAGAAAGAGAGAGGATATAGAAATGGAGGGAGATGGAGAGGGTCTGACAAAAAGCGATTAGGAATCCAAGATGATGACGGATTGTGTAGGTATAGGTGGTAATAGAGACAATTGTCTGTAGCACTGCTGGCCCTAATAGGTGTGTGGGAGGGGGAAACGAGGAGCACAGCAGCTCCTCGTTTCCCCCTCCCACACACCTCTGGCCCTTGCCCCGCTTTGCCCCTCTGTCACATATGCAGAACACAGGCAGACCCTCGCCTAATACAGAAAAAGGGAACAAAAATGAAAAATAGAAAAATGTAGACAAAATCTGAACTGGAAACTCCAAGAAGCCAGACTCTACATACAGTGCAACACTGGAAAAAGAGAAATAGAAATGCACTTCCTCCAGTACTGTGCAATACAGAAAGATATTGATATGCACATTTCCCAATATTGTACACTCGGTTCCCGAATTCCTAATATTGTGTACAAGAGAGTCAGAGAAATGAGATGAGAGGAAAAGATCAATGACACAGACAGATGTAGGGGAGGAAGTGAAGCAAACAGGAGAGAAAAGAAATAGAAGATGGAAAGGAGATCCGGGAAAAGAAAAATTGAGAAAAGGAAAGCACTGAGAGCAGGAAAAAAAAAGACCAGAGCCATTATGATCAGAAAAAATAAAATGCCCAAACAAAAAAAAGAGAGAAAATATTTTATTATAATTTAATATGTCAGCTTTGGGAAATGTGCATATCAATATCTTTCTGTATTGCACAGTACTGGAGGAAGTGCATTTCTATTTCTCTTTTTCCAGTGTTGCACTGTATGTAGAGTCTGGCTTCTTGGAGTTTCCAGTTCAGATTTTGTCTACATTTTTCTATTTTTCATTTTTGTTCCCTTTTTCTGTATTAGGCGAGGGTCTGCCTGTGTTCTGCATATGTGACAGAGGGGCAAAGCGGGGCAAGGGCCTGCGAAAGCCAACAGCGATCACGCCTCTGCAGTGCAATCGCTGCCGGCTTTCACACCCAATAGCGCCATCATTGGGCACGAAATAGGCAGCAAAAAAGGGTTCTTACCTTTTCGCTGTCTGCCATGTCTTCGTGGTGTCCGCCCCGGAGCCGCCCCAATTCCTCCTGTCCCGGTCTTGACACCGCCCCTTTTTAGGGACTTTTCGCATGTGATCACTTTGAAAAAGGACCCCCTTAGTGAAGCAGGGCTAAATGAGGGTTTATTTATTTATTTATTTATTTATTTGCTTTTTTATACCGACATTCAATTCAAAATATCACACCGGTTTACATTGAAACAAATTGTCAACAAATATTATTGAAGACCTAATACAGTATAACAGTTGAAAAACAGCTTGTGGAATAAGGGGGGAAAAAAAAAAACAAACAACCTAATAATTATCAATAAATTAAACATAGAACTATATAAGATAATAAGCTAACATTATGAAACCAAAATTCAGTATCTCATCGATAATAAAAGGAACAAAACCGTGTATAAGGGGAGGAAATCTATCGAGTTTATTGGGGGAAAGCTTTGATAAAAAGCCATGTTTTAAGGTTTTTTCTAAAGGTGGATGTGGAGGGTTCAGTCCTTAGTGGTGGTGGAAGTGAGTTCCATAGAGTAGGACCAATTATAGAGGGGGCTCGATTTATAGTAGCTGTTTTGAGCATTTTTTGGATTGGAGGAATAATTACACTTTTTTCTGCAAAATTATATATAATCGCCCTTATACCAAAGCATTATTACTTAGAACAGTTTTAAATGTTTTCTGATAGTCATATAACTTATGCACCAATCAGCTCTGCTGAGCTTAAGAAACTATGTTTGCTTTCCCTTGCTTGCCATAAGTAATTAATGGTAATGGTAAGTAATGGAGGTTTGAAAATTTAAATTTACCACCGCCCTCTGTAGAAGTGGCAAAAACAAGTTGCAGTAAAGAAGGTTAAGGATTTCTGATCTTCGTTCTTATTTTTTTAAACAATGCAGTCTGGAATCGCTGGGTTGGCCCTCATCAACTCACAGCAATCCGCTTCAAACTGTCTCTCGATCTCGTATTGACGTCCTTTTATCCCTAACCTATGATTCCAATCAGTTCTAGCACAAAGTTAGGTTATGATGTTTGATTATGTAACACGCGTTAAGTACCCTAAACTGAAATTTAATTCAAGTCCAAGTGTTTCAGTGGCTATAAAAAACCCCAAAAGACCCAGCCCTCAAATGACCAGCGAGCCAGCCCGTCTCTCATCCACCCCCAGGCACCCGCTGTCCACAGGAGCCCAATGTCATGTACAGCACCGCACATGCTCAGAGCAGCGCGGGATAACTCCGCCGCGCTAGCGCCCTCCCCGAAAGGAAGGCAGCCCGGAGCGGGCTGCACTATACTGTACGGGAGCACCGCCAGACAGCGAGAGAGAGGCAGGGGCCCGGGCTGCGGCGGGGGCAGAGCAACCACAGGGCTTCTCCTCTTACGAGCCATGCACTGGTTTACCCAAGAGCAGCAGTCACCGGATCTTTTATTTCACTTTAGCTCCTGACGTTGACAGAATAGCCTGGTGGATGAGCTGCAGTATTCAAATGAGAAGTAGCAAAACGATGAGACGGGAAGCGCAGAGCTGTCCCCTCTGATCCGCGGTGCTTTGAGGACTTTTTTTTTTCTTTTTTTGTCCCTTTGCATGCATTTGGGCTGCTTTAAGAAAGTTTGCTGCGGACGCTGGACGCGGAGCGTGGGATGGAGCAGTGACTGCGCTCTGCCGGCTCCCTGCAGGAGGGATTGCAGGTCTTCTGGCTTCCCGCACGGAAGGATCGCATTTCCCCCGCCCCTGGAAAGGAGGAGGTGAGTCGTGGGTTCCCGATAGCAATAGGCAAGAGAGAGGGGAGACCCGAGTTCTGCACAGATCTGGGGATCTGCTCGCCGGGTTCGGCTACGGATAGCAGCAGGAAGCGCAGTGCAGATGGTGGCTGGCGAGAGATGTGATCGCATGCTTTATGTCATTTGCTCTCAGCCGAAAGAAAGGAAAACAGATGGGTTTTCTACCGCCAGCGCCTCGGCACGGAAAATGCAAAGCCGTATGCATATGTTTATTTCTTTTCTCTCGGAGCAGCTGGGTATGGTAAAGTGAGACCGTAGCTGTCTGTCCCCTAATCGGGCATCCATCTATTTAGCTCTAGGAAAGACCCTCGTTTACAGGCACTTCTTTCCCTGTCCTGACTTAAGAGTCCACTCATCTGCCTTCTGTGTCAGATAAGACTGTCAATACAGGGTCGAAAGTGCCAGCAGGTTGCCAACTACCCGGTTTTGGACCGAACAGCCCGGTTTTCAGCTGATCTATACAGTATCCAGTCAGAAGTACTGACCATACACTAAAAGTGCAGTTCCCGCAGAAGGCAGCTCCTTTCCCCGAGGGCCCGGAACGGTTTCCTGTATAGGGACGGGGAGGGGAGTAAGGCAGAATGGGCAGCTCGTCAGCAGGAGAGGGGAGTTGCAGCCCTGCCCCATCCTCTCCCTATGCTGTGATTGGCAGCTGTATGGAGGGGGGGGGGAGGGGGGAGACCTCACAGGAGTGCAAGGACCCTAGCAGCTGCTCTGCCGCTCTTCTCCAGCCTCCATTCTCTGCTGTGATCCCCCGCGGTGTGGAGAAAGGGAGAGGCCACAGTTCAATCTCCCCCCCTTCCTCCCAGCAGTAGCTCCAGGCTGCTCCAGCAGCTCCTTCTTCAGATTTCAGGAATTCCTCATAGTAGAAAGAGAGGCAGGAGGAAGGAATAAGAGAGAAAGATAGGAGGGCACAGTGTCTGGAGGAGGGAAAGAGAGAAGGAGATGCACAGGCTGAATGAGAGAGTTAGGGGAGGTGCAGAGAATGAAAGAGGGATAGAGACAGGAGGGCCTTGGGCTAGAGGGAGAGATACACAGAGGGTGTCAACAAGGGCTAGAGGTGAGAGAGAGCCCAAGCAGTGGAGCTGGGAGAAAGTCAATAGGGTACAGGAGATTAAGGGAGACTGGGGGCATAGGAGCTAATGATGGAAGAGAGAGGAGGTCGCAGAGGATGAGGAGAAAGAGAGAAGGCACAGGGACTGGAGGAAGGAGAGAGACAGAGGAGAGAGAGAGAGAGAGAAAGAGATGGGGCAGAGGAGGGGAGAGAAAGAGATGTGCCCCAAGGAACAGAGGGAAAAGAGAGGAGACAGGTCAGGAGCAGGAGCAAAGATATGCAAACTTATTCCAATGTGTGGGGAGGGGTAGGAGCAACCTACAGGATTGAACCTTGCACTCTACTGAACGGTAACACCTGGGGATGAAGAGGCTTCCTTCAGCCAGTTTCTCCCCGACCCCCTCTCTATCTCTCTCCTGGATACTATGCCTCTTTTAACATAGTAACATATAGCAACATAGTAATGATGGCAGACAGAAACCAAATGGTCCATCCAGTCTGCCCAGCAAGTTGCTTATTGTAGTAACTGACGCTCCATGCATGTTACCCGCATGCAGAAATGTTACACCTAAAGATAACATAGGCTACCCCCGTTTCTTCATTTCCAGTCTTAAGCCTGTAGGGATCCGCAATGTTTATCCCATGCCCTTTTGAATTCATTTAGAGTCCTTGTCGTCACCACTTTTTTAGGGAGGCCATTCCAGGCATCTACCACCCTCTCTATGAAGAAATATTTCCTGATGTTGGTTCTGAGTCATCCTCCCGGGATGTATGGTTTCCAATAGTTGTATGGTTTTCTTTCTAACAGAAAAGGTTTGATGTTTGTATATCATTAATATCTTTTCAAGTATCTGAAGCTCTGTATCATATCTCTCCTGCACCTCCTCTCCTCCAGGGCGTACGTATTTAGATCCTGCAGCCTCTCCTCATAAATCGTCGGAAACAGACCCCACATCCTTTTGGTCACCCTTCTCTGGACTGCCTCCATCCCGTGCCTATCTTTTTTGAGATACAGTCTCCAGAACTGAACACACCAAGAGCATTATCACCTCCTTTTTCCTGCTGGTTATTCCTTTCTCTGTATAGCCCAGCATCCTTCTGACTTCAGCTGTTGCCTTGTCACATTGCTTTACTGCCTTCAGATTGCCAGATACAATCAGCCCCAAGGTCCCTCTTCTGATCCATGCACATTAATCTTTGGCCACCCATCACATTCAGCTGAATCCCAGATGCATGACTCCGCACTTCTTGGCATTGAATCCCAGCTGCACATCTTCGTCCACTCTTCAAGCTTTCTTAAATCACTTTTTATTCTCTCTACTCCTTTAAGTGTGTCCACTCTGTTGCAGATCTTAGTATCATCTACAAAACGACAAACTTTTCCTTCTTACCTCTCTGCAGTGTTGTTCATGAAGATATGGAACAGAATCGGTCCCAAAACTGATCCTTGAGGCGCTCTGCTTAAGACCGTTCTCTCTGCAGAGCAGGTTCCATTTACCATCACACGCTGTCTCCTGTCAGTCAACCAGTTTGTAATCCACCACCTTGCTGCCCACTCCCAAGCTTCTCGTTCTGTTCATGAGCCTCCTATGCAGGACCGTATCAAAAGCTTTGCTGAAATCCAAGTAAATCACATCAAGTGCTCTTCTTTGATCCACTTCTCTAGTCACCTGATCAAAAAAATAAATCAGATTTGTCTGACAGGACCTTCCCCTGGTAAATCTATGCTGCCTCAGGGCCAGCAACCGACCAGATTGTAGACAGTTCACTCTCCTTTCCCTCAGCAGAATTTGCATTAATTTTCTCAACTCTGAGATAAGGCTTAACCGGTCTGTAGTTTCCAGCATCCTCTTTGCTACCAGTCCTGTGAAGCAGGACCGCCGCCGTTCTTCTGGCAGTACCACTCCCGTTTCCAGGGATCTTTTGGACAGGTCTTTCAGTGGACCCGCCGGCACATTCCTGAGCTTCCTCAGTATCCTAGCCCCATGGCCTTATCCACTTTCAGTTTGCCTAGCTCTTCCCATGCAACCTGTTCTGTAAATGGGGGTTACTTTCCCCCATTCCCATCCATTTTCTTGTCAACCAGCAACTGCCTTTCTCCAGGGTCTTCTTTAGTAAACACTAAAATTAGGTATTTATATAATATTTCTGCCATTTCTTCGTAGTTCTCCACACGTTGCTTGCTATCTCCTTTCAGTCTTATGATACCACCTCGGATCTTCCTCCTTTCTCTGATATATCTGAAAGATATTTTGTTATCTTGCTTTATCTCTTTGGCAATCTTTTATTCCACTTGACCTTTTACTTTCTTGATTTCTTTCCTCATCTCCCTCAGCTTCACCAGGTCTTCCTTTTTTTTGGAAACCTTTGTACTTCTTGAATGCTGTTCTTTTTGCCTTTATTTTTTCAGCCACCTCCTTTGAGAACCAGATGGGTTTTGGTTTTTTCCTTCTTACTCTTGTTTACTTTGCTAACATATAGATTTGCCTTTGGCCCACTGTTGTTTCACTTCACCCATCCTCCCAGGTTTCTAGTTCCTCCGCAAGGTACTTCCCCATTTTACCAAAGTCTGTATTTTTGAAATTCAAAACGCGGATCTTCTTGTGACTTCCCTCTCTTTTCTGTCTTTCCTTCACTCCTCATCTCATTGCATTCCCTTTCGGATTTTGTCATCCATCTCTCTGAGCTCTGGAGTTCCATTGGTTTCTTTGCACTGTTCCCCCCCCCCCCCCCCTCCCTTAAAAATATAAAAAATTGCAAGAGTTTTCTCCTGATTTTTCTTTTGTATGCTGGCAGTGCAGTGTCTGCAGCCACAACCTTCCCTGGGGCAGCCAACCGAGCCAAGGCTGGCTACATGGAGCAGGTGACCCTTTTCCTTCCCCATTCTCCCATCAGGGGTCAGAAGTTCACTTTGCTTTGTTTGTCTTTAATTTAATTTTAATTTTAATCTTTAATTTCTGAAAGAAAGAAAGCTTCGAAACTACTTCGTTCCTGAAGTGAAGGAAAAAAAACACTCTTTCTGAGCCCTGGTGCACACCCATATAAAGGAAGAGCACTGTTGCACAGTGTCAGCCAGCCAGATAGAGAAATTTGCCCACCAGTGGACAGTGGGCAGCTACCGAGTGTACACATTGTGCAATTGCACAGAGCGGCACACTTGTGCAGGGCGGCGGAAGAAGAGGCAGCCCACGAGGCCATAGGTGGACTCCATCCTACCGGCATCCCAGAAGAGGATGAGGCCCACAAGGCCACTGGTGGCATGGAAGAGGGAGAGGCCCACAAGGTCACCAGTAGACCTCATCCCACTGGCGGCCCAGAAGAGGATAAGGCCCGTGAGGCCACCGGTAGACCCCCATCCCACCAGCGGCTGAGAAGAGGAAGAAGTGCGCGTGACTGCCTGTTTACTGCCTACTGGCCACTGGGAAGAGGAAGAGGCCCGCAAGGCTGCCGGGAGACACCATCCAAAGAAAGTCAAAAGAGCTCGTCTGCCGAAGAAAGAAGAAGGATCCCTTTCTCTTGCTCTTTCTCGGTGTCAGCATGCACTGTCCAAAATACATGCAGCTAACATGTGCTGTAATATGCTAATCTCGTGATGCACCTGTGAAAAGTTGTAACATTCAAAAGGAAGTGGGGGTTGCCTGTGGCATTTCCAACCCATAACTGGCTAGAAAGAGAGTTGTGTCAGTGTCCCTGCGGCTCCACTACAAAATCCCCTCGCCTTGATCACTGGAGGCCACAGGTTCAGTCCCTGCTGTCTCTGGCACACTGGAGGAAGGGCATTAGTTTTTCTCTAGTGTTGCACTGTATGTAGGATCTGGTTGCTGGGGTTTCTAGTTCAGTTTTTGTCTGCATTTTCATTTGTAGTCTCTCATTCTGTATTAGGTGAAGGTCTTCCTGTGTTCTGTATGTGTGACAGAGGTGGGGTATTTTACTAGTGTTTAGATTCTCTGTAGGAACTCAATAGCACTCTTATTCTGTTTTTTCTTTCCAGTAGAAAATGTATTGATGCTCTAGGGCCCAGTGTTGCCTTTCATAGGTAGGATGTTTGCTGTTTGAGTCCTGGCAGTTAGTGCTGTTTTGGTATGGCTGTATAGGTTTGGAATGTATTGTTTATTGGGTTCTTATATTATTTCCAAAGAGCCTGGTAGTGGAGAGTTTGTGGTGCTTTTACTTAGGTGATGACAGAATGTGTGTGTTATGGACATTGAGAGAATATATGGAAGGGTGGGGGGGAGGATGGAATGCTTGGAGAGATGGAGAAGAAGGTGGGGGAATACCAGGAGGAAGGGAGAATATAATTTCTAGAGGGAAGGGAGGAAGGGGAAGGGAAGGGAGTGCCTGGAAAGAGAGGGAGAAAATTGATGGAATGAGAAGGGGGAATACTGCCTAGAGGCAGGGGAGGAGGTGGAGATATTTGGAGGATGCCAAATGTGTGTGTTTTTCTCCTTTGGAAAAATATTACTACTGCTACGTTTTGGGATCTGTTGGGTACGTGTGACCTGGATTGCCCACTGTCAGAGACAGGGTGCTGGGCTCTATGGACTTTGGTCAGTCCCAGCAAGGCATTTGGTATATTTCCAGGCTTGTGTTGTAGTGTAAGGGAGATTATGAGCGAGAATATTTTGAGACAGAAAAAATGCTTGTTTTTCTGAAAATGACATTTTGTGTAGTTTATTTCAGAAAATATGTTAAAGCAACAGCAATGCTGGTTTACGAGGTAAGGAGGAGGCACTGTGGGTTAATCTGGAAAGGGGGAAATGGAACATCTATTTATATTAATCTAATATACAGACCTCCATCACAGACAGAGGAGATGTAATGGAGGATGCTCACAGGATTGCTGTGAAAGGGAGAGTAATGGTGAAAGGGGATTTTAATCTTCTAGATGTTGATTGGGGCATCCCAACCGCAGGAATCTTCTAGAAGCAGGGAGATCCTGGATTCTCTGCAAGAACTGTTCTGTCAGCTGGTAACCGAACCAACATGGGAGGGGGCGATACTGGTGCTTGCCAACAGGGACGGTATTTCTGATGAGGTGGTGGATGATCATCTGGGAACCAGTGACCACTGGATGGTGCGGTTCAGTATTAAGTCGCAAGAGATGGTCCTAGACTTCAGGAGAACTAAGTTTCTCAAAATGGGAGAGGTCCTCAAGGAGTCATTAGCTGGATGGGAAAATCTAGGGGAAGTAGAAGAGCAGTGGGCAAAACTAAAAGGAGAAATCAGAAGGGCAACTGATCTTTTTTGCTATGAATGTAAATAAAGGGAAGAGGGAAAAGAGACAGTTGTGGTTTTCTAAAAGAAAACCTTACTGAAAAGGTAAGGGAGAAAAGGCTATCGTTCATAAGCTGCAAGAGATTGCAGAAAGAAGAAGACAGGCGACGATATCTGGAAAAATGAAGAGAAGCTGGGAAAGTAGTCAGGAATGTGAAAATTTAAATAGAAGACAAAATAGCAAATACGGTAAAACGGAAGGACAATACTTTTTTTTAGATATGTTAGTGATAGAAGGAAGTGTATAAGTGGCATTGTGAGACTCAAAGATGAAGGGGAGGAATATGTAGAAGCTGATAAGGAAAAAGCAAAATTGCTTAACAGATTTTTCTGTTCCGTGTTCACTGTGGAAGGACCAGGACCAGATAAAACAAACACAAATAAGATTGGAAGTGAGGTAAACCTCAGTCAATTTTCAGAACAGTGTGTTCGTGAGGAGCTAACTAAATTTAAGGTAGATAAGGCGATGGGGCTGATGGGATACTTCGGAGGATACTAAGGGAACATAGAGGTGTCCTGGCAGCTCTGCTGGCTCACCTTTTCAATGCTTCTTTAGAGTCTGGAGTAGTTCTGGAGGACTGGTAAAGGGAAGACAAGGTTCCTATTCATAAAAGTGAATGTAAGGAGGAGGCTGGGAACTAAAGCCAGTTAGTCTGACCTCTGAGGTAAGAAAAATAATGGAATTGCTGCTAAAACAGGATAGTGCAATTTTTGGAATACAATGGATTGCAAGATCCAAGGCAGCATGGTTTTACCAGAGGTAAATCTTGTCAGACAAATCTGATCAATTTCTTTGATTGGGTGACCAGAGAGTTGGATCAAGGGAGAGTGCTAGACATAGTGTCCTTGGATTTCAGCAAGGCCTTTGACACGGTTCCACACAGAAGACTTATAAATAAATTGTGCACACTTCATATGGATCCTAGGGTGACTGACTGGGTTGGAAACTGGCTGAGTATGAAGCGAGAAAGGGTAGCGGTAAATGGAGTTTTCTCTGAGGAGGGGGTTGTTACTAGCGGAGTGCCTCAGGGATCGGTCCTTGGACAAATTCTTTTTAACATGGTGGAAGGAAGATAACTAATGGGACAGTGCTATACCGAGGTACAATTTATATCGAAATGACAGAGAGGAGCATCTGGGAGGCAGGGTGGCGCTTCATGTCCGGGATGGCATAAAGTCCAACATGAGATTAAATGCACAATCAAATCTTTATGGGTAGAAATCTCTTGTGTATCGGGGAAGACTATAGTGATAGGAGTATACTACCATCCACCTGGCCAAGATGGTGAGATGAAAAGTGAAATGCTGAGAGAAATTAGGGAAGCTAACCAAATTGGTAGTGCAGTAATAATGGGAGATTTCAATTACCCCAGTATTGACTGGGTAAATGTATCATCAGGACATGCTAGAGACATAAAGTTACTGGATGGAATAAATGACAGTTTTATGGAGCAATTGGTTCAGGAACCGATGAGAGAGGGAGTAATTTTAGATCTAATTCCTAGTGGAACACAGGATTTGGTGAGAGAGGTAACGGTGGTGGGGCCGCTTGACAATAGTGATCATAATATGATCAAATTTGAATTAATGACAGGAAGGGAGACAGTAAGTAAATCCACGGCTCTAGCGCTAAACTTTCAAAAGGGAAACTTAGATAAAATAAGAAAAATAGTTAGAAAAAACTGAAAGGAGCAGCTGCAAAGGTAAAAAGTATGCAAGAGGCATATTGTTAAAAATACTATCCTAGAAGCACAGTCCAGATATATTCCACACATTGAGAAAGGTGGAAAGACAAAAGGTGGAAAGAAGGTGGAAAGAAGACAAAAGGTGGAAAGAAGCCAAAAGATCTTCATTCAAAAATTGGAAGAAGGATCCATCAGAATAGGATAAAGCATAAGCGCTGGCAAGTTAAATATAAGACATTGATAAGACAGACTAAGAGAGAATTTGAAAAGAAATTGGTCGTAGAGGCAAAAACTCAACAGTAAAAACTTTTTAAAATATATCCGAAGTAAAAAGCCTGCGAGGGAGTCAGTTGGACTGTTAGATGATCGAGGAGTTAAAGGGGCACTTAGAGAAGATAAGGCCATCGCGGAAA